>NC_083650.1:6504039-7104039 GCF_963576545.1 Limanda limanda | reverse complement strand
CAGAAGCTCTATTTGCCTTGAATCCTGTGAGTAATAAAACACTTTTGACTTTGGGTAATTATACTATCTATTCACTCTTACTTTATTATGGAGAATATTGATGAATTTTAGAGTGAAATATGCAGAATGAATGTGAGTCGATACCTGTGAGAGCTTCATCTGCATGTGGGCAAAGACGTGGAGGAATCCCACCACAGCGTCCCACAGACGACTGTGAGCCAGACTCTGCTGGTTCCCAGTACACGGGCCCTGGATGAACACATTGATATTTTTTTGAGCTGCTTCATTAAAAAAACAGCTCAGCTCATAGAAAGACACGACATAAATATGTATTCAAAAGAGCCAGAAGGCAGATGTGACTGACCTGGATGTACTCTGTGAGCGTGTTGAACACCTGCTTGGACACTTCGATGGCTTTGGAGAAGTTGTGTTGGCCATGTGTGTCAATCACAGGTTTCCCTGAGTAGTACCAGTAGAAATCACTGATTGATTCCTAGTGTGGCAAAGGAAAACATTTATTTGTTGCTCATTATCACAATATTTTGATCCTTAAATAGACGACGACTATGAAGAATATAAAAAGGTTATGCTGATCATTACATTCTTACCTCTGCCAATGAGGTATTCATTTCTGTGTAATCCTGTTAGCAGAAAGACTACTGGACCGATTTTATTGTAACTTAGTGGAAAAGCGGGGATTTGGCCAGAGAAGAACCCATTATGCAGTGAATTGGATTTACGGGGTCGGATCAACTATTAAACTTCTAGTAATGAATTTAAAATTAGAAGGTATTTTAACCCACAATAACACAGTACCAAAATAAAGGCTCACAGGGATGATCATATCACTAGAAATATCTCTAGAAAATAACTGGAGCAGCTGTTAAAAAGCTCTGTTCGGTTTGTTAGTCCAGAGTCACAAAGGAAAACCTGTCTGTGCAGGCTTACCTGTACTCTCAGTAAATAGTCCACAGTGGATATGATGATGTTAACAGTGGTGTTGTTGCCTGATTGAGTTCTCAAGTAATTCTGGAAATCTATCACGTGAAGAAATGAAGAAAATGCTGATTACAATGTGAAAACAACATGTCATCCTGTGTGGACAACGTGATCAGACAATAGAGCAAAGCCAGTGTGTTGCAAAGGAACATAAGCAGCTCTTATTAAAATCTTTTAAAAGTGCAGTCGAGTTGAAAAACCAAATTCTTCCCTTCAAATATCTGTTACATCATCGTCCTTTATTCCACAGAGATTCGTTTAATTCACATGAACCTTGTGACAATGGGCAAATGGAAACCATGTGGGGCAAATCACCTGAGTTGTGTCCTTCACAGAGCAGCTGTAGAAACCGGAACAGGTCACATGTTAGCTCTTTGTCAGGCATTACCTTCTCCCCTGGGAAAAAAAGATTTGCATAAAAGGCCAAGATATAAAAGGATAACGTGCAAGGAATGGAACAATGCTGTATGAAAAAAGTAAGACAAGACTGAATGAGAGATGGAGGGAAACTGGGTCACGATGGAGTGAAGGGAGACAGCTGTTGATAATATTCAACACGGTGAAAGGCCGAGGAAAGAATAGGAATTTAGAGTGGGAATTTAGAGAAGGTTCAAGGCCATGGATCTCACAGCTGGCTCTTCTCCTGTGACATGGCTTCACAGAAATGGATTTTCATTTTATTTAAATTTCCATATGAATACAGTACCTGAGCTCTCGTCCATGGCCATGCCCAATCCTTCTGCTTTGTTCTGCCTCTCAAATGCATTTAGATCCAGTACACTGGATAGTGGAAAACCACACGCACGCACGCACACACACACACACACACACACACACACACACACACACACACACACACACACACACACACACACACACACACACACACACACACACACACACACACACACACACACACACACACACACACACACACACACACACAGAAAGGATAAGCAACGCTGGTGCATTTTTACCATTTTGATCAATCAGTATCTGTAACCTGTCAGCCTTTGATGACATGTGACAGACCTTGTCAAAGAGTTTTTTCCTACATTCACTCACCTACACGACCGCATGAGTCCAGCCGTGCTCTGAAAGAAGCCGACGTCTCGCTTCTCTCGGAGATAATCCAGCATTTTCTGTCAAACAAAGGCATCAAAGAAAAGGTCTGACAAATGGGGAGAGATCTCACCTGAAGGTAAGATTAGGTGGAGATTATTCTTTTTCATTACTGAAAGAAGCTTGGCTGCAGTGTCTGTGTGTGACGGCACCGTGTTTATAGTAAGATGCAGAAGTGATTAGTCCTTAATGAGGAAGAATTCAACATGCTGAGGAAAGAGACTTTAATTTAGACAAAAACATAATTGCAGGAAAAGACAATGATCATTTAATATTCATTTAAAACAGACTTCAACAGTCAATAACAATGTTTACTAATAAACATGATTCTAACACATAATTATTCTGTTTGTATTTTAGACCTTTTCTCCTACATGGAAGTCTAATCAAGCTTCTGGAATGACCTTATTTTTTAGTGTCATCTCATCTAATTGGACCTTTTCTTTAATCATCCTTATGTCCATTTTAATCATCTTGGGGGATTTCTCTATTAGAACAGTAATAGGGATACAAACTGCAGTATTATACCTGTTGAACTGTGGCGTTCCCTCCGTTGAGAACAGCAATACCCAGCTTCAGAGTCGGGGCAATGGTGGAGCCCATGGCCCCTGATGGGATGCGAGAAAAATACCAACAATGACTCAAAAGAATAATGCTCAGAACAAGGTAACTACTTGTAGGATGGGGGTTCATTAAAGGAGACAGAAACTTGAATTAATACAGAAATTCCACTAACCCCAAACTACAGACTAGGCTCATTATGAGTAATTTACACCGTCCTTCCTACCTTTGCTGGCACTGATAGTTTGGAGAACCATCTCTGAAGCTCCACGAAGATGCAGCCTGGCCTGCTGGTACAGCAGCTGCTGTTTCTCCATCTCCTTCTCCTGAGAAGCCATAGATTGGTCAGTTCATGTATATTAGTATTTTCACACTGCTACGAATATACTTTTAATAAACTGACTGAATAAATGTTCAACCGTTTAAATTTTTTATAATTTTTTCTATTACTGTACAGAAAATAATACGATGAAAACATTGTGCCACATCAAACAGGTATTTTATCAGTGAGAGCCCATTCACTCACTTCAAAGCTTTCCACCTCCTGGTTTCCACTGTCGTCATCCTCTCTGTGGCAGCTCTGCAGCCGACGCACAAAGCAAGGTTGAGATGAAAAAAAGACGAAAGAAAGAAAATACATTAAATCAATATAGAAAAACATGTAACATTTACAAATTCACAGGCTCCAATTTTTACTTGCACTTTAGGTGATATACTGCATGTGGTTACTGTACTGGTTACTGACCTTTGACCCAGTACAAGCAACCTTTGTAGTAGCGACTGTAAAATTGAAGATCTTTGAAATTATGAATCTTGCAGAGGGTTTATCTAGCCTCGTAAACCAGGATAGTTTAAGAAGGAGTTAAGAGTGCTGCGCTACCATAAGCTATAGCTATTATTCACAACATGCAAATACGACAAAATAATACAAACAATCACCTACGATACACAAACGGCCACAGGGTTTTAATATGCTAATGTGTTCCATTTGTATTAAATCTAATACAACTACACATTTCTCAGATAGTCAACCAATCAAATAATGTAATCATATATATTATTTAGTGCAGGACTTCAAAATAACAGCATAACAACATTTATACTCATTTAGATCATTCTCCATGTTCTATTACCTTGGCCATAATAGCAGCGTAGGACATGTAAAGACTGTCATTTCCAAGCTTACTGTGGACAGATAAGACAAATGAGATAATATCTGGACAGATGCACGCAGGATTCTTGAAATGGCTCTTCAGTGACATGGTCGAGGCAGATGTGCAGCTGATCCTCTATGGATCCATTCACGGGGCTTTAAACATCGTCCTCTTGATTGCATAACTGAAAGTACAACCGTCTCGAAGCAGTGTGTCTGTCCTCCATGTGAACAGTTTACCCGGTGGCCTTGGACATTTGTATCGATCGGCACCAGTTCACCTGGGATGTGGCTGATGTGATTACATCTGAGGTGGGAGAGGGAGTGCTCACCCAACGCTAATGTCCTTAGAGTGACTTGGAGCAGTTCATTTAATGTCGCGGCCTCAGATATATGAGCATAGCTGGTGTGAATGAGTGGAATGTGTGGGACTCTGAAGGGATCAAATTGAAATATCACAGCGACAGCTCGATGGGTCGGCTGGATGTGAGCATGCATAAATAAAAGAACAGTGCAGGGATACTAGAAGAATTCAGTTACATGTTTGTTCGACAAGCAGCATGTGGAGAAAACAAAACGCCAATGAAGATTTCATAATCTGCAGTTTAAATTAATAACCTGAATACAAAAACAACACAATTAGAAAACCAAACTGTTAATGCTCTATTTTAAAAGTAAGTAAGAAAAAGTCCACATGAATAGAGCCTGTAAACATTTCTGCAGGGTGAACTTTGAAATAAACTGAACAAAGATATCGCTGATTTCAGGCTTTTCAGAAAACAATGGCCAAAAAATAAATTACCCTTCTGACCAATTTGATATTGATTTTCAGTAACACCAGTACCAGTAATAAAAGTAGAATGAGGTTTTTACTGCTTGTGGTCTTTTATAATGAACACACACACACACCTCCCCTCCATCAGCGCGCTTCGACTGAAGAGTGTAATGAGTTGTAGGAGGGGATCGATTGGTTTGGCACCTTCTTCTACATTCCTTTCTTCTCCTCTGTCGCCCCCACACAACTCCATCACTCCTTCCTTCTGCAGTCCAGAGAGAGAGAGAGAGAGAGAGTGAAGCTACTAATGCGTGTTCTTAAATAATGCCACACACTGACCATCCACAACCCCCTGGGTGCTGACTGCTACACACCAACACAAAAACACATACGTAACAGGATCGTGGTTAAGTGCACACAGAGGACAATCACATAGGGAGATTTAAGCCTCAGTGCATCGGCGACCTGGTTAAATACCGGGCGTCACAAGACATTTTAACGTTTGTGTTTAGATACATCTGTTTGAATACAGTTACACACTTAATGCCAGGAAGCATGTTGATGTTTTAATGGCTTTGATATTCTGACAATTCTGTCTAAATTCTACACAACAATTCTACTAGTCAATAAAAAATATATGCAGTATTTCCACACTGAAAACACAAAGAACAATAGTATACCCGAGGATGTCACTATACATTTTTAATTAGCGTAGTTGTTATTAGTATATATGAGGCAAAGTAGGAGAGATTTATATTCAACCTGGAGGATATTGCTGCCTAATCAGGGCAATAAATTAGCTTATCACAGAAAAGCACAGTGAATAAAAGCCTATAAAGATTTTGCTCATTTGTGTAGACGTTAACGCAGACATGTAGTGATGTCAATACGGCCTCCTTTTCCACTCACGGCTAAATCCTCCACCAGCTTCTCCTCAAAGCTGTGGTCTTCAGCTGAAATCCAGGATTTATTGTAGCCTTGGAGGAACAGGTTGACAGCTCTGTGCCTGGAGAGGACGAGGAAAGAGTGGGAGAGTGATTTATATTGTCCCCCTTTCACATCTGACAAATGCAAATAAAAAACATTGAAAAACAGGCGGCATAGAAGGAAACTACTAAACCACAAAAAAAAACCTTTGATTAGACTCATTATTACTAATTCGTCAAGGACTCCTATGCCTGTCCGGGGTAATTATACATCCAGAGTGAAGGAGTTAAGAGTCCTGCGCTCCCATAAGCTATAGCTATTATTCACAACATGCAAATATGCCAAAATAATATGAATCTATCACCTAGGATCCACAAACCGCCACAGGGTTTTAATATGCTAATGGTTCGTTCCCATCTGACACAACTGTGACTGATACCCTAAATAAGTTTCACATTACCTCTCCATCACACGCGTGTCTCCTGAACCACGTAGAGCAGCTGGTTAACGTGCCTGAATAGGTTTGTGGTTCTATTGTGCTTCTGTACAATCTTATTCAGCTTCCTCAGCGTTTATTGTTCAGAAGACTTTTTTTCAAGGCCAAAGAAAACTAATTTTAAGAAAATGTGATGACATGAAGGTTTTCCCTGACTCACATGTATCAGTAGGTCAAACTAAAGCCCTCACTGACAGGCTCTGTCAAAGACTAGTGGATTACCCTTAATCAAAGATTTTCATTCACTTCTGTGACAGGCTCAGTTAGTTTTCTCTCACTCTCAGACAATCAGACAGAAAATTGGCCTGAGCTGCACTATAGTCTCCATTATGTAAATGCTTGATGTTTCTGTACCTGGGCAGGTTGTAGAGAGGAGCCATCCTCAGGCAGGCGACCACTGCTCGTTTCCTCTGCTTGGATAGGACCTGCTGCCACGCTGGTTTCTTTCCTCTCTGCGGGTGTTCAACCTGAACCCGAAAGCAAAGAGAGATCACAGGGCGATGTACGTAACCTCCACCGACCAAAGAGGCTTTGATTTGTCTTATATTTATCATACATCATTATACGTAATAAGCTCACCTGGTCCAGGTAATAAAGTACACGAGCTATTCCCACAATCCTGTCTACATTCCTCTGGGTGCAGGTGACGGCCTCTAAATGGTTCGGGTGTTCAGTCTGAATGTTCTCCTGCTTCAAGCTGCTCAATGCCTGTAAAGATAATTGTATTTATTTATATTTTTCTAATATATCAACCATTCAAATGAATAAAAACTTTTGCAGAAAAGCTGTCTGGAAACAAGTTATTTATTTTGTGACAATAAGTGACAAAAGAGTGTCTGCAGTTAGGGTTAAAAACGTTTAACAGGAGGGAGTTTGTTTGGTAATGGGCAGAGTAACAATCATCATTAGAGGATAATGTCCTTGATCTTGCTTTCCTCATTTAATTGTATTTCTTTGCTTGAACAACGATTAAGACTCACCGTTGACTATTAATTCGTAACAACCAACAAATGATGACAGGGGCTGTCCAAAGATACACAACTTTCTGTTTTAAAAAGTTTGTTTATGCGAATGAGAAGGCAGAATTTAAGTAATTTTCATTCCTGACGTATGAATAAACAGATTTATCAGTGAGTGTTGAATAAACAAACACTGTGTGCATATATTGTACAGAGCGGTGAGTAAATCACATGTCTCTGGTGAACAACGAGACATTCATTTAGATCATTTAAAAAAGCAGCCTTGGATGTTACCGGCTACGCGAGCATTCTTCAATCTCATTTCCCTCACACTTGTTGCCTTCCACAAATTAAAAGTCACCTGCACTCAGGCATGTCAATGAATATTCAGAGTGTCTGCAGAATGTAGAAAATATATGCACTTTGTTTAATATCTGAGCATAGTGCAAACAGGAATTCATTTAATCAATGTTATCAGATTGTTCTTGTTGTTTACACTCCGACTAAGGAAAGACTGATGCCACTAATATCAGTAAACATTTCCTTTAGGATTGTATTTAATATTGTGCAAAGACGTAAAACCTCACAAAATGAGTTAAAATACATACTCTGTCATATGTTGTACAAAAGATCTATGACATAAAAGGTGGTTTTAGGTTTTACCTGATTCTGAATGTGTACAAGTCCGTGGAAAACATGCTCTCGAATCTCATCTTCAGTGTTCTTCTATGGAAAGTCAACAATTAACCCAGCATTAGATATACAATAAATACCCAAAATATCAAAAAAAACAAACTCATTGCACTGTGATTTTAAAGTTTTTTTCATCATGGCAACCGCATGAATTCTAGAATTGTCCGCATTTCCAACCGACCTGGGAGAAGCCGCTCTTCGCCAAAGTGATGAGGCTCTGGTCGTTTGGAAAACAAACCCTCAGCCCCACAGGGAGCAGTCTCTTCACAGACGCCACAATGAGAGAGGTCTGCGCTGAATACCGATCCCCCTTTCTCTTCATCCTCCTCTTCTCATGGTCGAACTGGGTGTTTAAAGGCCATTTAGTGATTTAATTTCTTACACATCAGTGTCTGCTTAACATTATAGCACTAAATATTAAATATGGCTGACCTTGGACATTGTGTCGTTATTGACCAAGAAAGCCAAGTTGTTGATTTCGTTTTGGACCACGTAGTTCTGTTCCTCCCATTTGAAATTCTAATGCAGCAAAGACAGGTGGGGGAAAGTTTACATATGTAAGTTTGAGTATTATTGGCATTTAATACATTTTAAAAAACACTGTGATGTGTCATCCTCACATGAGATTTGGCCCAGAATATAAAGACCTCTGCTACCATGCTGAACAGCTGCTCTGCCTCAAGGTTTGACTCTTTCAACCAGTTGGCTCTGAGACAAGACACAACAGAACACATCACATTATCACCACTGAATGAATTCCTGTTAAGATATTCATGCGGCTGAAACAATAACAGATTTAACCAACTCAAAATCCTCCTTTGTATCTACAAAAACTGTGTTTGCTCTGTTTTCAGTACAGTTGTTTAATTCCACCTCCAAGATCTCCAAAGACATGTGTGCTCAAAAGTTTCTAAAGGTACTTAAAGTCCGGATGATGGTTACTAGAGGGATGAGGTCTAAATGAAATACAATAAAGTAAGTATGTCACTTTCTTTCAGTCATTGGGTCTATAAATACTTCAGATAACTCCTGGAGCCTATGGCCTCAGAAAATAAGCTTGTTTCTCCACAGCTAAGCTGCATGGCCTTACCGATTAGAGTCCACAAATGGAATGAGGAGGGGATAGAAGGCATAGAGGTCTCGCACCAGTACAGTGAACTTCTCCTGAATCTGCAACTCTGCTTCAGAGGCACAACAGCCCTCTGCTTTCATCTGCTCCTCCTCCAGCAGCACACACTCCGCCTTCTTCCTCAACTTCTCCATCAGTGGCAGGAAGTGGCTCTTGAGCAGCTCCGTGCGAGTTCGGAATATAATTGGCTGAGAAAATACTGAAGCATATGACAACTGATAAACATGAGGGAAAAGGGGAGAGTAAGAAGCATGATTGACACGGAATAAAGATAAGCCAGCGGCACAATACCTGCCAGCTGTTTCATCCAGTCGCCCTGGCTCGCGCCCACATGGTTATGGATGATATGGAGGATGTGGCCAAGTAGGGCACTCGCATGATGAGGAGTGACAGAGGTGCAGAGTGGGAAGCCCAGCTCGCCCTCAGGGCCCCAGTGCCACCAGCGAGACATATAGCTACACAGCATGGGCAAGGTGACCTCAGTGACATGGATGTAGTGGGCCTGGCGAGCTCCAGCACCAGCACCTGCCAGCTCCTCCACCTCCCCGAGAGCCTGCTCCAGAGAAGGCAGGAGGGGACACGTGTCCACCAGCTGATCCGGCAGCCCCAGGTCTACGAGAAACAGATTGGGGAAAATAAATCTGAGCGTACAGGGGGATGTGGGATGTGGATGTGCGTTGTGTTTATTTATTACCTTCTCTCTCAGCAGCACTCAGGGTGTTGTAAATGGAGTAAGGGTTGTTTTGATTGAAGTCTGGCTCCAGGAAACAAACCGGAAAAGCAGCAGTCAGAGCCGCCAGACAAGCACCTGCGGCCGGTCTTTGCCTGAACAGATAAGCATCATTAGTATGACACTGACTCATCTCCACATTTTATCAAGCAGTTCAGAGCAGGATGCTAATTATAACATTTGGCTGAATCATTTGTCTCTTTCCCCAAATTTCAGCCTGACAATAACTTGTAATAGACACAATAATGTCAAATCAATACACGGGCACAAATATGCAAATCCCATTTGAATTTATACCCTTCCATGTAGATGCTGCTACTGATGCCCAGAGAGTAGACGCTGTTGAGGAGCCTGTAGCAGGACACCTGGATACCCCCCACTGCAAAGACAAGAGGAAGCTTAAAGCTGACATCGTGGTGAAGTTTCGTTCAGTAGGGGCAGAGGGGGAGAAAGCTGACAGCACACGATCACAGGGAGATGGACAAGCTGAACAGCTGCTGATTGAGGAAATTGATAGTTACTGTTAGATTGGATTATTAGTGAGAGGGACAATGTGCTCCAGCTGCTCTGGGGCCACGACTGAGATATTTAATGAGAGCTGATTTCAAAGAGGTAGAAGGTAGGAAGTTGAAGGACGGGCAGCCCTGAGTTATTTCAGCAATGTGGAAGCCAGATGTTCATGCAGCCCATCAGCACAGTGGTTGTGTATCTACCAGTGTGATGATAGAATACGTAACTGTGTGTTTTAGGATGCAATGATCAACAACAAGGTACAACTAACCCAGGAGATCCACCCCACAGTTCTGGTTCCCAAGATGCTGGAAGAGAGAGGTGAGGGTGGGCAGAAGAACAGATGTTGTGTAGCTGAGAACCTTAGCCACTCCTCTAGCTTGAGGACTCCGACTCGGAGGTATAGAGACCAATGTCGTGGAGAGGTTTTCCACAGTCATCTCCAGATCAGCTGCAGCTGCCTCAAAGAACGAGTGCAGAGATGCTTGGATTGGCCCTGACGATGATTTCACCAATGTACTAAAGTGAAAGGATAAGAAAAGTTTAAATTTAGAGACTTGTTTGTTGTCGTGAAAAGAACAATGACACTTCAAATGGTAACGGTTTCTTTTGAATGACTGTAAGTGGACTAATCAGCTGCTAATCCATCTTCCAATTCTATCAATCTCTGCTGAGTGGAGAGCATGCTTCTTTGCTTCATGCTTCAGAGGCTTAGTCCTCGGGGAATAAAAGTGATATCCACCACAATTAGATAGCATCAGTGTATCAGTGGCTCAATTACACCAGTCATGTCATCCTCAGACATGGTGGAGTGACAGTGACTTAGCTGTCAGCAGAGCAAGGACATCGATCCAGGCAGAGTGTGAATGTAGTGCCATCTATAGCTACCTGGCATCCAGAGCCTGAGCCAAAACGTGGAGGCAGCTCGCAACTGGCGAGGCTTCGTTTCCTGAGAAGAAACACACATGAATTTAAAACTGCAGCATGCAATTATGAAACGCGCATATGGATATGATATATATGATATGGAGTGGTGGAAAACGAAAGAGGAAAACTCAGGAGGAAACAAATAAGAGTACAATTATTATACATTTGCGTCTGCATAAGCGTAACTTCCCCGTCGTCCTTACCGAAGAGTGAGATTCTGTGTCTTACGAGGGCTGAAAGCTTGCAGAAGAGGCTGGATGTGACAAGAAGAGACAAGTAAAATAATGACAGAAGAGGAGTGGAAGAGTAATGACAGGGAATTAAAATCAGAGAAAAAACTGAACTGAAAAATCCAACTTCAATACAACTGTTATTATGCAAAACATGTCCGAGGAATTCTCACACAAATATCATCTTCAAGAGCTGGATAAAAAAAAAAAAACCTACCATGCAATCATCTCCTTTTCTTTTTTTGAGGCCTGGGTTCTGTTTCCACTTGAGCAGACTGACGTGGACAGGAAATACAGATGGTGGCTTTTCACATATTCTTCCAAAAGAGGAAGGATGACCTGGTGAATGGAACAATGGCCAATGGTTCATAAATCAACATTCACCTTAAATTAATCTAATGAGCTTCAATATCTACATTTAAAAAATAACTTCAAGCTGTTTGACAACAACACACGGTTTCTGTGCTTGTGCCAGAGCTTCATTTAGGCTGCGTCACACTCACTGAGACAAATATCCGATTTCTAATGACTGAACCATTACATTGAATAGAAAACAGAAAGAAGCCTCATAATTCAGCATGACATTTTTTCAAAGGTAATAAAAAATAGTTTTCAGGAGTGGCTGCAAGGTTAACATTAGTTCATAATGATGGACCATACATGGAGCAGAGGGGAAGAGAGGTTAAACATTTTGCACTCCATTAGTTCTTCTTATTAAGCAGTGGGAATTCACAGACAGACTGATGGAAAGGCTGATGGACACACAGAGACGTGCATGGTTGTGTTACTGTGTGGTTGAGTGTGTGTGTGTGTGTGTGTGTGTGGGGGGGGGGTATAGAGCTCTGAGGCATGGCTGTTCATGGTCTTGTCTGACCAGGTCTGACTCAGGGGTCCCATCAATGAAAAATAAACCCTTTTCATTCGCTGCCTCCTCAGGGCCAGAAGTGTGTGGGAAGCTTTAATCAATGTCCCGATGGCAATTGACACGCCCACATGGATTTCCAAAATGGTTAAATAAATTACACAGCCACAAAGGGTCTTCCTTAGAGGGGTTGCCCATGGCAACATCTAATTAGATTATGCAAATGAAATAAGAAAAATGGCTAAGTAGCAGAAGAAAGAAAATATCATTGGAAAAATGAGGAGGGTGGGGCACTGAGAATCAATGTAAGAGACTCCGAATCAAACACGTGATTTCTACTGTGTTTGGATATAATATTTGATCTGAGTCAAACCTTAGAAAAAAAATGCATTTGTTCCTGATGTGAAACGTTGTCCCCTTTGGTCGTCTGTCCTCTGGCTTGCATCACCTCTGGAAAGAAAAACAATGAAACACAGAGTCCTTTAATATCGAGACTGACACTAAAACGTTGGACAAACTATCACACAAGTCAGGGTGACATATGTATTTTTGTGATGATTCAAAGAAAAATCTGAGGCACGATTTATGAATGTGGAAAAAAAATATACATGAATGTCTCGTTACTCACAAAATGAAGTGTGAAGATTGAAGGCTTAAAACTTTACAGTGTCAGATCAAAATGTTTTATCTTCTTATATCCTTTGGTCTTTACAATAGTTTCATGATCACTATAAAGTTACCCAGCTCCAACAAGTGCTCCTGGGCCTCCTCAGTGCGAGACAGGATCTGCTGAAGGAGAATGTAGCTCAAGCAGTTGGCTATGGCTGGAAAATCCATGTCCACCGTCTTCCGATCCCTGTGGATGAGAGTGAAACACTGACCTTGAACGCTGTACAATAATGTTCATATGTATTTTATTCCCACAGTTTTATAGAAAGTATTTCAAGACACTAATGTGCAGTGGGAAGACAAAGAGCCAATAGAATTTTGTGATTCCCTGACTGTGGTGCACTTAAGGTCATGACCTGTACTGGTATTTATTTAAAAAAAGAGACTGGGGTCTGATGGATATCCATGAGTAACACCACTATGACCTGAGCTGGGAACAGCTCATTGCTGCCCACCTCATACATAGTGTATCACATCACCTTTCTGCTGTCTTAAGCTCATTCTGCACTCACCTCCACACAGTGTAGCCATTGAGCTTAAGGAACTTAAGGACGTCACGGGCTCTTTCTCTGAATTTGGTCTTCTCCTTGGCAGTCAGGGTATCATAAGGTACAAGCATCGAAGGTTTAACCCCTCCTGAGAACAGATATGAGTTGAATGTATTACAACTAAGGAGAGGAGGGGAGAGGAAAGGAGAGGAGAGGAGGGGGGAGGAGAGGAAAGGAATACCTTTACTCTCAAGTTCAGATTTCTTCTTCCTAGCCCAGGTATTGTGATTGTTTTCAGCTAACTGTTCCGCCATAGCCTGAAGAAAAGAGAAGAAAAGAGTCAAATCAATTTTCAAACATTTGGAGAATGAACTTCTCCATTTCTAACTTTTCTTTATTGATGAAAGCAGGTAATAATATCTCCCAGCTGCCTGGCATTGTTCACAAAATTGGGTTAGGTGATAAGTTATTTTTCTCATACACAGCCAAACCGAAGAGAGGACACTGGCCTCTGTGCCAAACTCAAAGTAGAAACAAAGTTCAACCTACTTGAATGATGTTGAAAGTAGTAAAAGTACATACACACTGCTCCCATGATAAGATGATGCTGCTCACATCCATTGGTTTGGGGCTGAAAGTTGACGCTCCCTCAAAAGAAAGCTACAACAGACAAACATGACATGACATTAGTTTTATTATGCAAGACTTGTCAGGTCCCCAAGTGGCTGATTAAATGTGGGCTTTGGAGTAGACATACCTGTCCAGACTGAGAAACTCTGCGTGCACATGCATGGCTGCCTGATGCATCTCCTTCTTTAGTCCTCTCTATGGTCCATTCAAAGGCCAGCATGCTCTTTAAAGTCTCTTTAATGGCCCAGCGGTATCCCTCCTTCTCCTGCAAAACTCAAAGAAATATAAATAAACGCTCATGTTGAACTGAAACTTGGGTCATAAAAGGAAAGGAGAGGAGCAGAACATGCTTGAAATATTTGGATATTTTCAAAAGCATGAGTTTTTCACCCCACACATCAGGATTTTGGCAACAGGGAAAAAAATTCAAAGACCACGAACTGAGGCTATTTCATCTTTTACATTATGTACACCACATTTGGTATGTACGTGCCTCTGGGATTCGTCAGTTCGCTGCTTCCTTTGACGAAGTACACTCACAGACACAGACACACACATAAAAGCTGATATCTCTGTGTACCTTCTCAGCCAGAGCCCTGTATGGCTTGAGGAGAGGGTGAACCTTGCTGTTCTCACACAGCTGTTCCCCGTGAACCCAGCCATTTGCAAACTGACAAAAGAGGACACACAGATACATACAGTGGTTCAGCTGTGATCATACATACTTTTTACACATGAGCAATACTCCAAAGGGAATAATTCAGTTCCTATTGTGTTTCCTGCGTATTTGTCTCATAGGTTTTTATTTATATTTTTGCACTTCAATTAGTATAGTTTGTACTTTTTTAATTATTGTCTGTTATATGTGAGAACAGATTTTGTTGTACTCTGCAATGACAATAAAACAATCTATCTATCTATCTATCTATCTATCTATCTATCTATCTATCTATCTATCTATCTATCTATCTATCTATCTATCTATCTATCTATCTATCTATCTATCTATCTATCTATCTATCTATCTATCTATCTATCTATCTATCTATCTATCTATCTATCTATCTGTCTGTCTGTCTGTCAATCTCTCTATCTATCTATATATTCATCAAGTCCACTGCGCAACTTCAGCAGCCTGAAGAATTATTATTATGATATTACCTTGTCAAGTGACCACTTCTCATGAGTGTGCTCTGCATACTTGTTCACTGCAAACTCCAGTCTCTCTGGAACTGATATGCTAGAGCAGAAGAGGAAATAACATAGCAATTTATCTTGCTCTATCTCAGTTTAATATGCTCCTTTGTCCAAAAGTGAATTCTGTCCAACACATTACATTGAACAGAGAAGCTATTTTTCAAAAGATCCAGACTCAAATTGCAATTTTTTTGTCTGTAATCAGTCAAAAGTGCTGCTCAGAATCTTACTTGGACGTATCTACAGGCCGTGGATCAAAGTGTCCATCTGTGTCCATGGAGGATTTTTTCTCCATCTGAGACACACGGCTCGAGTCCACGTGGTCAGGAGGCAGCGCCTTGGCCACTGCAGCCAGACATTGGACGCAAAGCCTGAATAACTGAGGCTCATAGGGCTGTGGAGTTGGATAAGGAGAGAGTGTGGGAGAGAGAGCACAGGACAGGGTGAGATACTGGCTAAGCCTGATTTTGGGTGCTCTGCCACAGTAACGATGCGTGTCCTTGGTTTTCATTACTTTGGACATATGTGTGAATTTTACAAATAGAACCACTCAGCTGAGGAAAAACGGCTTATTCAATTCAAATTTAATAACACATCGGATTTAATTGTTTTGGATAGAAAGACATACGGAGGGATCCCAAAGTCTGGGACTAGTAGACACTGTTCTCATGCACACCAAATAAATTCCATGTAAGAAACCTGCTTCAGAGGCCAAGTAAGTTACAATACAAAAAGGCAACAATATTACACTTATTTTGAGAGGATGTTAAAAGTGTTTGATGCAAACTGTAGCATGTCGTGTACATAGTTTCAACTATACAACAATACTATAAAACTTGGATACAGTATAAAATATGCTGAATTCTTGGCAATGAGAGCTGTGGAATCAATTTCTAAGGTTGTTTGATATGAGCCACCGTGGGCCTGAAAGGAACCCATGGGCTTATTTCTTTGATATTTTCATTTTCCGAATCAGTCAAGTGTCAGGCAGAACTATTTTGAGAAATGAGATTCAGTTATTGATCACGTCTCTCATTCTGTGTCTCTCTCTACCGAGGCTGGTTTAAGGATGAGTTACCTCCAGCATATGAAAAATAAACTCTTCATCTCAAGTGTTTACTAATGTTTGCTGTTTCTCCTGAAATTGACTTTTTTAGGAGAATGGGAAAAGAAATGAAGCGAGAAATCAAAGGATATCAATTATTCATTTTCTGAAACTTTTTTCTCCTTCGGCAAATATTTTTCTTTACTCCAGAAAAGTAGGACTGTAATTTTAAATCACTTTCATTCAGTACTTTACCTTCTTGGCCAAGGCCTTAAACACTCCCCAGAACAATGTTGTAGACAAGTGCAGCTCCTCTTCGGAAGCCAGATTCTGGTCTCCCTGCCCGCCACTTAGCAAGTAGTACTTCCACCGCTGCTCATAGTGACTGGTTAAGAGCTAACAGATAAAAGTATTAAATGAGATCACTTAATTACACAATATTTGATTGGTTTATTATCATTATTCCATCATTGTAGTAATCTCAAAAATGTTTGTATTCACCTTTAGCGGCATTTTGCTATGGTCCGTGAGATGAGGAACATCGAAGACGAGCCGACGGAGAAGAGGCTGCATCACAGATGGTTGGAGTTTGCTGAGGACGCCGATGAGTGCAGGGATTAGTCACATGCACAAATGCACAGTGACTGGTTTTATGACTGATTACTGAGTCGCAGAAGAATCAGACATAATTAAGAAGATGCCACAGGAAAGACATTGTTCAGATCATTAACATTCAGACTGAATTTGGTAAATTATATCTGGATTAGGCCAAAAAAAAATGGATTTACTGTGATTCATTAAATATAATGAGTGGGAATGAGAAGGCGCTAACGAGTGTGCATCAGCTACCAATTATTTGTTGTTTCTCATTTCTCGTCTCAGCATTTTATTTGGACAACAGCAAAGAGGCAGTGAGATGAATGGGAATAAGAAGCTAATAGTGCAATAAAACCATTTTAAAAATAAAAAAGAACAGGCCACTGAAGTTACAGCTACTGAAAATAACACTGCATCACATATGATCTATTAGTAACTTGCTGGAAAACTAATACCCTACCTGTAGACAGCAAAAGAAACAACTCACAATAACAACCTTGTGGAGTAGTGTTGTAGCTTCATAACACAAACAAAAAATCCTACCTGCACAAGACCAACAAACAATCTTCTATAGTGTCTCTCTGAGCCTTGGTCAAACTAAGAGCTCTGGAGAGGCTATATATGGCTTGAATGAGAGAATCAACCAGCACAGTACGATCCTCTAATCCACAGAAAAGAGCGGAACACTTGATGAGCAGGGGAAGAACAGCTGTACACAAGTATCTGTTGAGGGCCAGAGCCATGTCCGTGGATCCCAAATCAGCCTGCAGGGGGAGAGAAGGAGGTTACGCTCGCATAGAGTCTAATTACCTGAGTGGCACTTGACAAGAAGAAGAAGGCAGCAGGAAGGAATATCACGGTCAAGTAAATAATGATTCCTTATATAGAACATAAAGACTGAAAATATACAGCATGTACAAATAAAATTGGAAAATCTGAATAGGAATCAAATGGAGACAGGCGAGTCTTTTGTGAGTCACCACATGAAGTCATGTTTAAAAGGACTCTTCAACAATCATAGAGATGTTATGAGCTGTGGTGCTCAAATCAGGAGGGCAGAGAAGTTGCTATTTTTCATTGGTGACACGTAACAACTTGGATCAATATGAAGACAGGGGTCAGGGGTGAGGGAACTTAAGTTTTCACTGCTCACGGTGTCAAGCCAGACGGCTGCCTGAAGGTCTGGCAGGAAACCAATTTCCAGGAGGTGGAGGAAAAAGCTCTGGTTCTCGATGCCGTAGACTCGGTCGAGGAACAGAACCATCGCTGCTTTGTGGTCTGGGCAGAACACTGTGGACAGGTCAGGCTCAGCCACCACAGCATCTGGAGGAACAAACACAAGGTGGAGATTAGATACAAAGGTCATGTTGACATAATGTGTACAGTACATTTATATATATACATACACAATGGGGACATCGGTGACTATAAGTGGGGGTTTAATGTCTCATAATTTAACATGCATCCCAGGTGGTACTGTACTGATGTTAAAATTAACTGATAGATTATTTTAACCTTTAGACACTGAAGGGATTTGAAAGGAGACGCTGACGACTCCCTCCAGATCCTGGACGGGGATGAGCGACCTCAGAATGGCCCGGATGCGGATGGCTTCTCCTTTGCCCCCTTGAATTAACTGGACCAAGAATTCAGAACAAAAAAAATCAGTAACAACTGCTGTGGGAATTTTACTGATGGGCACAGTCATTTTTTTTCAATTGCAGTTTCTGCTCCTGATGTTCTCAAAGGTTTCACTACATTTCTATGACCTTTGTTAGGTATTCTGAACACATTGCTTTCTAGTGCAGGCAGAGCAAATTCAGACAGCATCTGTCAGCGCCTAGTAAATATCACCAGAGAGCTTTTTGTTTTGATGGATATCATAAAGCACCAGGTAAAACTGGGAAAAAACATAATATACGACAAAATGCTCACAGTAAACATGATCTTTAACTGTGTATTAACACAGTACGGACCAATAAAAGAGATTTTATTGCCATGGAGTTGCCATTCCAAGCAGTGACTCTGACATTAAATGTAATTGTAGAGCAAATTCCCATCGTTATTTTTAAATATTTAATGTTTTATGTTTATGTCTAAAAAGTTTGTATGGGGAACAAGCCATTATGTGGAAAGGTAAATCTATAAAAGCATTAAACTGAGTTTTTTTATGAAAAGCAGTTTGCAGACTTTCTCCATTAGGCTTCATTGTTTCAGCCATCACTGGATATTGAAGAGAAATGGCTGCTGATGGTTGGGAAAACACTCACATGCATCTCTGGAGCACAGCGCCCCAGTAAGTCAATAAGCGCTGAGTAGAAGCTCATGATGGCGTGCCCCATGTGAACGAGGTCATCGTCGGGGTCCTGGACAACATCTCTGTTCCGGGAAACAACCACAATGATCAGAAAGGCTTCTTGTGAAGTAGAATAATCAATGAGGCTTGTTTAAAATACAATATTTATAAATATAGCAAATCATTAGCCAGGCGATATAAGAGCTTTACTAATGACTTTACAGTTTATTTAAAATTCTGACAGTTGCACTGATGGGGAGAAATGCAGACAGACCAGAGGCTCCCAGCTCAGATTCATTTAACAAAATAATCAGTATTTTTCCACTTAAAATTTAGTTTTTAGATTAACTTCTACACGGACACAAATGAGCAGGCTTAATACAGGGATTACATTTCGATAACCTCACATTGCCTATCTTAAATTCTACCATTTAGATGTTATACTTAATGAATCTCTGTTACAGAAACCATGTAATGCCAGATCCAAAAAACTCTCGACTCTGATTAAGATTAATGATGCTGAAATTGGATCTTATTTGCCGGTGAACTCAAAACCAGTAAGATTACACATTTCTGTGAGGAAAAAGTGATACGGTAGAAATGGAGATAAAGAAAAATAATTAAAGAAAGTAATGTTATGAGTATCTTTCTACATGATCTACATGATTCACTTCAACTGCAGTATTGTCCTCTGCAAAGTCCAATGCATGTAAAGCATCTGTTAGGTAGTTTTTTTATGAATATGACTTTGTTGGAATTGTTTGTTTGTATACTAATAAAGCTTTTATGCACACATTTAATACCTACATTGTTCTGTTGGACTGGTATGCGGTGCAAGGTCCATCCATAGAGGGGTCCTCCGAGATCCTGATAGCTTCCTCCATGGCTGCCAGGAGACCATTTCCCCCATCACCACGCAGGGCGGGGCCAAAACACTCGGGTCTACGAATAAGCAACCTCAAAACCAAGTAAGCATTTTCCTCGACACTCTCACCTGTCGACAAATGATAAAATAACAAATTAAATGAAGCCTTACTACTGGCGAACTACATGATTGTGTGTGAGAAATAACTGAGCAGCTTAGAGCAACATTTTTGACTCACACTCAAGAGTTAATTTTTAGGACTAGAAATTGATGTATCAAAATCAAATTGATAAGGATGCCAATTAGGTTAATTTATATACAGCTAAAAGACGGCCTGGAAAAAAGGCTGAAGCTGATATCATTGATGGATACGTGGTGTGAAATTCAATGCCCTTTGGCTGAACTGTCAATACCCTGAAGGGTAATTTGAACTGATGCTTTCTGGGCATCGCATCAGAGTAAAGAAGATCGATAGAACACAAACTAGAAAATTAATTACCTCTATTGCAAATAGCTTACTTAAATGGCAGCATGAAATCACACTTCATTTTGCTCTTACTGTTCTTGAACTGACACAAATAGTCTCACTGACTTGTCTCATATGTGATGGATGACTTGTTTGAAGAAAATGTTGAAAGATACAAACTTAATGCATTTAACTGTCAACAACATTTTTTGCTAAATAAACATTACCATTGCAGAAGACAGCAAAACGTAGAAAGTCCAGGTAGCGCTCTCCCTCCACAGGGTTCCAGCCAACATCAGGGTAGCCTTTCTCCACCAGCTGCTGGCAGCTCTGGAGACCACAGCCAGCCAGGTACTGCACCACCTTCGATCAGATTATAAGTATTTATTAGATTAGTGGTGATAGTTGTGTAATGTGTTGCTCATTACAGCTGCTGGCATCATCAAATCAACAGCAGGAAAGTGGTTGGGGGGTTGAACACAAAGATTTCACAACAGCAGACAATCAATAACATGAGTGAAATGACAGTAACACCGGAAAATGATAAGCAAGGGCAGCACGTGTTCAATATAGAGCAGAGAACTTTTACATGTCTACATAATGGATACGTTTGAGATCTGGATCGTGGAGGAATATGAATTCACCTTCTCTAGGTCGGGTTCCGTCAGCGCTAAGGCTAGTTCATTGTTATCCATCACAGAGGCCGCTGCCACATCCAGAGGAGTGGCTCCACGCATGGACGGGGAAGCTGAGGGACAAAGAGGCAGAAGACAATCAGCGCACCCGCTCATAAACTATATATTTCAGAATGTTGGAGGTTCTTATCAAAGGATAAAGATACTGTGGCCATCACAGGGGTGTTAAAGCCCAACTCTACCAAGAGCAGCTTAGAAAATAACTTTTTTCTTCATTTCATCATTTGCAGGGGAATGTACAGCAAAAAGTTCAGACGCAATGCAACACTCACATTTTACTCAGCAAGCTCCCTTTTTAAAGCGCTGCAAGTTAGACACTTAAAATGTAATGACCTCCTCACAACAACCCTACAAACCGAAATGGAAGCTTACACCTTAGAGTTGAAGCACTTCTGTTCAAACTGTGAGTTTCAGGCGAAACAAATAAAGTTGTGTTGTGCAATGAAGGGTTATTTGTGTTTTAATTGTATTGAGTTTCTGTTACTCAAACACTGACGCAGCCAAGCGTGAGAGGGGGATTTACCAAGTCCGACACTGCTGTTTTCCAGAAGGTAGCTGAGATGGTCAAACAGGGCTCCCTGGTTGTGACGGCTGATGCGGCAAAAGTAACAAAGGAATCGACAGCAGCTGGCCACCATCTTGGGAAACGTTATCTCCTAATACAACAAAATGAAAGGATGGACATAAAGAGAAAGCTAAATGTGACATGATGGCAGATGTTACAAAAAAACAAACTCGACTGCATGGAGTATTGCCCAGTTAATCAGCCAGAACTCATTACACTAGCTTTGGCTGATTTCATTTTTGGAATATGCCCCATGGACCAACAATGTTGCTCGGTTACACACTTTTTTCCAAATACCAACACAAATTAATTAAATTTTTTCTCTCACCTTTGATTCCCCTTCTCCTAAAACATTCACCATCACCTCCATCACAGTCTCATGCATCCCCAGTGCCCTCATTAAGTTGGGATGTTGGTAGAAAACTTTATTATTCATGATGTCTCTGGATGTAAAAACACAGAATATTCACAAAAGCTGTAAAGAATACATTCCACAGTTTGGAGGATATGACGTTACCAGTATGTTGAATAATGTCCACAGAAGATGACAATAATTAAGAGGTCACAGAAGATGCAACCATCCTCCTACCCAAGTCTCCTGATCATCATCTTCTCCTCCTCTTTCCCCATGCGGACGCTGAGGAGGGAGCGGATTTGGCCGAGGGAGGAGAGGAGAGTCATTGTGTCCTCCACCGAGACCTGGCTGATTGTGTAGGTTCTGCTGAGCGGTCCCGCCATTTGACCCCAGAGACCCTGATACTGGCGGTGGAGCAATGAGAAGACAGCTCTGACCAGTTCAGGGTCCTCCATCTCACTCTCTTGGGTCCAGCGCACCATCGTCTCAGAAATTAGCTTTTTGAGGGACTCTGGAGAATAACCCGAGAATTACCCTTATGTTTGAAAGCAAGGTGAGTTGTGATGTAGATGTAGATTGAGAAATAGATACACTTACTGCCACTCTGCGGTTTACACTCTTCTTCTACAGGCGACTTCCTCACTCCCAAGCCTCTCACCACTAGACTGAGAAGCCAATCTTTCACAGACATCTTAGCATCCTCTTCAACCTCTGAGTCGACGTCCAGTTCAATGCCTGCACGACCACAGCAAAACAAGCAGTGACAGAGCGTATAAATAGTTTTCTGACTAAATATAGATTCATTTCAATTTAAAGAGGACAGTGTGCAGCTCAAATATACATGTCCCTGTATGATTCACAGTATCAGATTATAGCTACCAGCCTATTTGCACGTCTAGTCCCTTGGCAGGTAACACACAAGCTATGCAATATAACCCTGCTCACAACAGCACAAATGTATGCTTGTCAGATAAAAGCAAGTCATCAAAACCACAAGAAGAAGGAGAATATTAAATTCAGTAAGTGCAAAGCTGAGCAACTTTAAGACATCTTTTAAAGTTGGTCTCAAAAGCGCTGATTGAGCTGCAGCCCCTCACATCGTCAGACAGGCTGATTCGATAGGATTGATTTATGGCTGTTACGGAAAAAAGCAGCAAAGAGTGCTGACATGAGACAGCACGACCTCGTATAGGAGCTATTCTTGAAGAACTCAGAGAGTTTATTGAGCGAGTGTACACAAAGCAATGTAGTGGAGAAGGGGCTCTTTTAAAAATCAGACTCAAAGATTATAGAGTGTTCCAACCACAGTGTGTGTTCAGGAGCTGATGGAAGTCCAGCAGGAGCTGTTGGGTTTCCACAGGACACGGACAAGCCTCCTGCTGCTCATCCTCTCTGAAGCTCAGCAGCATGTTGATCTGAACACAGATAAACAGATTACACAAACATCTCGGGGATTCTAATCCTCTGACATTTCCCAATCTGATTTCAGCCTATCGGACCTGCTCCTGTGGAGGTGAGCGGAACTCCTTGGTCTTGCGGGCAGTGAGGGCGGCAGACATGTTGAGCGCCTGCATGACCTGGTTGTAGCGATAGCGCTGGTTCTCCTGAAGCCGCCCTGCAAAGTTGTCAGAGAAGGCGACCGCAGCTTCCACCCTGTGACGCACCTGGCTGTCACACAGGTAGGACAGAAGATGGCAGAGCTGGGGAGAGAAACGCTTTATGCTTTATTTTAAACCACTTGTGTGACAGTGACAACACAACTGAAGCTCATCCACAATTATATCCAATGTGAGAAATCTTCTAATTTATTCACCTCAAGCTTGACAGCTTCTGGAAGCTTCATCTGAAGAAGTCCCTGTGTGGGAGTGTCGTTTTCCTTCTCGCTGCCCCCTTTCCATTCCTTTTCATTATCATCACTCACATCTTCTTCCTCTTTCCCTTCAGTGGATTCAACATCTAGGGAGAAGACTCCCGGCTCTATCAGTCTCAGAACTTTGCAGAGATCCTCATCCCCAAATACACCCATTACCAGCAGGGTATAGAAGAGTCTAATTAGGGGAACCAGCAGAAGCTCAATGCTGCCTCCTACAGGATCCCTCACACCCTGACCCACAGCCCACAACCCCGCAGTCAGCATCTCCCCAGTGAGACTCTTTAATATGTCCAAAGGGATTTCTGGGCTGTCTGCGCAGACGCTTTCAACTGCATCATCTGTTTCCATCCCGTCACCCCTCACAAAGCAAGGGCTTGAGAAGTGCATCTGTGGTTTAAGGGATGTGCTAAGACGAGAGCATGGAATTCGTTCTGGAGGTGGACTGCCCCCCCTCTTCTCACCATCAGAAGGGCTGGGATAAAGAGTGATTTGTCTGGTCTGGTCCGTCATAGGCACAATGTATTCGTGGTTCATCATGATAAATGCTGTGCTGTGGCTGCTGAGGTGGACCTAAAGAACAAGACAATTTATATTTATTTATTTGGAACTAAGTAGATTTCTTATCCTGTAGTCACTGATCAAATTAACCTTAACTCCAAAAAGCAATCACCTGAATAAGGAGCTGGTAGAATGCGGAGCGGAGAGGCCCCGGGAGTTGGGGATTCTGAATGGCATGAAGGACCTGGGACTGGTCCACGTGACTGCAGAGGACATGGCAAACTCTGGAGTTTCCCAGGGCGCATAAAGAGCAGTAGAGGAGCAGGGTGTGGCGGTGAAAGGTCAAGAGATCATCAAGTTCGGACAACTCCAAAATGTCAACACACCTAAATGTATATTAAAAAATAAATAAAGGTATTGTCAATGTCAGTGTTGTTGCTCAATCAAGAACAAATTAAAACTCGAGTTAACAAAAGATGTTTTAGATTATAGCAATAACAAAGTTTATATCTGGTCTTTGACCTGTTTTCATCAGGGATCTGAAGGGTCATAACTTGCTGAGGCTCAGAACACTGGACTCTCCAGCCATGATGCTCATCCGGCCGATCTACCAACACCTGTAATGCGTGCTCTGGGACTCTGGTCCACGAAACCGGGCTGAGATGCTGGACCTGGAACCGTGGAGGACACTGAGGAGTGGAATTTCTTCTTTGGCTGCGAAGCAAACCTGCCGACAGGGGCATTACATTCTGGACCCAGAGAAAGAGAAATAAAAGAAATGTTATATCAGACCATCAAAAGTTTTGTAAAAGAAGAAACCTCTCACAATCAAATAAACTATGTGTCAAAATGTTCATCTTACATATTTGACGATTTGATAATGAAAACTTTCTTTACCTTCACACGTCCCAATTCAAACTGAAACATGTTGCCCGTGGTTGGTTTGACAAAAACAGCAGGAAACAGCTTGGTACGGGCTTCCACCTGATCAACAGAGAAACAATATTACCGATGTTAAGTAATACAATGCAACACATTAAACATTGTTTCCTTTAGATAATGAGGTAAGTTATTCTGCCAATCACAAAGTTTCCTGTGTGACCTACTTGGTAGAATGCTGCCATCTCCACTCCACTGGAGGTGAAGGTGAGCAGCCCAGTGGCTGTGTCAATCAAACAGCCAATTTCTAACCCTGTACTTCTTCGACTTTGAGACAAGCCTGTAGCTTCTCCAGCGCACAGCATGTAACAGTTACAGCGCTTCACACTGTGGACAAGGAGAGGGACACTATCATTAGTTTGTTTATAAAATATAGCGTACAAAGGACATAATGGCAAATATCATCGATATCTCTAAATGCATTTAATTTAAGTATTTAAATTCTTGGTCAAAACCATCCATTCTAAAAATGTAATGTCTTGGTGCACACTGACCTCTCCTGGACTTTGCCGCTGTCGTCTCCGAGGGTGACAGTCACGGTGTGGACATAGTCGGTGTCAAATGTCATGTCATGTTGATGGAAGTCCGAGGTCACCCAGCCTACCCACACATTGAACGGATCCTGGCCAGGAAGAACCCTCACTGAGTAGTAATACTGAAACCCAGAGGTCAGCTGGTGTCATTGTTCGGTATTTGCATTATTCTACATTATCTTAATGTGGCAGGGGATTATCTAGCAGCGCTGCACAAGCCCTGCAGCTCAATTTGTATAACTTCCCTTGATTCTAAGGCAGCACGGCGCTCAAACACATTTAGTCTTTATCGTCATTATTTCTTGGTAATTATAGCTCATTTAAATATTACAGTTTAAAAACATTGGTTTTCTTTTTAGTGCTGATTTCATTTGATATGGTCGGTGGTTATCTGGTTCAGATGGGATGAAATATTGATCCTTACTCTGGAGCTCTGGATGAGGTGACCATGGTCATCTTTGTCAACAACCACATCTTCGAGGAGCCGTGCAGACGAGTTGCTGCTGACGAGGCCTGGTTTTGTTTTCTTCAACATGAACCTTACAGAGCAGAAACACACATTAATGAGCAGCACAATGCAACTTGCATATTGATGATGACTTTAGTGAGACAAGAGCCTGTTTACATCTCTGCTTCTCTCACAATTTGGATTTCTTCTGTTTATGGCTTATTTAATTTTGATAATTTATTATTTTACAACCATAGAAAAACAAAGAATACACAATAGACTAAGAATAATACATCTCAACCAAAACTAACAATTCAAACCAAGGTTTGTGCTTCAATGCTAATTTTACTACTGTTTATTCAAAATTATACGCATCTCATTACATATAGTATGTTCCTAATTTTAGCTCTCGACAATCTACCGTTGTTTCAATCTTGATGTTTTCTCCTGACTATGATCCTTATGGTTGAGCTCATCTCTCGAGCCAGCGAAACTGTGAGCTGACTTCATCAGCACTTCAAAGTCAGAGTCCAATTCCTCCTGCTCTTTCCGTCCTAAAAAAGAACAATGAACACTAATTACAGCGAGGCCTGGGGGAGCTTAAACGGAGCAACTCACCAAGGTCATAAAGTAAGAATATCAGCAATCTGGATAAATGGAAGCAACGGCCATCTAGATCACGTTCATAATTTTGTTAAATTTTCTTCTTGTGACAGGTCTGTAATTTGTACAAGCTGCAGCACTTATAATGTAATTTGTTTGTTGTGTGTTTTGGCAAACGGAGCACGTCTTCTATGAAGTCTTGTTGAGCTCTCTGCGGCCAAACTGTATATGATGCTGTTATACCATCTTAACCTGGAGAGAGAGTGTTGGAGGCCAAGGGAAGCACCCCCGCTGCAGGGCTGGTGAGGACATCAACACATTCAACAGACATGCTGAGCCGGTAAAAGCCCATCTCACTGCCTCCGCTGTGGTGAGCAAACAACCGCTGAGCGACCCTCAGGCTGGACAAGGACTCCGTTGAGCCGCTGATTTTAGTGACCTTGAGTAAGATTTGAACAAGATTTTTCAGGATCAGTGTGAGTTGACCAGTTCTACCAGCAACCATGCAAAGGACAGAATACCTGTTAACATATAAAGGGGAGCAAATGTATAAACTGCATGAACTAACCTGGAAATTGTGATCATCAGGTAGTATGGAGGTAAACTGAGGCTGTTTCCAACTCATCCACAGAGCTGGATCTCTGGCCATGTTGACGGCAAAGGGCTCAAAGCCTTCCTGCTGACCACAGACTGTGAAGTACTGCAGAGAGGCCATGTGGCGGCCCAGGTTCAGCCTCCCCACCTGGTTCACCCCGACACTGACCACGGGCAACAGGCCTAGGAAATATGTGGAGAGACACAATGAAAATCTTTAATATACTGTATGTTGAACTTTTTTCAAAAACAAGGAACAGTAGTGTGAAATAAAGATTTATTATCTTTCAGTCAATAGAAAGTATCAACTTTGTGCAATACACAGTATAAAAAGTCAAAAACTCCTCCAGACCGTCTCTGAAATCGAAGTCCTTGGCAGCCAGCTCTGATCCTCTGTCATTAAACAGCACTTCTCCGTTGAGCGTGACCAGCATGGTGCGTTCAGCCATGTCGACCAAACAACCCACCACATCGCCTCTCTGCCACGGACGTCCCAGTGATTCACCACCCTGGTGGTACCACTGAGCCTGAAAGCAACAGGATGAGAATTTAGTCTGAAATAGGAATCACCACGGCTGGGAATGAGGTAAAGAGAGAAGGACGCAGGATGATCAGAGGCAGCCCGGCAGATTAATGAGAGCTGTACTCCAATTTGCTTTTTCCTATATCCCTCATATTTTATTTTATAATGGTGAATGGCTTTGATCACGACCATTGTTGAATCAGGGTTTGCTTAATTATACGTCTGATGTAATATTCTGTCTGCTCTCCTAAAATCCTCCTCTAGCTTTACCAATGATCACATAACCAGTATGTAAACAGATTAAGACTTTTTTTTATTACATCCAGATCCAGACATAATTTATTCCTGTAGACTATGAGAGTAAATCAAGAAATGTCTTGTAGTAACATGTTTTTCAACATATTTGATTTCATTATGCCAGAAAAAACACACATTTGAAATCTAACTATGATCTGTGTTGTTTCAATAAGTTCCCTGGTGTTATTGCTGTGTTCAAAGCTGTAAACCTTAAATATCTCACCTCAAGTCCATCAAAGACGTATGCCTGGTCATCTGAGCCGAGCTCTTTATCAGGGATACAGCCTGGTCGGGCCCAGCCCACTCTCATACTCCCTGGTGTCAGTATTTCAAATTCATAATACCACTTCCCATGAGTCACGGCGTATGATTTATCTGGTCTGAACACTGTGCACTTCTCAGCAGAGGAGAGACAAGCGTTTGATAATGTGCCTGTAAACACAACAACAGAGAAAATATGGTGATGTGCAAAAATAAGCGATTTGCGTTCAAGCCCCATTAAACAGAACTTTTACTTTGCATTACAATGTTCAGAGAAGTTGCAGAGTTTCAAAAGATATGCAAAAAAGAAAGCTGTGTTGCAACTTGAATTGTATTGTCTAAAGCTGGTTAAAGGGGATATTGACTGAGCTATAACTAGTAACAGGACTTAGTGACATACCCCGTTCTTGGTTGAGGGGCTCCAGGCTGTAACCGTAAGCCAGCAGAGTACACACTGCCTCTCTGACACTCTCTCGGCCCATTCTCCTGTTCCTTTCATCAAGCAGGCTGTAAGGCACCAGGTACGGGCTGCGCTTGGCTTTTACATCCTGGTAAAACACATGAAAGACCAATACGAGTTAACAATACATGAAAGCAAATAGCATCCGTGTTTGTGTTGACAGAACAAGCTGTTACTTTATACATTTTAGTGTTGAGACTGAGAGAGTACTTTTTTCAACAATACTTGTTTTAAGTAAGGCAACATCAACTGGTAGCCCACGTCACCCATTGTTTAGCAAAGCATTTTGACCAGCACCATCTTATTTATTTTTTTAAACCAGCAGTAGCCATATTTGGAGAAGCAGGGGTTGACCCTGACTGAGTGGTCAAGGACACTGCACACCCACATACACCTCTAACCCATTGGACAGCAAGGTTTTACTTTATGAAAGACTATAACACATCATGTGGTACTGAAGAAGATTGAGATGATAGAGAAGTTTTTGCTGATGATATGAGAGGATACGGATTTGAGACATTTCTGCATTAGCTTCAATTTCCTGACCTAGAGTCTATGTCCATTTTCATTCAGGGTCTATAGACAACCTGCAATATAATGAATGAAAAAATATTGTTCCTTTTCAGCGGTGTCTGGTCAATTCAGTAATACAGAACAGAAACCTGCTGGGCTCCGTAGGTCCATCCCTGTTTGATCCGCTCTCTGGCCCAGACATTGTGATCGTTCTCTGCCAGCAGGTTAGCCACTTCCTCGTGGGCTGGACTCAGAGAAACCTGTCTCAAGTCAACTGGGGCAGGACGATATCCACTGGGCTGTTCATATCTGAGAAAGATAAAATAAAAGAATGACCAAATAGCTCTGTTGTTGTTGCATTTTTGCAGTATTTGTGACTACAAACAAAATGCAATTAAACATTATAATATTTACATACTTGGTGGCTAATCTCATGTATTTGACTCTGTCTGCCGCACGGTCATCAGTCAAACCAACGTGAAATCCAAGAGCAAGCAAAGTCCTTCAGCAGGAAAATATACAGAAACACTAATAACTCAACTGGTACATTTTTATTAATTTTGTTCAACATATTAAATTAGACGTGAGGTTGTTTATATTGTAGGATAAAGGTCATAGATTTCACCTGAGGGTGTCCTGAGCCACCTGAACATTCTGGCTCCTCTCCTGCTCCGGCAGCTTGGAGAACTCCACCAAACACGGATCATGCCTCTTACTCTCATCTCTCACCTGTTTGACAAAAGCTCAACGTTTTCAAACCGCAAGAAACACTGTACTTAAATAATAATTATTCATTGCAATGATTAAATAATGCCAGCATATGCTTTTATTTCCTCACAGGTCCGTTTGTCCATCCAAGGTCTATCTTGTCGATTACCCAGAGCTCATGGATGTTCTCAGCCATTTTTTCTCGGATATCCTCAAGTTGTGAGGGCAGTGCCACCTGTTCATTGGAAAGATCCATTTAAAATTGTATGTAAATATTCTGAATATTTGTATCAGAATTTTTTTTAATCTGAAATCTCAAAATAAAAAAATGAATTTGCAATTTATCTTAGCAAAATACGGTAACATTAAATCTGTTTGATTTGACTGCTATCTTTTACCTTGCTAATGTCTACTGGTGTGGGAGTGAAGGTAACTGGAGTGACAGGTACTAATGGGCCGATGAGCTCTTGTTTTCCTTCTCCGAGATCCCAGATGTATTTCTGACATGGTTCTACCTTCAGCTTGACTCTTGGGAGCAGAGCCTCGGAGCACGGAGCAAAACCTGGTGGCGGCAAGAAGCGAAACTCTCCATGTCTTCCCCCTAACAGGAAACGAACACTGGTGTCGAGAAAAAGAACATGGCATGCATTTAAAAAGATTAAACTTCAACAAAAAAATGTTCAGCCTCCTTTAAGAAATTATAAATGGTATTAAATACAGCATATGACGTGACTTGAGATAAACCAGAAGCCAACAGTTAGCGTGTCTCCTCTACTCACTTGATTCCAGCAGAGAAGCTGACCACAGGGTGAAGGAGGCCGTCCACACTGAAGTTCTCTAACATGCCCTGCACAGGCAGCCCGTTGACCCGGAAAGAGATGCAGCGAGTGCTGAGGTCCAGGCAGCAGCTGACCACATCATCGTTTCTCAGCAAGTGGGGGAAAGGTGAGCTCACTCTGCGGCCCACGCAGCCTAAAATTCATTGAACATAATTGCTTAAGTCATCCATGTTTTATTAAATTAAATCTCCCAGTACTTTAAAAATACAAGAATGCGAAAACAATGCATGAATGCACCCATAGATTTTTTGACATCGGAGGTTCATATTCATTCTGGCAGAATCTGACATAAATCATCCTGACAGGACACTTCTAAATTGCCAATATGGAATCAGTCCACTTTGTATTCCTTGTTGTTTACCCAGACTAGACACAAGTAAAAAGGCAGCAAGTCTGTTCATCGTCAATTTAGACGAACACATCTTTGTCGTAATCAAAAGTTTGGCAGCCGCAGCAAACTCAAGATTTACTGCGGCTGATGATGATTTATTATAGTCTCTGTTCAGTCTCAAGGAACAAACAGTAATATGTCCCCAGCTCCCTCTGAATAATTATGTGTTGCTTCACAATGGGGGTCACTGAAATGTCAAGTTGTCTCTACAAGATAATTAAGAAGCATTGATTTTATTGAATTTCTTTTTTGGTTTGTTTAATCAGACATGGTAAAATCCCAAATAATCCTTTTATGGCACTAAATAAAAAGCAATGATAGGATTTTTTATTTGAACCATCTCTAAAAATGGCTGTAAATCAATTTTAGATCAGAGATTACGAATTAAAACTTTAAAATGGGTCATGTTTCATTTTCTGGTTTCTTTTTAATCTCCCTGTGGAGGTGATGTCACCAACCTACATTTCAATCACATCTTTACTCTGATGAAAACTCAAGATTGAAATATGGTTATTAATGCATTAATTCACTGAGCAGCATCCCCAGAAGTTCTTCTACTGAACTACTGACTCCTGTGTCTCATCCTCACCTGACCAGAGCTGAAGCCCATCAAAGCCATACGAGCAGAGGTCGTCTCCCACCCCGTTGCCCCCCCAGCCTTCTCCTCCGGTGGGCCTGGGCTGGTAGCCCTCCGAGCAAGCCCAGCCCACACGCAGATGGGTGGGCTCAGGTGTCAGGAAGGGGTCGACGTGGTCCACAACCAGCTCGTAGTACCACATTCGATGCTGCGCTGAATCATCCCCCATTGCCAGGAAGATGTTCGGTCTCATGCTGTGAAGTCCACAAGAGGTAGAGAAATATGGAAGAAGACTCAGACGATGATGAGCCTTTCTTGGTTAGAAGTTATAGTTTATAGTTTTACTTAGTTTGTTATTACAGACCCACTCTCTGGGATTCTCTACCACTTGAACTAAGGTTTGCTGCAAGTAATGTCAGCAGATTAAAAACACCAATTATTGCAAGCTTTTGATTAGCATGTAATTAAAGAGTACCCATCCATTTAATGTATTGCTGAATCAATCACTCTCCTTTTTTAATAACTACTCTATATGTTTTACCATTCTCCACTTTTAATGTTTGTTATCCTTTCCGTTTTAAATTTTAATTTAAATGTTTCACTGCTCAGACACTTAACATAGGATGATAAAAGAAAATATCCATAAATGTAAGACTCACATCATAATCTTCACAGTCATGCATGAATATTGAATTAAATTTTTTAAAGCATTATAATAGAAGTCACTCATTTTTACCATACTGCTCTGTGTAGGATCACACACTGCTATTCCTTTATTCTGGGAATTTGGTGCAGCGCACAGAGACCATAACTCAACTTTCATGAGCACATCTCATTTCATTGTTATAAATATATAAACCAAACACAGCGCAGGCATTTTGTTGGAGGTTGACCTTCCACTGCTGGTGCTGAAACTAAATTACCAGAGAAGATTTAGAATCAGAGCATGAGAAGCAATAACACGAAAAAGGTTTGTGGACGGGAAAATCGGCAATATGTTGCTCGAATTAAATCAGGACCAAGACGACATCTGGAGAATAAATGTTAGTTCATGTAGTGACTTCAACCTTGCCCTTGACAGAGCTCTCAGGACAGAGAAGACATTAGGAAGGTAGAGGGGGGGAGTTGAGAGAAAGGGAAAAGGACACGGAGCGAAAAATGTGACTTGGTTAAGATGATGTAAGAGATTGGATAATAATAGATAAGAAGACTGGATACAGACAGGGACAAATATGTAACAGGGCATCTGGAAAAACTGGCAAAATGTGGTAGGGTATGGGAGAGAAAATGGAAAAGAGAGGGAAAACCCATGAGATGAATGAAAGCAGATGTACTAATGAGATATTTAGTTGGACAAGAAGTAAGAGTGATAGAATGAGTAATGGCTAGAGGAGGAAGAGAGAGCTGGGGATTGGACTGAGCAGGTGTTTGGAATATGAGACAAAATAAGCTATAAGGCCCGAGGAGCAAAATGGGCTGTTGATAGAGAAAAGAGTGATAAAAGAAGGCAGCTGCTGGGGACGACAGGGCACATTGAGTAGAAAAAAAACACAAGCTCAAAGGAAAAGGAAAATGGAAACTGCTTCGCACAGTGGGCCAAAATATTGAGAGACAGAGGAAGATCAAATGCGATAGAAATGAAAAAAAAAAATCCAAAGATGAGTCACATCAACTTCGGTAGACCCTAACCTTTCCACAGTTTCGTTGGATACGGTTGAGATAAAGACATGTGAGCTCTGACATCAACATTATTGGTTTGATCTCTTCAGACAAAAATCATTTGTGCAGCTAATTAAGAGGAGACACTGAAGGAGACAAGTAATTCTTCAATTAACTCAAGTCCAGCAGAGAAAGAGCAGAGTGCTCTACTGTGGAGAAAGATAAAGTGTATCTCGTATCAAGGATGTGTACAGCAGCGCACAATGAGAAACTTCAAGTACACAAAGGCCTGCAGCAGTGCGATCTCTACAGTTAACAAAACAAATCGAATAGAAAGCACAAGAGGGGACAGTAGGGAAAGGAAACAGTCTGTAAATGATTCTCCAAGAGTGAATAAAATATGTAAAACAGATTATAGGAAGATATTCTCCTTCCAACACTTGATTTCTGAGCTTGGACATTATTTTTAAAATGTTTAGATATAAATTTGTGTAACGTTTGTGTGTCTGAAATGCAAAAGAGACAAACAGCAAAGGAAAAAGACCAAAAACACTGAATAAGAAAATAATGAGACAGAATGGAAGAGAGAAGAATAACTTAAAGACAAAAGGAGGAGAAAGCATTCTGGATCGTACCTGATGACCTGATTAACCAGACGTGTTTGGAGCAGCGAGTCTCTGTCTGGCAGCAGGCTGTCGCAGATGTGGTTCTGATTGGACCGCACCGCCACGCCGTTGCACACACACAGAGAGCGTAGCACCTCCAGAACCTGGAAAGCAACCTGTCAACACCCCATCAAGCAGCGGCTCCATAAACACGTGGAAATCATCCCACATTAGGGGAAAAGTTCAACAACCACGACTGAAGCTGCAATTGGCTTTTCTGTGCTTTTGTATTTCCACACACAAAAACAGATTTGAACAAGCTGCAGCTTTTCAGCCAATGAACCCAGATGTAGCATGAACATATTGACAATATATGATAATTTTGCGTCCAGTATGGATAAGCTTATACTTTTTTTAAATCCAATAGACAAAATACTAAATATTTTACCTTATGGTTGCATCCATGCTTGTCAAGAAAAGAGATGATGGAATGAATGTGTCCTTCTTTGACGACATTGAGTGCTTCAGGACTTTCCAGTAGGATACAGTGCAGAACCTCCAAGACTCCTGTACATGACAATATGTAATTGCTTATTAATATGTGGACGATACTGCCTGTAATATCACGAGTGCTTGCTATGATGCTGAGATAAGATACATTCTTACTTAATATGCAGCAGATAACATTAAACACCGGGACTATTTTACTATTTAATCACAAATTTAAAATGTAGCCTGAACTGTTGGCCATCAAATATCTAATAGGTTAATCTGCGAGTCTATGTGAAAACGTGTTCTCAAAATAAGGCAAAAAGGGTATTGTGAGGTCACAAGACCTATGACCTCCAAATTTGAATCAGGTTATACTTCAGTCCAAGTAAATGTTTGTGTCAGGTGTAATGAAATTCCCAGCAGGTGTCGCTAGTAGATCTCATTCACATTCAAGGGACAGACAGATGGACCACAGACAAACCAAAAACACTGGCTGTTGCACGGAGACATAACGATACCCAAGGATGTGGTAATTTTTGAATAATTTGCAAGTGAAAGTAGAATAAGTACAAGTTCAACCAACCAGAGGAAGCCTCCAGTCGGTCTAGTCGGCTAATCAGCCAGTCAAGAGAACCTGAGAAATGTGCACAGTTCACACGGTTTCCCCGGATCAAAGCAGCTGGAGAGGGAAAGAGAAGCAAGTGTTAGGAGGAGGCTCAGGATCCATTGATCCATGTATTTTATGCAAAATGACAGAGTGTAAACCACATTTCAACAATTTATCACTTTAAATTGATATTTCTAGCAAAATGCATATGAATGCTCAGTAGATATTACAGAGAAAACATTTGTATCTGTAGATAATCAATGTTGTGGGGTCAGTTCTGCAAATGAAAAGGTGTCTATACTAGATGTGTGTTCCTTCTCACCCAGTAGCTCATAGAAGCGGTTGAGGATGGTCTCCCATTCTTCTCCCATCTCACCCTGAGCAGACTCAGCAAAATCAGAAGCGCTGCTGTACTGGTGTAGACGATCAATACAATCTAGGACCAGAGCTATCACACCCTGAGAAGAAACAGGGGTGCACGTATGAAACACTGTCAAACGTATAAGATGTGGGACAAGTTGAAACTATCACACATGCAGTTACCTCTTCTTGAAACATGTTTTGCCGATTCTTCAGAGCTGCCATGCTGTTCTGTTTATCTTCATGGCCAAGCCCCTCCAGAGGTTGGAAGTACTTTATTAGATCCTGCAGACTGCACTTCACCATCTCTGTCGGCACGCTGACAGAGGACAGGTGTCCTTGCTGACTGAAGCCATCCACTTTCCTACAGCAGATGTGTATGAGAAATACAACAATAGTATATTTCACAGACATGATTAGTTTCCAGCCTGGACTCAAACTACCAGACCTTTAAATCTTCTCGTGGTAAAGCAGGCCTGGATTTGAAAACCACCAACTATGACTTATGCTCTGGGCTGCTTATCGGAATCAACGGAGGAGAGTGATGCATGTTACACAGACTGGAAAGTCCTCGGAGGCAAATGTATGATTCTAATGTATTCTAGTTTTTTTACAGTGAGAAAATAGAAAGTTTGAGAAATGTTCAGAGCCTCAAGTGATTCCATATCTCAGAATTTTCTCTCAGTTAATTATGCACCAGTCACTTTTTAAAGCATGGGAGGAATCCCATGGTATTCTTTCAAAATTTCTTAGGGTATTGCTGTGGTTCTGTGTACCACAAGAAAATCCTTAAGGCATTCCAATACAGCTGAAGTCTGCAGTTGTGTGTGCGTGTGTGTGTGCGTGTGTGTGCTATTATTCTTATTACACATTGGTCCATACAATATAGACCTTTACCAATTTATCTGTAATAGGCCAATATTGGTCTTGCTTATATATCACTGTCACTGTACCAAATATCTGCGGTTGTAAATACCCGGACCATCACCTGATAAAGCGGCTGAAGAGGAGAGTAGCACTCCGGACGAGTCTGGCCGAGTGAGGTTCTTCTCTCTGAGAACGAGACAGCGTCAGCCCGTCGTCCATGTGACCCTCGCTGTGCAAAATGGCCTGGAAGCACAACATTTGCAATTATTTTCTATTGATTTTCCTCCCCCCACTTTCCATATATTAAAAGTGTGATTCAATACATTTTCACATTCAATATTCATTATAGACGGAATATAGAATGAGCCTCATGCCTTTGTTGAATCAATGAATTCTACATGTTTACCTTTCGCTGAGTTCCTCCCATGCGAGACGACTTTGCATCAGTGGTTTGGTAGGTGAGCCAGAGCCCAGAGTGGACATGCTGAACGTAACATATGGAATCTCCATACTTGATCTCTGGGACCCCCATGCCGTCGACATTAGTCCTTACGCCAGTGTCAAGCTTCTCCTACAGGGAAAAATCTATTATAACATTTATCCCAAACAAATGTGTCCCTGTGAAATAAATACTTCATACTAATGACCGTCAGTAATCCAGTCCTTTCATAATTGATTAAGAAAATGAATTGATCTTAGCAGTCTCATGTGACCCCTGACCTTTGAGGAACGGAAGCAGAAGGAGGTCGTGTTGATGTCAGCTTTTTCCCGATCAACCAGGTACAGGCCCTTTTCCTCCGTCAGACCCAGATACCTCCCGGTGGTCACATGGCACAGTCTGAAAGGCTGCCCCCAGCATGTATGCCTCCCGCTCCACCTGAGGAATATCAAGGAGTTTGTGTTGTGCTGTTGTTGTTGTTGTTCTCGTTGCTGCATTCTTTTCCAGGAAATTGAACTGTCTGCTACAGTGACGCTGTCTGCTGAATTGATTTGTCTGCTACATTTAGTTTTTTCCCTCTTTAGTGTTGACATGGCAGGGGAGCAAGCAGGGGACACACAACCCTAATTCTGTTCTGGGCCAGACAAACATGGTTTCTCTGCTCAGCCATTCTAGGCAAAAACAGGAGAAACAAAAACTCCAGACCTTGAACTGGCAGTGACCATCAGCAGCTGGATATTAACTCCTTCTATGTCCTTAGCAATAATTTACTATTTTCTCTTCTTCTGCAACAACAAAAATTTGACCTTTTTCATACAATCAAAATCTTTTGTGTGAAGCTAAAAATTACTGCATGTGAGCAGATCATCAAATCCCATTTATACTCACACAACACGCAGAATCTCCAGCCTCCACAGCGAGCAGGCTTGGCTGGAGACGGATCCAACCTCATAATGCATCATCCTGCATTGAGAAAACGGACGTGAATAGGGAACAAAAGGATGTTTCTGTTGGGAACGAGAGGTGATTAGTATTTTCAAGTAACCGACCTTTGCAGCTCCTCTCCCTGCCCTGTGGAGGGAACTGTCAGACATGCGTCACTGTGGCTGTGGAGTAGCCTCAACGTGTCGCCCCCCTTCAGGAACCCTGGTGTTAGCAGAAGAGACATGGGAAGAGTTTTCTACAGAAACAGGCCAGATTTTGGTTGATTTTCTAATCAAAAAATAGCAGACTGGGTATTGTTCACTTTTATGGTTGGCAAAGCTCTTTCAGAGACCATCGCCAACATCAGTTTGAAAAACAGAGGGATACGCCAATCACATTTCTTGGACACAGGTATAATTTAGATCATACTGCTTTAAGTCATTGATCATATTATTCGGTATGCTTAGAGAACAAAAGAAAAGATGATAAAAGTAACTTGCCTTGAGCAACTCCACCTCCAGAGCAGATGGGAGCCACACTCCAGAGAGTCTGCTGGAAGGCTGCATCCACAATCAGGCTGTCACTCAAGCTTCTGTCAAAAGCAGTGCCAAAGGACATGTGCTGGTAGGAAACAAAACGTTAAGGGAAAGAAAAATCAGCTCATCAACATTAAATAGAGCTTGATTTTTCTACAATGATAGGTGCTATCACCCACAGTTATGCTAATCAACTCATCAGAGAAGACAGATTTAAACTACGGAGTGAAGTCAGAGGAAATGATAATTTTTGGATCAAAAGAAAGATAGAGGGGGCAGACAAGTGGAAAATGAAACACACTTTCAATTTATCAACTTCAAATGCTAAATAAGTGATCTTTTATTCTTCCTTTAAGCAGATCTGAGATATTCTTATTTGATTTTCTGTCAACTCACAATAAATGAACGTCATTCCTTTGCCGACTCACCAGATACCTCTCTGAGGACACATTGACCAGAATGAGGTCATCTCCAACACGCACCTTCTCACCCTCTGACCTCTGCCTAGATGCTGGGTGGACGGTCCACCAACACGCCTCACCTGATCCACACACACAGCAAATATACATGAAGGATTTGTTTTTTAAATCTGAAATCCTTACTTACATCCAGTTTCATTTTCATCTGTTACAAAGATCTGACATCAAATACCTGCTTTATCCTCCTGCAGTCCAACATCAAAAGCCAGCTTGTCACTTGAAGACTGAGATGAAGACAAGCAGCTGAGATACTGGGAGTAAAAAAAAAACATATTTTTTAGCGATTATGTGAAGAAATATTTGGATAAAAGCTAATAAAACTTTTGGGAGTAAGACTGAAACCTGACTTATATGTGCATTACATCAGGATGACTTACCATGCCACTGTAAAAGTGTAGGAACAACACTGCCTGGCCATAAAGAAGGGTGCGATGGTTTCCTCCAGCTCCCATCTGTAAAGTACAACTAAATTATGTCCACTTGTTACTTTACGTAAATACTAGCTGTTCCAGTTTTATGTTGGCTCATATTTGTCATTGTTATGTGTGTTATAAGACTAACTCTGTAGCTTAAGATGAATAAGTACAGTTCAAATGCCTCTCAAATATATGCTCAGTTACAATTGTACTCTATATTGTAGTCAATAATGTACAGAATACTTCATCTACTTCACTTAAACTACTATAGCTAAATTACTTAAGTAGCTGATATGAGGTCAGTTTAGTACCCTGAAATTCCAGTTAATCATTCTGCACAAACATTCAACACAATGACATTGACATAGTAGAAATCAATAAAATGTTTCAGGGAATATTAGGATGCATTAACCGAGAGAAGAGAAGGAGAGACTCACCTCTGCAGCCAAGTGCTCGCTGTGGGCCAGCATCTCCTGCAGGGCTCGGACAGACAGACACTGGGCGAGGACAAAGCCACAGACAGACAAATCTGGGGGAACATTCTGAAATGAAAAAGACAGCAGAGTTTGTGTCATTGAAGCAGCTTTTATATCTGGATACTTGTTGTTTAGATATTATAGTCACTGACAAAATAAGTATAGGAAACATATTAAACATGGAAGATATATAAAATTGTGAGAAGATTAATTTAGAGGTGAATTTAAAAAAAACTATTTTATACATTTCTGAATGACATACTAGCCCAGTCACAGTAAGCAGGCATTCATTCATTAATACTTAATGTAATGTATGTTTCCAATGACGTAACCTCAATATTTGATCACTCTATATCTGCAATGGGCAGTTTTTTTGATTCTTATTGAATTCCTTGCATTCTCTCACACGTCTCTATTTTCTTATTCAAGAATAATATGGTTTTAATGATGAATAAAACTCTCATAGTACGAAGAAAACGTACACAGGCATTGAGTCATGGAGCCCTTTACCTTGCAGTTAGACGTGGACTCAAGTCGGCAAAGTCTGCTGCCAAATCCCTCTGCAGCCAGACAGAGCTTCACATGTTCCTCCTGGGAGGTGAAGGTGCTCTGCAAAACCAACTCATCTCCCTGAGAAAACACACACACAAGAGTTACAGATTCCTGTGTATTAAAAAGAAGCTAATTTCTATAGTGAGAATCGATATAGTTGTCTTTGAATGATAAGGCTGTGGGGATCAACTATAAGCCTTCATCTTGTAAAAAAAAGCAAAAACCCTGATGCTGACTTGGTGCTGCCTCTGAAGTATACTCTAGTCAGCATTAATCTCAAGGTACACGGCAATATTAAGGCTGCATTTTCCCGCATGGTGATGCAATAAATACAAGCCTTGATCCTGTATACCAACCCCAAAACATCTAAGACATAAATGAGAAAAACACTACATGAAATTACATTAAAAAACAGCATACTGTATATAAAATGAAGGTTTTAAATGTTGTCATTTAAGTTTACTCAGGAAAGATTGGCATGGTGTAGATATCAGAAAACATGCTATATCTCTACTATAAAAGTATGCACTGTAGATCACTCTTATCTAAACTTTATCAAATCTTCATTTAAATTCCAATTGACCAAGACAACAGAATTAGGCTTTTAACATCTATTTAAAGAGCTGTAGAGAGGGACAGACAACTTGTCTCCAGCGTCCAGCCAGGACTACCGACACCTCTCTCTGCCCAGGCTGCATATCTCCACATTGGGTAGATATGGCACCGTCTGACCCCTGATTCACCCTCCTTTCCACTCTTCATATCAGCAGAACTCTGCAGTCAGTCAAAAACACGTCCCGACACAGCAGAGCAATCAGATGGCTGCAGGACTCAGCTCCTCTCCCAGGTACAAGTGAAAATTCTCTACACCACGAGACTTAATCCAAATGTCAAAAGCTCTGGCAAAGTGGAGATGCCTGTTCGTTCGTCTGGAACAGTCTTTCAAAAAGCTTGTTTGGAATTTGAAACTGACGCTGGTGTGTACAGTCTATGGTGTGTAGTCCACTCAGAGTCTCCCTCGTTGTGTATTAAAGTGGAGGAGGATAAACTTGCCTCAAACAAAGACACCTTTCACTTTTGTGATATTGAATACGGGCCTTCATTCACAAACACAAGTGTTGCTATAATGCTATTATATGTGTGTGTGTGAGTGTGTGTGTGTGTGTGTGTGTGTGTGTGCGCGTGTGTGTGCGTGCGTGTGTGTGTGTCTTGTATCCGCACCAGACACTTTCCCTACTGTGACATGCCCATGTCAGCGGACGAAGATAACAAGCTGTGAGAGGACAACTAACAACTACAGAACAATGATATCATCCTCCAGTGAAGATGGAAAAAGCCATTTGTGGTTATCCTTTTCTGTCAGTGACTAAAAAATATCAAAGTTGTACACTGAAGGCAAAGCAGATTTGTAAATAAATTATTACTGTATCATTCATGAAAATACCTAAGAACATTTACTCCACTGAAGTTTTCATGTGCACTTTTGAGGCGCTTGAATATTTTAATTACTTTTTTTAATTACTAACTTTTTATAGGAAAACTTTGTTCTTGTTACTCCAATAATTTACAGGTATAGTTACTGCTACTTTTTCAAGTCTGAACGTCTATGGTATTTTGACACAGTACTAGTGCTAATACATGTATTATGATGCTTTAAAACTATAATAATAATAATGATGGTCAATGGTAGCTGAAAAACACTTACTCAAATACTGAATTTAAATACAAAATTGAGGTACTCATACTTACAATATATGTTTTGAGTATTTTAATTTCATGACAATTTAATTCTCCACTACAGTTCAAAGGGAAATATGACATGCATTTCAGACTGTATTTTACAAACCTAACCATTAATAGACAAACAAATAAACCTCAACCAACTAAAACATTAAATTGATGCTTACACCTGAATGCATGTAAATATAGTTATCTTAAGTATATAAACTACAAGGGTCGTTTTCCTACATTGTACTTTTATTTTTATTTTGTATATTTAAGGTTATGTAAATGCCCGTTGCATGTAATGTGGTGTTTTTATGAGTAGATTTAGCTAAATTAAAATATATTTAAGTCTCCCACCACTTATGTTTACTGTTGACACCTCTGCAGCTAGTTTTTAGCTTAGCTAATTATAAAAACATGTATTTTTCTATCGTGACCTATTAACATATATTTCTTTCTTTATATCCAGAGCTAATTTGAAAAGTGTGTGACTCACCGTTCGTAGAAAGTGGAATTCATCATCTCCAGAGTCGGACATTATTCAAACCAGAGCTGACAACATGAGAGCAGCTGTGGGGGGGCAGGTGAAGCTGGAGGAGGCAGAGAGCATGTGGGCCACGTCACTGTGTGGGAGGAGTCTGCTGATAACTTCCGGTGTCGTCTCCTTGCGCCATTTTCTTCTAAATGAAGGAATCAAAGATGCTAGCATCCAGTGTTAGCTACAACCGCTCGTGGAAATCATGCTAACATCTCCTGTTAGCGTCAACAACTCACGGTAACCCCCCTCCCTCACTTTGCATTACTAACCTCCATTGTTTTCAGGGTTTTTGTTTAGCTAAAAAGTATAAAGGTCCAGACCCGTCATTTATTAGTTAACTTTTGAGTCCCTTTATTTAAAGTAGCATTAACTAGCAATGTTAGATTCCAGTGAAGGTTTTGTCAGAGCACCCTCAGTTTTTTGCTACGTCACCAGGAGCTCTTCCAAAAATAATTTAAAATATGTTTTGTACAACGATAATTATCTTTTTACCTCTTTCCCAAGTTGCCGCTCCATTTTCCTCTTAGGTGTCCCTTTACAATCTAAACAAAAACGGCTGCTCCATGTTGTTTAGTTTCAGAAACACCTTTTGTCTTCAATGTTTCTTTTCATTCAGGTTGTTAAAAGAGAGGATTCTATGGAAAAGTACTTTTGCAATTTCCATACATCAATTCAGCTTCCGATTTGGCAGAGGAGCACTGAGTGATCGTTTCTTTCTCTGCTATTCACCTGCAATGTTGTGAATGTATGACAAAGCAAGTTTGCTGTATTCTAGTTGTGAAAAAAGCTATTTGAATACTTTGTATTTTGTTTGGGAAAATTGGAGCGGCCATTAAAAACAACTCCATTCCAACTTTATCATATGGCCGCAGTCTCAATACACACAATGCAAGCAAAGTTCCCTTTCTGTCTGTTTAACTGACCAGCTGTGATTAAAAGACTGTGGGATTACACTATAAATCGATAGTCTAAGAATGGGAAGTGGACCAATTTTTCCCATAATGACCAAATTACACAGTTCCACCTGAGACACATCTTGGACATTGTTCAAAAGTCCAGCATTCTATAATTCACCAAAACGTTCCACTTGTAAACAAAATGTATGAAACTATAATGAGCCAAGTACTTTCCCTGTCCATTTTGATTAGATGACCTTTTCTGTGTAGCACCCTCTTAATGTAATGGGCTGATAGCGCTGACATTTGCTGACCACATCCATTCCCCTCAAAGAAAGAGGCATTTTGAGTTTTACCATCCGAGAATTAAGTTTTTTTTAGCCCTGAGAGACAAATACAGTGCAAAAGCTAAATCATTTACACATTTCTCTTCCCATCCTACAATTGAATATGACAGAGTGAAGGAATAATTGCAGCTTCCATGGAACATTGCAATCACTCTTCTACTTTCCCCAAGTATAGAAAAATACATTTTTCATTAGTTTTGCTTGGCTCTCTGACCCAGCATACTGAAGTACTTCTTAAGTTTGTAAGATTAAACATAAGCACCTCTGGCACTACCAATGCAACTCACATAACCCATTTCACTAGTATCTTCCAGTCAAAGTATGTAGGCTGTTGTTTTATTGAACTGATACCTGTTCAAGCCCAAACCTTAACCTACTGTATATGTTACCGTATATTTGTCCAATATGATACATTGCAATCATTGACGCACTTCAAGCATTGATTCACCAGGTTGAAACACATTTTCCAGTGGAGTTGTTTAAATAAGTGTGAATTGGACACAAAGTACAACTGACTGAATTGTTTGAACAGAACCAGTAAATCCCTCAAGGTGTAGGAGTATCTTTATTTTCCTTCCAAAATAGAACAAACCAAAGCTCAGTGGGTTTCTGCCGCAACAGTCATAATAGTAAAAATAAATTTTTCTTCTAAAGGGGGTTGTTCACATCCTTATGGGGTATTAAATTATTAGTGTGCCCCAGTGCCTTGGGTTCAAGGTTGTGTGAAATAGCCAATGATTCTCTTTGCAGAAATTTCCATTACCTTGATAATATTTATCTCTCTTGCATGCTGGGTGTGAAATCAAAAACACAAAATGTTGGATTAATCGTTTTCATTAAGCACCTCACAAAAAGTATGTTTTAACAGTAGGTAATTTGTATTTGTATTTATATGTTAGTATAAAGTGTTATGAATCCACCACATTTAGGTTAAATCATTATCAATATTTTGCATTTAAATCCAGTTATATACTGTATGTATGACATGAAAGTATGCAAATTCGAATTTAAATACAATTTATTATTTTCAAATGGCAAATAACATGAGTAGTACAGTAGTACAAAATGTTTTTTAATGTGGATAAATCAATGTACTTTTCTACCGACAAATTCTTTCAACTGTGTCAACAAAAGAATGTTGGGAAATCCCTTGACATTTTATTTGATTTTTTTATTACTTATTTGTATGCATATGCAAGCCTTCACATCTTTGCTGCTGCCTTCAAACAAAATTATCTTCAAAACACTCATTTTTTTAGTCTCTCATGTTCTCTGCCAAAACCGTTACTTTTGTTTACAAGTGGTTTCCCACTTTTCCCTTTGTTAGTACCATATATTTTAAGCTTTTTGGGAGATCCATTTTGTAATATTTATTGTTCGAAATTGCTTTTGCAAATCGACATTAACGGGGAGATTGTATTTCCAAAACAAAGTTACTGCGAGGAAACTTGAAAAGAATACATGACAGGGTGACTTTTAAATCTTATTTCCTCAAGTGATAACCTACCGAAACACAATGATCATTAGTATTACCAAGTGATCTGCTTTTTTGTGCCTCTGCACAGGCTACAGCATTGTTTCTCACAATTTAATTTGAACATATCAGTTTCTATTCATTTGGGAGGCCGTCTTTTATTCAAGAGGATTTCAGAGTACCAAGACACTTGACAGAAAATCCTTCAACAAAAACTCAGTATTGTCACAAACACATTTCATTCAACATTTGATCCAACTTTCTTCTAGATTTCTTAATTTCATCAGGAGATGGACGGCCGGGGGCAGTTAGGTAAACGGTCAGCGGGTTAAAGGTTTAGTAGTTGGGGTTAAAGGTCGCTCTCTCCATAGAGCGCAGTGGAGAAGGCAGTGTAGTCCAGTGCCCCTGGTGGCACTCCATGGCCGGTGTAAGGCGGCATCCTCATGATGCAGTACTCTGCTTGCTCTGGGGGAAGCTCTCTCCTCAGCTCCTCCACTAGTATGTAGGGCTGCGTAGTGGAAGGAAAATGTGTTTCAGGCATGTTTTGCATAAAGTATAATGCTATAATGCCTTTTATTCCTTAGGGTCATGATCAAAATGATAACTCATAAATCAGCTTGGCAAGTTCAGTTCTTGGAAATAATGACTTGAATAGAATAGATTAGTGTCAGCTAAGAATATCCTGCCAGCACGTGCATACCTTGTCAGTAGCCAGGATCCGGAAGGATGCCACAACCTGCTCAGCAGTGTCTGTGTCAGCGGTCTCTCTGGTCATAAAGTCAATGAAAGACTGGAAGGACACAAGTCCAGTACCACTGGGATCCACAAGTATCATTATACGGGCAAACTCAACTTCTCCCTGGCAAAGGAGGACAGAAAACAAGGAGTGTTTGTACAAAACGTGTGTAGAATACAGAAAATAGCACTACCTCCATCCAACCTCATTTTAAATACCATACCAGGTCATATCCCATAGAGATGAGGCAAGCTCTGAAGTCATCGGTTTCCATCGCTCCATTCTTCTTCTACAGTTGGAGGCAAAAGGTTCAGGTTCACAACACAGGAGACAAGGAAAATAGAGTCAAAACAGAGACATATGATAATAAGATCAACAGCATTAAACATCACAGCAATATTGTAAAACTAAATGCTGAATCCTGCACTATTCACAGTCTTTAAGGATTTCTTCTCTAAATTTATCAGTAACTGTTAGATGAACCACACTGTGATAAAATAAATATAACTGAGGAGAAAGGATTTAAACTGTAAGCACAAAATCTTTAAGCTTTTCTGATAAAGCATTAAATATTCTGGAGATTGTGAAAAAATGACATTTGAGAAAATAAAAAACAGAAAGAAGAAATTGTATTATCACACAGACGCTTGCCTGCGCACAAAATACAACACAATATACACGAAAACACAAAATATGCCTCATCTTAGCCATCACTAAACGGTAATAATTTGCAAATGTGCTGCAAGATTATATTTGTTGGGCGTGTTATCCATGCATTATTCTGTTAGTCTGGAAGGGAGTCTGTGGAAAGACGACAGATATAGCTTGAATAAATGGATCTTACTCCTCCTTCCACAGTTCAATAGTGGCTCTTTTCAATGGATTATTTATGGCACTTTGTGATGGCCAAGGGAGAAATGTAAAATCTTTCATCCATCAGTTCGGGTCAGATGTAGTATCAAAGGCTGAACTCTGCTCGTGGGTCCGGCAAGAATTTGCTGGAGATTTGGGGTCAAACGTGGTCACAGTTACAAGATAATCTCTAAATACTATATGATTTGGTTTAAGGTTGAGCTTGTAATTTGTTTTTACTGATTTGTTGAAACCCTCTTCACGTCCTAATAGCCAATAATAAATAAAGTCTTCTGAGATACTAAAAGGAAACAAGCCGTTGTCTGTGGCCCTTGCAGGACTGGGTAAAAACATGATTCCCTGGCGCACCTGCGTGCTCTCTGCCCGTGCTCTCACTGTGCATGACTGAAGTCTTCAGCCATGCACCGCTGAAGCAGAGATGGAAAAGTTGGCCTCTAGCAGTTGTCAGGCAGTAAGTTTTCTGGCCATAGTTTTTTGACAAGAGGCGTGATGGGAGGGGGGGGGTGGGATGTACCGGTAGCCTGCTGTTGCTAACTTTAAGATGAGTCACTGAAAAGGTAACAAAAAAAGAAAAAGGCTGCAGTGGTGTGAACTGGTGAAGGGCTTTACCCGGTCAAAGTGGCTGAAGGAGGATCTGAACTCGTTCATCTGCTGCTGGCTGATGCCCTTGGCGTCGCGGGTCAGGATCTGGGTCTCTATCTCATTGATGGTTCGGGCGATGGTCGTGAGGAGCAGCTCCCACCCGACACGGATGTGCTGGTAATGAAGAGACGAGGTTATAAAAATTGATTGTTAATAAAGAATATACCTACAGTATCTATGCATCTATTTGTGAGACTGTTTGCCACGGCCCTGTACCTCCATAGTGTAGTTGGTGTGCTTGTTGTCAAACACCAGGGACTCTTGGATCAGCTGGTGGTCTCCCTCCAACTTGTCGATGTTGGGCTTGTAAGCGACGATGACGTGCTCGCACTGCTTCAGCTGAGTCATCTGGTCCTCCAGCGCGCCTCCGATCTCCATCGAGCAGCGTGCAATTTCCTGCCCGGATAACAGCATGCAGCAAGGTTAACTTCATTTTTTGGACAAATCTGGATCTGCAGGGAGTCGTTTACCTGGGGCGAAGACTAAATTATGTCAGGACATGCCGCATTTGATGAAGGAGAATTGCATGTGCATAATAATGTTCAGTCATTTTACTCTTATTTCATTATCGTTATCAACATCATCAGGAAAGTCCCTATCGTTGTACGTACAGCGCATTTGAATATAATTATCTTCCATTCTAGGCCTATATTTGATTAGATGGAGATAACGGTCTAATTGCTTATGAAGCCTGTATGTCTAACCTCCATCCTGGTCTGTGCCCAGGGTCCAATGAGATTAGCCTGTGCAGCAAACTGTCGTCTCAGCCTCTCGTGGGCATGCTGGTGGGCCATCTCCTCCTGGAGGGCACCATCCCTCTGAGGAACCAGCTTCTTCACCTGCAGAACACGCACAGACAGTCAGAGCCTAATGTGGTATTGTGAAAAGTCACCTACCTGTGAAAAGAGCCGTTTATATCAAACAGAATAATTCTAATATATTTGGATTAAATGCTTTAGATCCTCGCTGCGTCCTGAGTCATTCAACGCAGCGATAAAACATTGGAGCTGCACTTCTTTACTTTATCAGTGGAACACAGACTCGGCTCTCTTTGCTCCTCATTCATAATGACTGCTTTTATGAGGCCAGACAGTCGCTATTGAAATAACGACTTTATCCGTTGAGTCTGTGAGTGAGTTTTAAAGCTGCAGCTACCTTTTCCCACTTGTTAAGAAGCTCCTCTGTTGTAATGGTGCTGTAGGGATTCGTAATGTTGGCCTTGATCCCGTAGCTCTGGGAAATTTTCTGCACCTCATTGTGGATTCCCAGGATGGCTTGTCTCTCGGCATCAGCCTCAGGTAGAGTAGCTTTGAACTGCTCGTGAGCTGCGATTAGACTCTGACAGGGGAAAAGGGAAGTACCTGAAATGTTATTACCTTTTCAAATGTGTCAAAAGTAATAATACGTGTTTTTTTGGGGGGTAAAATAAATCTACAAATATTACACGCTACATAACATTAAATACCTCATGGATATTTACAGTAAAAAGCAGATGTATGACCCTGTTCAGACCTGGTGGTAACATCCATGCAATGCTCCAAGTTTGTCTATTAACACATTTTGGTCTGAATAGTGTCTATATCTAAATTCTGTTAAATACAACTACAGTCTAATGAATCTGCATGTTTACTGCTGTGATCCTACCTGGACTTCTTCAATAGTATGCACTATGAACATGTCCTGCAGATCCTCCATGGCTCCTTCCATCCAGTTGTTGAAAGGAGCAGACCTCTTGGCAAACTCCAGGAACAACTGATCAATAGTCTCCAGGAGTTTCTCAGTGCGCTGAAATCATCAACACATACAGCATTCAGTTATCGTCTATTTTTAAATCCTACAAATCTGACAGACGTTGAAGTCAGTCATCATCTTCATGTCTCCCATAATAAAAATATCCCAAACAAATATTCTGTCACGCCTTTGATGACTAATCCCTGGGTATACAACACTGGCATGGACTTGTTAACCCCCCAATTTTAGATGAGTCGTTGCTGACAGAGTCCCCCCCCCCCCCCCCCCCCCCCTCAGCAGAGAACGATGGCCCCTGTCCCTGTCATTCAGACTTAATCCCTTCGCCCTCCTCCCGCGCCCTCACTCATTCGCAGGTCTGGAATGGTCAGCACGGATCAGAGGAAGTGGCTGGTGGGCTTCGAGCCAGTCACTCCCCTGGAAGGAGACTCTTGTATCCATTTCACCTTCATCCACCTCCACCCTCTGACTTTTGCCCTCCTCTCTGGGTCAGGGGTTGTAGAAGGAACCCAATTATCTCTCATCAATCAGTTGTGTCTTTGCTGTAACTAAAAATGCCCTACCTACATTTTGATTAAACCGGTCTCAGGCGCAGCTTCATTCTATTGTAGTGAATGTGGAACATTAGCGCACTCTTGTGGGGACTTGGTCGTCCTAACACTTGAAAAGAAATCAACCCTTCCATGTTTAGGGACCTTAAAAGATTGAGTCTATGAGGAAGAATGAAAGCTTTTCATGTGCTCAGGGTTCATACACATTTTGACCAATGGATTTCCATGACTTTTCCATGACTTTTCCATGACTTTAAACCAAATTTCCATGACCGAACATTTCGTGAAATCTCGGTGTATACGCGAAAAAGTGACAAAATGTAGTATTCAAACTAACAATGAGTATTCCAAGGCATACAGTGTACCTTAAATGACACAAACCCAAGTATGCCTGCTTATATTTTGAGCATATTTCTTTAAAAATATATGAATTATTTAAAACTCAGCGTAAATGAACTAGGGATGGGCATTCGATTAAATTGTCTTAATCGATCGTCGGAAGAATTAACGATCGATTTTTCAATTAATCATTCATATTTTTATATTAAAATTCACTATTTATAGCCTATATTAAAATGCAGTGAAAATAGAAAAAACAGCGTGTTTCCTCATTGAGATCTTTATTACAAGATTAACAACTCTTGTGGCAGTTAAACGGGATCCGTTCAATGTTACACTTGAAAATATGCGCTGCTGTAATCTTGAGCCCCGAGAGAGAGCAGCTATACGCTGAGAGCTAGCTCGATCTGACGTCTCTCGATCTCTCAGTCCGGTCGTTGTAACGCCCTCACTCCCGGAACCCCTCACCCAGACCCGGGTCTGTCCGGGTTACCCTCCGCGTGGACTGAGGGTCCGTGTGCGGACATGAGGCCGAGCAGCAGAGGCTTAGCTCCTGGCTGCTTCCTCCAGCTGCTAACAGACACACTGTGCTGCGTTCAGGGCAACTCGGATATTCCGACGTCCTGCCACATAGCGAACATGCAATAGTTTATCGATGAAAAAATGTCATCAATGAAATTCTTAATGATCAATTAATCAATAGTCGAGTAATTATGCCCATCCCTAAAACGAACAACATGAAAATAAGAATAGAACAAATTTCCATGACTTTTCCAAAACTTTTGGGAGATTATTTTTTTCCATGACTTTTCCAGGCCTGGAAAAACACATTTTAAAATTCCATGACTTTTCCAGGTTTTCCATGACCGTACGAACCCTGTGTGCTTTCAGTCAAAAATTCAGATATGTTGACATCTAATGTTCAGCAGCCCTCACCTCCAGTGACTCTCTCCGTTTCTGAGTCAGAGTTCCCAGCTTGTCCCACAAGTCACAGATGCTCTGGCAGCGCTGGTTCACAGCTGCCACGTCATGGTAGTCCAGCTCACTGGAAAAACAAAGCACACACTTTTCATTTCAGCTGTGACAGAGCGCTTCACAGCATCATTTAGGTGCATTTTTGACTGTTAAAAAAAAATGAATCATGTAGTAAATGTTTGTGATAAGCTTAACCCCAATTACAAAAAGGCCCAAGTGGAGGAGTCAAATTAAAAACGTGTAGTTGCAACAATGCCAATTATAGATTATATGTAGAGTAGAATTTTGCACATCATGGAGCTTTTTATAAAATCATCTTACCCCATGTCCACATTTAAGGGACCACTCCTTAAAAGAATGTGTCCTACTTCACCTGTCTTTCTATGGTTAATGAGAGATGGGACATTTCAGTCATCCAAGCTTTTTTTAATGTTAGTTTACTCGCTTGTTTAAAGTTGGTGCAACAATCCGACTTGTTTTAAATTCTGTAGGGCCCCCATGCATGTACAACATTTCAGAGGATTGTGTGTTTGGCTTGTGGTCAGGACAAACGAGATTCCCTCTGAAACCAGTCCTGAGTAAAATGATTAATATGGCAATGCAGACTGATAATTTTAGCATTTTATTGGAAAGAACAAACAGATGTCAACATATTTGGATAAACTGCAGGAACCAGTAGAGCAGTCTATTCCCCTGTTCTTGTTCGTTTGTGGGACAAGTCCTCTTTAGTATTCCTGCCAGACTTCATCACTGGGATCTTCTCTTGTCTCAGGGCCTGAGGTTGGACTTTGAGCCATGGGAAACTGGGATCTCTCATAGAGGACATCATCCCAGTGGTCTCCTCCATGCTCATATTCTGACTGGAAGTGGGAGAGGATGCCAGGAGGAAGCCGACCACTCAAGAATAGGTCAAGCTGGTTTGGTCGAAGTGGTTCCTCTTCTGCTGGAACTGGTTGCAAGTTCTCCTCAGATGTGGAAGCAGCAGACATGGATGACAGCTCATAGACAGGCGGTGGAACAAAACCTTGTTCCTCCGCTTCCCGCTCTTCATTTCCATGCTCGTAGATGGATTCAAAGTCACTCAACTCACCAGCCTGGTATTCAAATTCAGGAAGTGGTGGAGGAGGCACAATGAAATCCTCTTCCCCCTCAAAGTTTCCATCCTCAAAATTCTCTTCATAGTGCTCAAGCTCACCTGCCTGAAACTGAGGGGGAGGAGGATGAACATTGATGTCCATGATGGGCAGAGATGTTCTGGACACGCTGAGGTCAGTTGTAGACTCTTCCTCAGCATCCACAACAGGAGCCTGACTGGGGGGGGTTTGTAGCAGGTCTAGTGCTCGCTGGATAGTAACTGGAATACTCTCCCCCCTTCATAGGGTCATAGTAGGAGAGAGCAAGGTCGTTCATATTGTCAGACTGAGCAGGAGGACCTTGGGATAAGCTCTGATAACTTCCAGGACGCGTCTCCACATTTGAGAAACTGCCTCCATGAGGATTATACTGGCGCCAGCCTAGAGTGGAGAAATGTTTGTATTAAACATTTTTAAATAGAAGTTTAATATTTAACTTTGGAGGCAGCTGATATCAGTTTATTGCTTTTACCTTTTTCAGCAGGAAAACAATAGACATTCCAGCTGAAGAGTGAAATGAGGAGCAGCAGACTGTAAAAGAAAAGAGCATTGGTCAAAATTTTCAGTAAAAATTATAAACAAGTCATAAAACAAACACACAAACATAATCATTAAACTGTCACATACCTTGCAGAACCACAGGCAGCCATTCTCCGTCCCAGCTGAAATGTGATCTTCTCCTCTCAGCTCAGAGCGCCGGTTAAATGTGAAACAGGAAGTGTTCTTTGGCCAATCCTGGACTGAGAAGGTAACGATGTACAGGTTTGCACTTTGCTGAGTGCTGATTGGAAATGTGAGTGGAGCTCCGCCTTCCCCTTTGTCCCTTGCAGTGACACTGTGCAGTCACAATGACACTGCATCCCAAGTTGTAAAGTGGATGTTCTGACTTTGGTGCGTTCATGTGCTTTGAAGTCGGAATGTGGAAAAAAACCTGGACGCTGTAAACAAAATGTGTTGTTTCCATGTGTTTGGAGTGTTTAAGATCACACTGAATAATATTCCAATATCTGCATAGTAACGAAGAGCAAGGAAAAAAACATCTGTATAGTGTCTGTGTAGAGCTATGCCAAAATATTTGTGACTTTGGCTTTGTTGATTTCCGATTATTCCTGCACCACCGGAACTCGCTATTTTCATCAGTACACTTTACCAAAGTGATTAAAAAAAGTTCAACGCCTCAAGGTGAACAAGTAGAGTAGTAATTCCTGCTATGTGTTGGAGCAGTGCTAATGGTGTTAGAATAATATTTACACAATGATTTCCCTGGCACCCCCATCGTTGCCCACCCGCCACCCGCTGCCCCGGGCGCCATGACACGACTGCAAACATCTGCTCTAGGGAGTGCGTACTTCAGCTCCTGTGCGATGGCGGCAATCTGCTCCACTCGGTCCTGGTGGGCTGCCAAGTCGCTCTCGAAGGCCTCGTGTTTTCTCAGCAGCGCTCGGATTTCCACGAGGGTGGCTGTTTCATAGTCCGTCTGGGAGAGGATCAGCTCCTTACCTGAATATTAAAAATAGGCAAAGAGAGAGGGAAGCATGAGGCAAGAGAACAGGAGAACAAGATTATTCAGATCCAAACACAGACCTAATTTGGCCTTTGTTGATGGAGAACCCGACCTGTTGCCCTCCACTAGAGGCTGATTGCTTTAAACAGACTAACACCTTCAATCAAATCTCATCAGGAACAAGTATAAACAACTACAAGGTTAATAACGTTAACCTCGAGGTTAATAACGTTAACCTTGTAGGTAAAAAACGTTCAGACTTATAGTTTAAGAAGCATAGTGACAAACTGACCACCGGCCCAGTTCTCGTGATTGGTGGCTTTTTGGCGGAACTTTTCTGCCAGGTGATCGAGTCTCTCGAGCCGACGGATCTCGGTGAGGAGCCATTCCTCGTAGCCTTTCTCTGCCTGCTCCAGGCCCTGCCATGCACTGGCTATGTCCTGGAAACAAAATGGAAATAAAAAAGAATGGAAGTGTAAAACAAACCACCCACTGCTCGTACAATTCCAGTGCCTGTTTCTCTTTAATCCTTTGTTAGACTCCAGCATTTGCTATAAGGCAAATAGACACAATGTGGTATAAGACCTGTTGATAGCTGTGCACTATCGACTTGATTGAGTAGTGACTTACGGATACCATCTTCCCCTCAGAGGGCATGAAGGCCGGGCGATTGCTTATGCGCAGCTTGGTCTGCAGGGTGTTGAAGTTGATTTCCAGCTGGCACTTCTCCTGCACCTTCGGGGGCTTGTGTTGGCGTCTGTAGTCCCTGAAATCCTCCAGCTTCCGCTGCATCTCTGCCATGGTCTTCTCCGGGGTCTTGTTCTCCAGCCAGGGAGTGGTGCGGCGGATCCACTCCAGCAGCTGAGAAACACGAGGACAAGGTGGGAAAAGTTGAGAGACAAAAGAACTGCATGTTAACATACAACAAACAATCTAGTTGTATGTATGAAGAGTGCTAGAGGAGATTTTCAGAATAAGACGGCTACACAACAACAAGAAAATGTCAGGAACATTCAGTTGAGGGTTAGGGAAAATGTCCGAACCACAGTGCACGTCTGAAAGCATCATACGAGAAGATATTCTGTGGTTGCATGTCTACTGTTTTACCTCACTGGCCAGTCTCTCATATTCCTCCATCATTTTCTCATTTTCCTGGTTGACACCGAGCACCTTAGAGATCCTGTTCGCAGCCGTCTCTGCCTGCAAACACAGGACACAAGAAAGAAGTTACACATCAGCAAAGTAACACAGTGTGGGCCAATGCTCCCATTTTTCTTTCCAATACAACTAAATATATTATCCGCACAATGCAACTTCAAATTCCAAGCTCTGCACGTGACTCTGTTCTCAAAATACAGATGAACTGCACAGAAGAGATGGTTAGTCTCAACATGTAAGTTGGTGAAGGGGACAGCTTCAACCTCTGTACCTGCTCAGCTCCAGCGAAGGCGTGGTAAAAGCAGGACACGTAGGTCATGATAGCTCTTTCATCAGGCTTGGGGGTGTTGATGATATCTATAGGATGGACAGGGAGGGAAAGTCAAAGGAGTGAAAAAGAGAAAAATCTGTGTATTTTAGACAGTGGGAGGAGACAGAAAGTTTACTTTGCATGTACTTGTTATTACCTCCACCGAGGAGGTTTTATTGCCCTGTCGGTTTTTTATTTGTTTGCAAGCAAGATTACACAAAAACCACCAAACGTATTTAAACAAAACTTGGTGCAAGGACAACATTTTCGCCACTAACCCAAGGAGACACATTTAGAGAACAAGGAATGTGTGAAATCTGGTGCAGCTTGCTGTAATTTAAAGGGACTGTTGGGCCTTGGTGGAGGAATGCGCTCTATTTAGTGCCATTCTTGTTTTATATGGTTTATGTTCAATACAGGTATCTAATTATGGTATGGAAATGAAGACAATCACATATAGAACGTGTTTGGATCGATGCGAATGAGACACGAACGAAACTAAACCTCCAATAGAGAAAACGTGTACGTACACATAGACACAATCATGTTTCAAAAACAGAACATAAGAAGGTTTCAAATTTTAAATGAAACATTTGGCTCCTTCTATTTCATAAAACATTACCTTCTGCGTCCAGCATTTTGGGAATGTCCAGGTGTTTCTCAGCTAAGTCGAAAGCCAGGTTCAGGTTCCCCATAGGATCATCCTAAATAAAGAAACACAATTCTGCATCACTGAGCAGCAATCTCGGACTTAAAATGCCACCACACTGACCCCTGTGCTATGATGGACACATTATTGTCCCCTGGCCATCCACTGTCCATGCACATTAATCAAATCGCAATTGTTTTGACATTTATATTCAATACAGCTTCTGCACAAAACCCGGTACAGACAAGTACTAGATCCTTTAGTCTGTAACATGAGGAAGATTGAAGAAGCTTATCTTAACTGATTTAATGACTCTAGTGACAAATCTTTTATGAGAAGTTGTCGATAATTAATCAGATAGAAAATAAATCAATTAACCAATAAATTACTCTATGGGGCGCAGATTGTTAATATTAAGGTTTAATACTTATTTTCCACATTTACATTGAGATCTAATAGATTTAGATTAACCACAACTAATTTAACAACTAATATTTTGGTTTTAATCAAAAAATAATAAACACGAAAATAAGACATAAGTAAAGAAAGTTCACAGATATTGCTGTAAATCTGGAAAAATAAAGAACTTATTTTCTAACGTTGCGCTAAATATGGTGAAATGTCGTTATTTGCAATCGGTTTTCACGTCAGTAAACATCATACATTTCTTGAGGTGACAAATTCATTTTCTTTTTTGTGACAAACAGAAGAAGAGTTATAACAGAGTGGGGGAGTGGTGCATTAAGCGAACAGCTGATGGTGAGCAGTCAGTGAGAGTGCACTGGGGTAAAGGGATCATGCTATCATGCTGCTGCTATTGTCCCCATTTCTGTACCACTGTTCCATAAAGGTAGAGGGGGGGGGGGGGGGGGGGAGGATTGGCACAGTACGTGACAGGGCCAGCTGCTCACAGATCCAGTGCAGGACAGACAGATAGATGGATAGGAAAGACATGGTAGTAATGGGATGGAGGAATGGAAGGAAGGATGGATAGAAGGATACCCTCCAAGGCCCCTGTGTGTGTGTGTGTGTGTGTGTGTGTGTGATGTGTGCACCCTGCAGACCAGAGCTGGTTCAGCAGGCTGGAACATAGCGAGCTTAACAAACACACTCACCTGGAGCCAGACTCAACAGCTGCCTGGCACAGCTGCCTGGCTCCTGGTAAAACCCAGGTGCGACTGAGTGAGTGAATATGTTTGTGAGATGGAGAGAGTGAGGAAGAGCAATAGATAGAGAACATCGGGTTTGTTTGTTCCTCATCACTCACAATCACCAAGAGCGTTTTAATCCTCATTATGAAACACCATCCTCACAGCGATACTTCATATTTTACTGTGAAACATCATCTCATGGACATCTTCCTGACTTTTCCCAGCCTCTAACTGGGGGAGCACTATGTCACACTGCAGACAATAGCTAAGCCCGAGCTCTGCGGGGACTAGGCTCATGTTTCTGTGACTATTCTAGGTCAACTCCAAGTCAGGCCGGTGAGTTGTGCCCTGAAAATGAGCGCTTCTGTTTCCACAGCAAATGAAAATGTCACTCTCCCTAACCGGCCGTGCAATGGAAGAGCGAAGCCTCAAATATTCCAAAAGCAGAGCCGTGGCGGCACAGCACCTCCCATCCAGGAGGGAAAGCATTGGTTACTTGTGCGCTGCCTTTTCCCTGAGGAGGCTGTCAGCTGTGCAGAACGGCTCAATAACCCCCCCCGACTGTCTGCACACAAACACTGTGAGAGAGAGTCGTGGCCATCCATCAAATCCAAAACATTTAAATGAGCTGCGGATTTGTTGCCCTGAAAAAAAACACTCCAGCTCAAGTGGAATGCGCTCCCTGATACACCCCACATTGTGAAGTTTTTTTTTAAATGGACAGGAAATGTCAAACTCTGCATTAATTGAAGGTAGACAAGCCTCGGCTCGCATATTCATCACTGAGGCACACGGGGCCACAAGTCACCACCATTAAACTAAATGTGGTGCTGGGCACAGTGGGATGCATGAAATGGACCAAAAAATGAAAGCAACGAGTTGTTTTTAAATGCAAATGAATGAATGTACTTGCTTTGCATGTCTATGAGCCCAATAACACAGTGTTTGTCTACAACATGTGTTACTGCTCAGTTGTCCTCTCATAGACACCTTAAATTTAATGTTTAAGTTTAAATGAGCAACCCTCAAAGGATAAGCTCTATAAATACATAATGGACAGAACCATAAACAATAATAACAATCTCTTTTAACTACTTCAAGTTTAAACTATACTATAGTTTGGATCAAACTCTGCAATTAACCCAGATATAGCAATCAACTTCTCTTTCTCTAGTAAAGACTAGTTTTCCTTAGTGTTCCAGAACATAATGTAAAAAACAACAACATAAAAAGTGCCCCAAGAAATGTTGTTATCCTGAGTTCAGTGTGTGAGGGTTTTCAACAGGTGGTGTTAATTTCAGTGGGAACCACTCTGTTAGTGTTTGGGGCTGAGACACAGCATCCTGGTTACAGGTGAAACCACACGACACCTTGTTGAGCTTAGAGTAGTCGAGCAGGTCGGGTCTGTGTCTATGAATCAGGGCGCAGAAGGCCAGGCCATCCTTCCAGCTGCACCGGCCGACGAGCAGAGAGAACACCACAAGTTAGAGTTCGACTCAGAGAGGAAGCTGCCGAGAGTCCAGTTACAGGTGGAGGTGCAACAGCACAAAGATGTTGTCATAGCTTAGTTCTGACATGATGCTATAAGATTCACTTAGTTATTGTACAAACCACAAATATGCAGTTCCCACTTGTATGTCCAAGGGAAATTAAACATTTTGGAATAGGTGCCGGCATTTATCATATCTGTCCTTAAAATATAACAACACAGAATAAGAGAACAACCTAGAGTAACTATTAATTGCATCAGCTATCAGTGAAATCAAACAGCTCAGTTAAAAGTGTGTGTGTGTGAAACACTGACCTGACATGGAAGTTTTGGACATTGACATTCCTGTAGGGGGCAGTCTTTCTTTGACACCACAGGAGAAGACCTTCCTTGGCAGATGTTTCTGAGGAGAAAGTGAATTCACAGGTTAATGAGTTCACTATGTTTATTACATAACCTTTTCCCAGCAGTGAATGTCTACACTCAGTTGACCTGGTGTTATAGAAAATGATCCTGATCTTATGTCTTTAGGTTTCACCATCTCACCTTCCACAGAAATGTCCTGGATGGCGAAGCGGAGGATGATAGTCCAGATCATTCCCAGAGTCATCTTTACATTACCGTCCACAATCTCTGAAAGGCAAACAACCCGTTAAAATCAATTTGCACATGACTGATGATAAAAAAAATCGAATTATCACCCTGATCCATATATGTTCACTTCTACAGGAAAGCTGCGGTAACCTTCAGCTCCGATGGAGACCAGTTTCACTCCTTTGCTCGTGATGAAGTCCAGAGCTTTGTTGACATTGGCAATCTTGTGAAACCGCATCTTCCCTCTGTCTGGCTTGGGTAACCTCTCTCCTGCGAACAGAGTATTATGTAATAGTCCGATATATACGTGACTGAATGCATTCATGGTTCTAAAAGATTGTTTAATTGACTCAAAGACAAAATATCTGAATAGAACCGAGTGGACAGGGAGTTGTGAGAGACATTTTCTCGTTTCGTGGGCTGACCTGATATAACTTCCAGCAGCAGCATTAGTTTCAGCCCATTCCTGAAGTCTTCCTCGATGTTTTCAATCTGAGTTCCAGCTTTCCTCAGGTGGGAGTTACACCAGGCCGTGAAGGTCTGACAGGAAAAGGGATAAAAAAAACAAAACGTGGGTGACCGTGACAACTCCAGCTGTCTCTTCACTTCCTGTGAAGCTGCTACTGATGCAACACACTAAAGGCTTGAAATTCCCCTCCGCAGAGGACCCAGACAAACTGAAGCAGCTCGCAGCTTAACAAGTCCTCACTTCAAGACTGCATCTCAAATCAATCTTCACCTCTTTGACCAGTGCTACATTTTCAGATTAACCCTCAGTGACCCTTCAGTGGCTGGTTTGCTGCTTTTTCCTGCTGTGGCTCCATCGCTAACAACAATCGGGAGAAACGTGTGCTCCTGAAATACAGTAAATCACGTTAAGACACGGGCTCATTGTCTTTCTCCTCCTATTTTTACAAAGTCTCCCTCATTAGCCCCGGCAGCAGAGTTTACCGGCGCTCAGCACGTTCACGGATGAAAGCTGGGAGCCGACCACAGAGCACATTCCGACCGATATAAGGTGTTAAATTTAGACGGCTCTGCTGTGGCTCACGATAACAGGGCGGGAGGGGGGGGAAATGTCGAAACGTCTCGCCGTGTCAACGTAAGTGAAAATGTCACGTGGATGCAGAGCTAGTTCCCCCCCAACGTCCCTTTCTGTCACTGTGATTGGCTACAGCTGCACGGAGATAACTTTATCACATGTATGCTGTTCTTCCTGGTCGCACTCATCACCGTGCTGACGTATGAGGGCGAGCAGGCGTGGAAAAAGAATGGAAGCATAGTTGAAATTTCGTGTTTAGAATCAGGTTCAGGATCAAACACAAGGACAAATATGTTGTTGTCTTCCATAACAAAAAAATATTTAAAGAAGCTTGCTTTTGTTTTAAATGAGCTTGAATCAATAAGGTGATCAGTTCTTGGAAAATAAAACAATAATAATCTGTAAAGTACGCTAAGCAAATATTTTTTGCTCTTTTATTTTAGAAATATCCCGATACCATCATCAGAACAATACACCGAGCATGTTATCTGTGTACCGATGCGATACCACGTCTGTAAAGTTTATTGGTTTAATCCTGACTAAACTTTATTTTCCCATAAGTCCCTTTTTGTTCACTGCTTCTAAACAGCATTTGTGCTTTACTGCCACTGGTGAGTTCTGTTTACAGAGCATCGAAGAGGATTTTTGGTTGTATAATGTTACCCAGAGTTTGCTAAAATGTCAGGAATTTGGCAATATATTATACAGTGGAAAGTCCCAAACATTATGGACAAAACTCCCGCACACTGTCTTAATTGCAGTGATTTATTTGCGACGTTTCAGTGCTGGACCTTCATCAGGCAAAACATTTTTTTGCCACGTTTACTTTTTTTGCCTGATAAGAGACTAGCACTGAAATGAGGAAAGGGAGGAGGGTGACATGATCCCTAAACGTCTGTCAATCATTTCATCCATCAACTGGAGGCTTTTGATGACATTTTGGTCTTTGACTTTCCAACCTTCACTCATACAAATAGACACAAGTGAGCCGTTCTTGGGCCGTTTTAAAAACAGGGGTCAAAGTTTGACCCTGAGAGTAAGTAAGAGATGCATTAGCCGTTAGCAATGAAGTAACTCATTCATTTTTACTTTTATACTTCTTTATATGTGTGTATTTTCAAATATGTAGCTTTATTAGACAGCCTTTCACCCATAGGACTGGACTTGGTGCCCTTGCAGCCGCTCAGGTTTCTCCTCTGGGTGCTGGTTCAAAAACGGAGCATTACCAGCTTCAGACTGAATCACATTCCACTCTGAGTGGGTCCCCTGGCTCGATGTGACATTGAGCTGCCGCCCTCCTCCATGAATTAAAAAAAAACAGAAGAGAAAAGAACGTGGCATGCTTCTCCTCCAAATTTGACCCGGCCACAATTGCAAAACCCATCTGCCCACTTTCCGAGTCCCCCCCAACCTCCCTCCTCCCTCCGCAGCAAAACTGACCAGTGACGATTGCAGCTAAAAATATTCATGAATCACATCCAGCGAGGACCAACCCTGTCACTGCCTGTGGGGCCTCGCTGGGTCAGAGGATGAGCGCTCGTGTGCAGGAGGATGGAAAAGTAGAAAACTGAATGTTGAAACACGTTGAAATATTCCTCTTCTCTTTCTTTTTTTACGTCTTTATAACTCAGATGAGCATATTCACACTTTTTATCCATAACACTTTTGCACTTACACTTTCTTTGCTGTAACTTGGTTTAAGATTTAGATTAACACGACAGAGCACTGATGGCTTTTATCGATCTCCCTAACAAAGCTTCTGAGTCAGTTAATAGATCTTTTTTAAAGTCCACATAAGCACAGTCCCATTAATACCCAGTGAAGGAAAGCTACCACAGCTGCTGGTGGGATTTGAAATAAGCTGCACCACGACATGAGCTGAACAATAGATTTAAGGCGACTGGACAGAAATTATTTTTGAAAAAGCAGCTAAAAGTATCCCCCTGATGAGGAAACAAAAACCCACCCTGCCTGGCAACACTCATATACTGTGAATGTAGAGGCTGTGGTGTATAACAAGCTGCTCGGGCACAGCTTCATCACCTTCCTCAGTTGTTTCATCAGCTCTGATCACTGTGAACAGCTGCTGGCAGGGCCGCACCTCTCTCCAATGAGCACTTGTCAACTCCAAATTACAATCAGTAAGAAAGATAAACACTGGAAACATGGTGCTCATGGACCAGGGACCTGACTCTCACACTGTGGCCAGAGATACACAGTTTGGTCATCTCCACAGGGGTCACGCGTGGAGGTCATGGGGTCTGGAGCTGTTTGGCCTCCAGTTGTGCAGAGAAGCAGCAAATCTAAGGCCTGGGGCGACTTTGAAAGCCCTAAACAAAAAAGGGGTGTGTGAGGCCGGGGGTGTATGTGAGAGGAGCTGGTGCTGGTTCAATATTTCTGCATGGTTTCTATAAACAAAAGAACCAAGGACACTGGATTAACCCACTGTAATGCCTCTTGGTCCCGAAGTTTAAATTTAGACGCAGCCTCCATTCTAATCCCGAGAGCGTCATCATGTGTTGGGAGCATCTGTTGACAGCTCGCATTCCAAGCGTATCAGCGGGGGGGAGGCGGAGCCGCTGGAACCTGGGGCGGCTATTGTTGGCTGGTACCCCCCCCCCCCCCCCCTCTTGTCCCCAGCGCCGGGGCCCCGGGGCCCGCGTCAGGGCTGAGGCATGCAGGCAGCACCAGAACCGGAAGTGGAGTGTCCAAATCAAAGCACCAACGAGCAGTGGAGGTTTTTTCTAAATCAGGTGGCCTTAAGAGGTGGAGGGGGCCACACAGGGGCCAATTGTATGTCCAACATCCAGGCACAGGTCCTGATTCAGTGAAGTGCACATTTAACTTATTCCTTGATTATCAATTTTAACTCTGCTTTCAGCAAAGCAAAGGGTAGTTGAATGTATTTTTATCCTTTTTGAACAACATCGACTACTAAGAGCTTATGAATTAGAAAATCTAAGCAAAAAGAATTATAATACTATATGTATTATTAGTATTGTTAGTAAGTGACTTATTAATAACTTTTAAAAAAGACGAGAGGCCTGAGGCACTTAAGGGACAATCAGATTTCCGCTGGGGCAAATGCAAATGCCCGCCATGACCTCACCCCTGATAGGTTTTTTTTTTTTTTCTTCATGGTTTTACCAAGTTAGAGCTACAATTTAAACAATCTACAAAAGATATATTTAGACAGATATCCTCACCTATCTGCAGTAGGCCAAGTTTACAGAGAACCGTCTAATTTGAAGTTTCAATTTTTATTGTTTTACACTCGGGTGGACGACTTTATAACTTTGTTAAGAAAAGTGTGATTTGAATAAAGCTTTTCATCATTATTAGTATCATTATTACTACACTGCAAGTTGGGTTGGTTCCTAATATTCGGGTTCGTAATGGTTATTTACTCCCAGTCAAGGTATTTTTTTAACATCTCTCAATAACCCCCAAGCACAGACTTAGTTACATGAAAACTGCAATAGATTTACTTGATTAAAAAGACAAATGCATGACTCCTATGGGATAAGAATTGTTTTTTTAAATCAGTTCAATCAGCTCCTACATTGTATTTTATTTTGAAAATCTCAACCGGTAGTCCAACCTTCTACTACGGTTAACTTTACGACGGTCTCAACAGATTCGTGTAAAACTATGTTATAAAAACCAGATTCCTACATATTATATATAGAAAACACATGAAATAAACTTTTTAAACTTTTTTAAAAAGTTTTAGTGTGCCAGCAGCTTTGCACCAATCACAAAGCGGCTCCAGTAGTTTTGATCCAGGTTTAAGTTTTTATTGGAACTTACTTTCCTCTGCTGCTGCTCCCAGGCCGGATCCAGCAGCATGTCCCGGTCCCACTCATCCTCCTGGGTCATGTACACCTCCTCGAAGCCGTTGTCGTAATGGACCGTGGTCTCCAGCTGGGTCATCATCATGGTGCCGGTCACTTCTCTGTTTCCCCCCCACAAACAAACTCAAACCCTGGTTATTCCTGTGACTGTGATGTAGAGGAGAGGATAAGTTCCCTGACTTCTTCTTCTTCTCTTTCTCTTCTGTCTCTCTCACGCTTGCCCTTGTCCTCCCGTCCTGACACACGTCTGGCCCTGGTGCCACAGAGGGACCAGCGGCCGTGTCATTAGTACTGGGTGGTCACATGACACCTTCATACCTAACATCTCCCACCCACCCCCCACCCACAAAGTGCATCAGGAGCCAGGTCAATAGAACAGTCTTTAATGTAGAAAAAAGAAAATCTGACTTTCATTTCAAACAAAACCAAAAAACAACATGGGACATATAAATAAAATGCTTCTTCCTTGAAAAACCATTATATTCTCACACTCTAAAAAAAAAGCGTTGGTTACTGACACTGTTACAAGCCGAGATCAGAATCAGTTGCGCTATAAAGAAAAACAAGGGTTTAAACTTGTTATGGCACAATGTGGTGTAATCCAGTCCGCTCCACCGTCTCCTCATGTGCGTGTTCTGTGGTTTTTCAGGCTCGTACAAAACACTGGAGCAAACGTCACAATTTAAAATTGAAAACTAAAACACTTGATTTAACGCAGCATATTGGGTGAATGTAACTGTTGGTATGTTCAAGTACAACCAATCTAACAATACGTGTGGCCATTCAGACCAGTTAAAAACACTGAAGCTTTGAGGCAGACAAACAACAGATGTGATGTTTGGCAGAGATTCTCCTTCTCTGACCACTTATGTGCTGAGTCCATTCTTTCCTTCCACAGAGAACTTTCTTTATCTTTTATTGCCAAGTTATTGAAAAGAAGAGTTTGCGACAAACATTTAAAATAAGAAGGAAAATTAGTGAATCTCTTAAATGTCAGTTTCTTTGTAAAAGTATACGCATGGATCAACCCCAGGAATGAACTTGTTTGTGTAAATTATTTAGCGTGTCATTTTACAGAGAAATAATTTACAGCAACCATGTTTCATTGTTTGCCAAGGAGGTCATGGTCCGTTGGTTTGTTTGTATCTCAGCAGGATTATGCAGAAACTACCGAAGGGATTCCCATGAGCCAAAAAAAAGAATCCATTAAATCTTGGCACGCTTCCGGACCAAGGAACAGATCCAGGAGTTTTCTATTTCGTTCACATTGTGAGATCGGGTCTTTTTGATATATTCACTAATTTCCCGGAGAATAATTCATGGATCCTGGTGGATACAAAGAAACTGACATATTTCAGGTACTGATATGGTATCGGATGTAGTTCTAGTTTTTCCTTACTCTTGTTGAGGGTTAAGGGCAGAGGAAGTCACACCTTGTTAAGCCCTATGAGACAAACTGTGATTTGTGAATATGGGTCATACAAATACAACTTGATTTGATTGAAATGTGGGATTTGTTTTTTTTGAAACTTTTCATTCTCTCACAAACCACAGCTCCATGTGCATGAGTATAATGCATCAGTCTGGCCTGTACATAAAAAAATGTGAACTGTCACTTTAAAGTTCAAAATGGCGGGGTAGATAGAGGCTGGTCCTGACAGACGCCACCTCACCATAGAGCTAGAGTTCATACAGAGTGCAGAGAAAGAACCCGGGAGTGAAGAAAGGACACGTGTGTTTCTCAAAACCATCCAACAACCTCGAGAACATGTCTGTCACAGCAATGCTAACACTGTCCAGGGGCTGCACTCTAACCCAAACAATCTGTGGGCTCGGAGCGGAACAGCTGGGAATAACAGGAGTGTTTGGACGAGGGGGAGTGAGTCCCATGTTTCCACATGTGTCATCGGTGATCTGCGGCAGTGTCCTCTGGTCACAAGGAAGGGGAGAATGGTGGTGGGGGTTGGGGGGCGAGGAGTTGTTTTTTTTCATCAATCGGTTTCATTTAGGCTACAAGGTCGCCGCCACTCCTGCCCTCGCTCGTGGATCCATTTGTTTGATACTGAAGACGGAATAAAGAAAATAATCAGAGACACAGTATAAATGTTTAAACTCTACATCTGTCTCTTGGCAATGACACTCGACTCAATTGCTTTCAAATTCCAGCTCACCCCACTTGTTGCCCACCAACACTGGGCAAGCTGCATGTCGGGTGCTGTAGTCACCCTCGCCGCTAGGAAACAGATTGTACCAGAACACGGCAGTACCCTGGAACACACACAGACCACAGGCAGGAGAGGTCAGCAGCAGAGAAAAGCCTCCAGGAACAGACAGGAATCTCAGAGTGTCAATGTCCTAAATTGACTTCTACTAGAATTAACTATTTTGACAAACAATTGAGACAGTAATAGTGGATGTTATTAAGTGGTGAAGTATGAGCACTTGTTTACCTTTAGGGGCCAAACTGCTGCACCAACATCTGGGAAAACTGTGGCTCCGCCTGCTGCGACGTCACTCATCTGCAACAGAAGCAGAGTTCAGTTCATATGACTTAAAAAGGAGGATTTATTTAAACATTTAAAACAAAATGTATGTTTGTCTTGAAACTAGGTTGAACGGTTATGATCCCATCAGATATTTTGCGTTGTCTCTTTCCCACTTCCATCAAATACAGCTTCCTCCTTACTGCATGATAGTGTATTAGGACCCACTTTAACTCAGATGTTACTTTGGTGACAGCAAAGACTTTGCTCACTGGAAAAGTCCATAATCAGAGATGAGGAACAGTCCTTGACGTATAATAGCCGGGTGTCACACTGAACAAAACCAATGACAAGATGTATAGCAAACTTCACTGTTTCACCAGTGAGTATGAACTGCTCAGATTCTATCGCTGTACTTTATTCTCCTGTCGTTCTATTCATGTCCTACCTGTACATGAATGTAATTCAAGAGTGGGTGTTACCAGTGTAATATTGAGACTGTTGCATGTGTCATGATGGGCACACAAGAGTCTGAGTAAATTTGGCCATAATATACTTTGAATTGAACAACAATGTTCCTGGAGTGTAATTATCAGGTGCACTCACATAGAAAAGCCATGTTGCGATGCGGTTCCCGGTGCCGAGCTCTTTAAAAGCATCTGGCTCGTCTTTCTGTGGAGAAGAGTCACCATCAGATTTAAAATCCTGCCATGTTAACACTACTGTACATTTAGAGAAATGAACTCGTCAATCACAAAGAGTCTTACCCTTCCAAAGTCAAAGTGAGGTTCGTATTGCCCTCCGACGCCATAATTCGCGACCTGCAGAGATCAATAAAACATCATTTAGGTCTCACAACTGTACAAAACAGGTTTTCCAACATAATGACATTTCCATACCAAGGTTTCCTAAAGACAAGGGAGATTATTAGAAACAAGGTATGGATTCAATTAAACAGCTTTTTACCTGCAACTCTTCTGCAGTGTCCATTTCCAGCCCTGTGAGATCTTCAATTCTTTGGTTGATCTTGTCAATCAAGGGGTCTTCATAGCCGGTGAGCCATGCACTGGAATACAGGATGGAAAACAGACCAGTTGAGACATTAGGACTATTCGTCCACTAGGTGGTGGTAAAGATATGTTCTAAAATAGGCGACGGAGATTTCATGCTGCAAACTTGCCATGACAAGCTCAAGCTGTAAGTGAAGCTGTGCATTAATATCAGATGACAGGAAAAAGAAGTGAGGAGGAAAATGTGAAATTAAAAAGAAAGGTCCAAGATTCAGGTTCTCCAATCAGCTCAGGGTACAGGGTTGTTGTGATTTCAGACCGAGTCAGGTGGACATTTTGCACACGAGTCTGCTTGAGGACTGAACATATTTTCCTGGTTTAACCCCGACACTACCTGCCTTTCATAGTCACCCCCACAACCCAGTGTGAGTGAAGGCTCCTTTGGAATGAGCCCAGCAACAAACTGTTTCTGGTGAACGTTTAAAACATGACTCAAGTTCTCCAAACCACATTATAGAGTTTAAATCTGCCCTTTTTATCTATTATCCACATATAAAAATCTTCCAACCACACAGAGCATTATGAACTATAAACTTACAATAAAGTCAGCACCACAGGAGACAAATACTAAATTAAGTTCCAGCTTCCAACACTCAAACTTAGTTATATAAAGCATCTGACACAATTCCCCCACAAGGAGGCATTTTATCAGAATCTACTTGGAGACTGTGTGTGGGAGAAACAGTGAGATGACTCAACTGTATTTATAAAGAGTTTGAGTTGATGATAAGTTTTATCTTAGATGGAAGGCTGGACAAAATGTGAGCCAACAGATTCTTTCCTTGTGTGAGACGGGTCAACCTTGTCTGAGTTCATCCATCTGTCGCATCTATCACTAGATGTTCAGTGAATTTGGAAATACATGCTGCCTAGCACGTACACACACAAAGCATGAAAAGGACACCACACCCTTACGGCCACATATACACACTCACATTTATAACCAGGACGAAGAAACTTTGGGGTTTTGGCGGGACGCTAAACCTGCTATTTTTAGGGTGGGGTGTACGTTTCACTAACAATGACAAATATATCTGTGTAGTAAACTGTCACTGAAAGTACATTTGCAGTTTACATCTGTATATTTGTGCATCCAGACTCAAGTTTTGGAAGTTTCTTGCTGATATGGAAGTTAAAGAAGCATAGAAGAGTCACAGCAGCTGCAATGAGTTTGTGAAAATGTGATACAGCCTCATTCCTGGAAAGTGCAATTGGGAATAGAGATTTTCTGGACATCTCATACTGTATAACCTGAGGTAAAGAAAACAGCCTGTCAACTGTGCAGTTCTATTAAAATACCAAACTTGTTTAGACAAAAGAATGTTCAGCTGCACCAAGAAACCACAGAGGAATGTTTCACTTGGTTGAAATGAGGTTTTAGCACAGTCTGGTGTCCTGGTAGAGAAGTGCTGAACTTTTCACTTGAACCCAATTAAAACCTCATCTGTTAGGTTTTTTGATGGTGAAACTTAACATTTTCGTTGTTGTTCTTTAGAGTTTGTTTGGTTCAAGGCTGAATTGGTGTTTCAGCCCGGGCGCAGAGATAAAGATGGAGTTAAATAAGGAGGAGGAGAGGAAGGTGGCCCTCCCTGTAGACCTGTGCCCCTTACCTCTTGGAGACTCTGTAATTGGCTGTAGTGAGTTTCCCAGTTTGGGGGTCATGCACCGTGGCTCGCCTTAACTACAGCCGTTCCAGCAGCACAAGGACACGGAGGTTGAGGGGAAAGAAAAGATTAAAAGAAAGAGAGGAAAAAAGAGGATGGTTTGATTCACACAGGAGGATGAGTGGAGAGCAAGAGAACGAACGAGAGAGAGAGAGAGAGAAGAGAGAGAGAGAGAGAGAGAGAGAGAGAGAGAGAGAGAGAGAGAGAGAGAGAGAGAGAGAGAGAGAGAGAGAGAGAGAGAGAGAGAGAGAGAGAGAGAGAACAGGTAGATGTGGTCACTAGTTGTCAATGCTATTCTTCAGAAAGACCAGAGGGTTTCTGAGGCAATGCTAGAAACCAAATCTCCATTTCAGAAAATGTATCAGGAATTTACGCATCTGATATCCTGGCTCACAAGGATGTTAATGTCAACTAGGATAAGAAGTAACACACTTTCCTCCTCCTCTAACTTCTTGTGTTACCTTTCTAGAGCAGACTCCTGAGCAGAAACATATCCTCACAAGTTCCACAAGAACAGCAGCAGAATCCAAACCATCTTTCTCCAAAGAACAGTTGTTCCAAGGATACATTTCTCTATTTTTTTTTCTTTCATTTTTGAGTCATTTGTAAAAGCACCATAAGATAATTTATTTGAAATTTATAAAACATGACCTATAAGTTTCCATGCTCTGATAATTCCCATTTGGATCCTGTGCTTCAGCTCAAGAGCCTCTAAGCTTTGGAAGGGGCGGAGAAATGGCGATATGAACAGACGGGAATACACAGAAGAGATGGAATGACACGCTGAGGGGAAAAAGGAGAAATCCTCACTTTCCCCCCTCAGCTCTCTCCTACATCCTCCTCTGTTCTTGGCGGCTCCCGGCCATGCCTTACCTTTTGCTGATCCGGTATGGAGCAGTCTCCAGCACTCCTGTGATGGGGTTGGAGATGGTGGCCCTGCGCAGCTGTGAAGCCAGGGACATGATTTACCCACACAGACACACACATACAAAGATGTGTGTGTCTGTGTGCTCGTCCAACATATGAACCAGCCTCACAGCTTTCACTCCACAACAGAAATCCACAAAACAAACATCCTAACGACCATTCTGTGTGTATGTATGTCAAGGGTGCATGGAAGCAACACTTACTCTTGGCTTTGCCAGCTGCTTGACCGTACTCATTTCTTTGTCTGAGATTATGTCCAGGTAGCGGACAATGTAGGGGCGGTCCCACTCATCTTGCTGTTTGACAGGTGCCAGCACATATTTGGGATTGTGTTTGTTGTCAAAGTAACGACAGAACAGTCGGCTCTGCCTTCGGGGGGTCTAACAAGAGAAAGGGAAAGAAGTTATAAAAGGAGTTCTAAATGGAAACTTGGAAATTGTGTGTCTCTTTGTCTTCCTCACCATTCTTATGCCCTCCCCACGACAAAGCATCTCATACTTCTTCCTCTCAGGAAGCAGCTGATTGGTGATGTTCTTTCTGGGCTTCTTCTTTTCACCAGTTTCTCTTGTGCCTCGCTCCTTCTTTACTATACTTTCACTCTCCTCAGCCTTTTTCTGCTTCTCCAACTGGAACTCAAAGTACTTCCGGTTGCCGTTGGCCCGCTGATGCTCTGGGTCTACAAAGGGAATATGCAAACCCCACAGTATAGTTATAGTGGTCATCAAAAATAGCCATGTAGACTCTCAGCTTTTAGCACAGTCCAGATTCCACTTAATGAAAGTAAATGTGAATCCCAAAAACAGTGAAGGGAGACTCACCCAGTTCCAGCAGCCTCATGGTGAGCACCAGGGCTCGTTCTATATCCCCCTGCTGGTAGATTGAATAGCTGAGGTAGTCGAGCACCGTCACCGAATCTAAAGTGGACTCTTCTCCCTCATCCAGCTGCCTCAGGGCCTGGGCCATCCACAGCTCTGTGTGGTAGTAATCGACATCGGAGTAGGCGATTTTCCCCAACTCGTAACAGTCCTCTACTGTCATACGGATCTTGTGTGTCACTCCTAGTGTGTAGAGGGTACAGGATGGAAGCATTAACATAAAAACTAAATCACATTGTTTCTAATGCAAATCACACAGAAACAAAGAAAAACTAGGTCTTCAATCACAGATAGATGTGGTATGCACGGACTTAAGACCCTTACCAGGTAAGTCTCCTGTGGAGATTGTGTTGGCGTCCAATCTGTATGTGTCTTGTAACCGGAGGAGAGCTTTAGCAGCCCCGGTTTGGTCCTCATCTGTGGGGAAGTACTTTCTCTGGATGGTGAGGTTGGAAATAAATCCTGGGAGAGATAGACAGAAAAGGACAGAAGAGATATAGAGATATATTCTGTGTGCAAGTGGAAGATAAATACTCTTCCCTAATGGTCAGGGAGACTGCTTGATGCAACTTTAATCTATAAAGATATACTTCCTTTAAGCCACATGTGGGGGAAATTAATGAGTCATGTTCTATTTTACCTAAGAAACTTCTACTGAAATGTTTATCTGGAACAAATATGCAGCACAACATAAATAAAGATCTTCCCTGGTTTATGTTTTAAAAGTCCTTTTCTTTTGCTTTAATTTAATTATTAACGGATCTGGCACTTATTGAAGCATCTGGCAGAACAACAAACTACGAGGTTGTATCAGCATACATGGTTATTGCCGAGTTGTAATGTGAACCAGGTTTTCTTTATGCCTACCATCAGTGGTGTCGCTGAGAACCAGGCTCTCCAGGTCCCCCCACTCTGTGTTCAGTCTCTTCATCAGTTTGAAGGCGTTCACGGGATGCCCCAGGTATTCCTCGGGGTCCTGCATGGCTGCGGCTGTCAACAACTCCAACTTATCAGCCCACCTATCGCAATGAAAGCAATAGAGTTATGGATTGTTTATGAGCACCCTTTTGCTATACTTGTGTACATTGATGCATGTTTCCTCCTTTTCCACAAACTCACCGTTTCACTTGTTCAAGCTTGTTCTCTTCTGCTAGGATGTAGTCCTTTAGAGAGGTGACGAGGTCTTTCTCTGTGTACAACAGATCTGTCATCTGGCCTGAGGGATCAGACACATAATCAGTGCTGCAATGGTGAGTTACACATGGCTGCACTTTATAATGTCATGTTGTAAGATGGCATTTGCTATGTCTGGTAAAACATTAAGGTTTAGTGGAGAGACTAACTATTTAGAACACGAGTACCATATTTTGCTTGATGGTTTTACCTATGGAGGTGAAGAAGTCGTTGTGGGCCGAGAGCAACGGCAGGCAGCTCAGCAACAGTATGCACCAACTTAACAGCTCCATCCTAAACAAAGGGTGAGAAAATAAAATTTGTTATTTAAAAAAAGTACTTGAAAACTGTCCTGAGAATACACACATATAAACATGTGTTTTAAGAGGGATTTAAAAGGGCTAGTCAGATGGATCTGGTCATGAGAAAACAGCTATAAAATGAATAGTTAAAGCCTTGAACTAGAAAGACTTGGAGAATATAGTTAATCCTTTGGTAAGAGCAGCCTCCTACCCACAACACACAGCCAAATATAAGTCTGTGGCTGATGTAAGTGTCCGGTTGGGCTTTGGAGTTGGCAGAGCTGTAACTACCACTGTGATCTTTCAGCTCATACACACAGAAATACGAGTACGACACAGACAGAAGGGACAAGGCAAGGTATGTCCAGGGATGTCTGTGTACGCTCAGTATCTCAAGAGTGTTTGCAAGTGCTTGGACTGTAACTTTTCCACTGTGTGAATAGAAAAGTAAATGAATAGAGCTGCGTCAACAGAGAGAGAAATGGAAAATCATAGGATACATTTTTTTCATCCAAGTGCAGTTATATCTTCAACAGGTCTAAATATTTGTTCTCTCTCAGACAAATATTGTGGGGATACTGGGTTTGTCACCATGCCATTAGAGAGGACCTTGGCTGTTTTCTTGGATTATGTTGTTTATACAACATAAGATAACATGCTGAGAACAAATGCTCTTGCTTCTCGAAAACTCGGCCTTAGACAGTAGTGTGACTCTGGGAATGTGTATTTCTAGGTCTCATATAACAGAGACAAGGGGCCTGCCCATATGATTAAGTCATTAACAAGGCAACTCTATAGGGCACAGAGAATGTAAAAGAGGTGACAAATTCAGATGCCTGGTTTTTAACTTTAAGTCATGCAATGATGTGAATCCCTTTTAATTATAAATGGCTCAACAAATAGAATCCATATTTTTCTAACCTCTAATTTAAGAACAAGAACCTTCAGGTTGTTTCTAGATTCACTAGTGAGTCCAAAATATGAACTGGACTCCATAAAGTACTTTGGTATATGTATCGTGGTTGAATTTGACGTGTAATATATGTATATTAAAGTAATACATATATAGTATATTTAAAAAAAGGTTAAAAACTAAAATAAAGTTATTGTAATAAATTATCTGTAAAGATTAATTAAATACACACATGCATACATGGAAAATCACATGCCAACACCCACATCTACCCTTTGCTCCACACGAACTGGGCATCTATGTAGATACGCATGAGAAGCCTTCTACTGGAAGCAGACAACAGGCTCAGGCAGGTTCAGAATTTGCCACAACGACAAGCCTTTAGTGAAAATGAAGGAATGACCTCACTCGGGATTTTAATTCAAGTCAGCAGCAGGCTTCTTAGAAGAAAGAAAATATATCTGACAGAACTTATTAAATTAAAGACGACACACGACTTAAGTACAAACAAGTGCAATTTACCATTATCCTTTACCGCTGCTGCCATAGTACTTCCAGTATATGTGGTGCCACCCAGTCCACAATACCATAAATAAGCATTTGCCACTTAGATTTCCAGCAGGATAAAAGAAAACAGTAGAATGTAATTACTGTAATGACAGGGGGACAGCCACTGTGCTGTAGAATTGAGTGTCAAGAGTAAAGCTGTGAGAACAGCAGTTGTAATTTAGATCCACGATTCATGCCCAACATGAGAGTGAGTGGTAGTGAAAGTGCCTGTGAGGTGAACGCTGTTCCGTGACACATGAAAAACATTCCTGACGGAGCGCAAACCATTTAACATTTATCCTGAGGAGCCTCCACACCTGCCTCACACTTGTTTAGACAGAACACAGAAAATTCTTCAGCATAATTTGCCTGCAGTAAACTAGGTTTGCATGTTCATAAAATGTTATGTTGACTGAGGTAAAACAGGTTATATCCCAGTGCTCCTTGTGCTCACTGGCTTATGGATCATAAATGTAAGAGAATGAGAGCATGTCATACTAAATTATTTGCAATCATTATAACGAGATTATAAATTAACTCACAATATAGCTGTGAATTCTATTTTAAAACCCCTCAGCCAAATGGCAAATGCATCTTTGGAATCACTGTCAGTTTGTATATTTATACATGTTGTACTCTCTAATATCGGTGTTGGCATTAGCTCCCAAGAAATCCAAACCATTCTGGCTTCATGATTTGCACCAACTTTGGGATTTTACCTCACTATAGTGTAAGGCTTTTATTTCCAAGACAAAGTTACTCTTCGAATATAAAAAAAAGGAACAAAGCTATAAAACTGACTCCTTGAGGAAAGTTTGCAGAGTTCCACAGATATCATCGTTACGTGAGAATCTCTGACTGCATCTCATCAGCTGTTGAATGAATGAATCCTGTGCAAAAGAGATTCAGGGGCTTTTAAATGTCGAAACCTGACAAGACAGATTAACTTCCAGTTTCTGAGCTTCTGATCCTAATGACAGGCGTCTCCTCTGATCGTGCACCGAGCTGCGGGGGTCTTCCAATCCTTCGCCTCCACCTCGACCCTCTCCCCGGGTTCCACAGGGACCGAGGCGGTGGAGTCAGGTTGCACCGAGGCTTCCACAGGATGTGGATGGAGGAGGAGGAGGACTGCCACGTCCTCGCCCCTCCCCGCCGGAGGAAGCTCAGGAGAGGGCTGCAGGACTGCTCCGTGCAGCCGGACTGAAATACTTGAACCTGCAGTAACCTGTCGATAACCCCATCCTAACTGGCTCCCAGCTGGGAGGCAACTAATACCTGGAAGGTGGTGGTTAATTACCCCTAAACCAGTGTGAAGGGAGAAGCTGGATTTGTTATGCTACGAATATTTCATGAATACTAGCTCCGTGTTGCTATGTGCGACACAGACTGTGCGAAGTGAAACGTGTTGACAGCTAACAAATAAAAACTATATATTCTTGGTTTAATTCCCTCAACACAGAGCTGAGTGGAGGCAGCTGCAGAGCATCGGTGTTCCTCCGACATTAACCTGCAAAATGCTCCGTTTTAATCGCATTTTCTCAAATCCCTCTCACTGACTTCCCTCCTTCCACCCCCACACATCTGCCCGCTGGAGTGACATCGTCTCCCGCACCAGAGAAACATCACAAAACACCCAAAGTCCCCAAACTAAAGTTAAGCTAGTTCCCAGCTAGCTAGCATCAAGCTAACTCAACTTTGGAGAAAATAACGGGAATTTGGTGTCGTTTAACGGTCTCGAAATACATTTGTAAAAAAGGGACACTGCGTATGAAACTACCAGACGAGACTTTAAAGTTGTACATGTGTCAAAGGGTTTGTTGTTTTTATCAGGAGAGGTTTTGATTTACCTTGACGGGAGCTTCCAGGGGGGAGTTAGCAGGAATACGACTGGTTCCCTCAGCTGCTGAAGCCGGACTGGTGGCACTGGGATCGGACTGGGTCGCACTGGGACCAGGCAGAGAGATGAGCACGAACCGGACTCTTCCTATCGGTGGCGTTCCGGCGATGCACTGTTGGCCATCTGGTGGTAAAGGGCTGGATCTCAGGGAGTACGTGCAGATCCTCACATTCGCCCGGTGACTCCTCTTACTATGAAGGGGGCTGTCGCCTGTGGGGGGTGGGGGGGTGTCTGCAGACGTCTTGCACAGGCACGGATCACTTTTTACGATTTTCACGTAAAAAAGAGAAGAAGAAGGAGACTGTGTCGTCACTCGTCTGCCACGTGTTGAGAAAGTACTGCAAGAAGTGGAAAGAGCAGATTCTCAACCATGTAACAAAGTGTTGATATGTGGGGGGTGTCCAGTGTTTACTGTGACTTTAGCATTGCACATTTTTATTATTATTAATTTAAAGTTTTCTTTTCACTATCCTCACTTTTCACAGTTTGTCCATTTACTCCCCCGTTTCCAGAAAATTCCTTCCTCCTCCCAAACCCAAAACTGTGACTGGAGGGAGGGAATTCCTGCTGCATGCATCTGAGGTCAGCAGGGTGGAGCTTAAAGTGTGTGCCCGTGTGTGTGTCTGCGTGTGTGTGTGTGAGTGTGTGTGTATTGCAGGCTGTTAAAACTGGCTGCACCATTTCCAGATGCTCAAATGTGTGCGTAATGTAAACAGTATGTATGTGAATGTGATGAACCCTGGGTACCTGCAGGCCCGTCCTAGAGCATGAGAGTACCAGGGCACCATCCCTGTGGTCCCTGGTTTGAATCCCACTTCCTGGGGTCTGTCTGAGTGGAGATTGCATGCTCTCCCCGTGTGTGAGCTGGTTTCCTCCACCTACTCTGAGGAGGAGGTTCATTGGAGACTCTAAATTGATGGTGCTGGAAATGGTAGTTTGATTCTGTCTAAAGGACAATAATAATATGCAAAACCTTCTAGCTTCTCTTTTCAATGTAAATTAAATAGCTTTTGGTTTTGTTGGACAAAATATAATTTCTAATCAGGTTTCTAAACTTGTTGTAAACTCATGACCAACAACCCTCTGCACATCTGTTTTCCTGCCTTTTTGATCTTTATTCTTTTTTTTTTATCTTACTCACCTCTGGACAAATGTGAAAAAACTGACACAAACTGTGCAATAACTATACATACATGTACAATAACTAATTTACAAATCCTTCATACGGTTAAAGTTGTTACCGCATTTGCAACGGATGTCACACTATATCTTCTGGATGTATATAGTTTTTGTATTTTCCATAGCAAAAGGCATTCTATTGTTGGCCCTGTGTTAACTTGCACATAACAGATACAGCTTTTTCTGTCAACTATCACCAAACAAAACATCATACCAGGGATTATACTGAGTCATACTGAGGCCACATAATTAAACATCTGTATGATGACTAATGTTATTGAAGCACAGCACAAGAAACACTGTGTGAAGCTTGATGGTGAAAGACAAACTTGTGGGGGAAGATAAACTCCTTTCAAGCCTTTGAGAGTCTTTCTTGCAGTATAATCCAAATCTGTTTAGTCTCAGCTTGTTTTACACATTCTCTCAATGTGCTTTGCAGGAAGAGAACAATCCAGTGTATCCTCTTTTCATTCCCATTTTGCAGTCATCGGTGGATGTCGTCCAGGGATGCGAGTCTGCTCCCAAACAGCTGCTCCTCATAGGTCAGTTGCTGACGCAGGAAGTTCACGTTGGGTGCCGTGCAGGCCCTCCTCTCCTTCGACCAGCGCAGGGCATGAAGCAGGGACTTAGAAAGTTGAAAGTTTATCTAAAATCTTCAGAGTGTTGGCTACAGTCATGAAAACATAATCTTAATGTTTCATCCAGTGCACAGAGATGCTTTTCTTATAAACTGCAGAGTCTTAAGTTAATTATGTTTTTTTTCTTTATAACTGCTATTCGACTGCCACAGTGAGTTTAATGATACAAGTCGGCAGACTGTGAAGGGTCAGTGAAGAATATAAACACACATAACAGTGTATACATGTTTCCACACACATGACTGGTCACCACACTGCATTATATTGTAGGATGGTGTTGTGTTTTGTGCTGTTCAACCAGCCGCAATGACACACAGAGGTATAACTAAAAGCCTTTTGAGGCCTACAACAGGCTTTTTGCTATTGTGTCCTGGATCAGTCAGGGTGCTCCCGCTGCTACTGTGTTTGTCTGAGCTGCAGAGAGCACAGGCCCCCATCCTCTTGGTCTGTTGGGTTTGTTTACTTAAGAAGACCCTCACTCATGCAGCTATGTGGCCGGTGGACTCCATGATGGCCTGTGTAGCTACAGAGGGATCCAGACAGGAGGTGGGGGTGTGGGGTGTGGGGGAGCAGGGAAAAGCTGGAGACGGACTGTCAGGAATGTCACAAACAGGTGGTGAAGCTGAGAGGAAGCAGAGCCAGGATTTACCCACTCCTCAGGTAGAGGTAAGCTTCATCAATAGGGTTAGAAATCTATAATCAATATAAGATATATATAGATAGATGGATAGATAGATAGAATTCCTCTCATGAGGCTGAAAGAGTCTCAGATTCACTCGTCTGGTGTAATAAAATGTGTCAGCAAACCTTGACAGATTCCACAGATGTGTGCTCTATTTCTGTGTGTGTTCAGAGGAAACGACTTTCACGGGTCTAATTGTCCACCTGTAGGTCGCCTCTGTGATTGTGGGAAAACAAACTGACCGGGACCAAAGTCCATGGGGACGAAGTGTGGACACACATGAGGTGAATGCCCGCGGCAACGAGAGCAGGAGCCAGTTCAGCAGAGTGAGAGGGAGAAGGTGCATGAATTAATATTATAACTGTGCTGTTATGTGTAGGTGGTGACAGGATGGCAGTGACTCAGAAGTGATGACTGGAATATGAGGATGAAATGTTACTTTTTGAGGAAATCCTGATGGTGAGTTTAAATTATTGTGATTTCTCACTGTAATTTTTTTTTTTAGAATTAATTAATTAATTTCTAACGGTTAAACCTTTTAAGCATGCAGTTTTATCAGCTGCTCCTCCAATGTTATATGTACCGTTAAATTACTTTTCTGCTGATATTATCTCAAGAATGTAGACTCGTTCACTGAGCCTGATTCAGCGCAAGACATTTGGCTCGAACCCTTGCAGCCTCAATCATTAATAAAATAGAATGAAATAAAGCAAGATGTAAATGTAAAAAGTCCCATTTTAATATTTAACTGCTAAATGACACAGGCTAAAGCAACAGAGAGTAAGGATGTTGTCTCAGCTGCTTGTTGAATTTCTGTTGTTCTTGACATTTCCACATTGATCAACAGGGAGATCTGCACAGAATGACAGCATGTCTTATATAAGGTAAACTTACTGGCTTTTATATTTTATATATAATCTTTTTTGCTCTGGGAACCCCTGAAATGAGAAAAAAACTATATTTATAAAACCAAATAGTTACTTTTTAAGAGGTTGTCAACCAAACAATTCAGCAACCAATGAGTTTTAAGCTCAGCAAGAATGGTCCTTTTCTGTTTTTCTGGTGGAAAGACTTATAAACTTAAATTTCATGTATTGTACGATTCGTCTCTGTTCCCCTGTGCAGTTCAGGGAGTTGGAGGCGAGGACGTTGTGCCTCGGCAGCGAGGAGTCTCTCATCTAATCATGGACTGAGGCCCCTGGTTCCCGTCCTCTGCCTGGTGGTCCTGGTGATATATGGCCTGGCTGACAAACTCCGAAACTTTGTGGCCGGCATCTTCATCCCTCAGTACCATTACCCCTACGCCGTGGCTCTGTGCTTTGGTCAGGTTGGTACCCGGCTGCTCCCTGACGACTCTCTATCAAAATCTTATATCTTATATATTTTAAAAGGTCACTCACACAAGATACTGATAAAAAACAGAGGTGATAACAGCTAATATTAGTAATAATTTCTGAGTCTAGAACAATGGCGGCTTATTAAGAATTCATTGTTATTCATTTTTATTTAGAATTGTTGTTAATCATTACTGCAGGTAACTTGAAATGCCTGCACAATGAAAAGTCACCTTTGTGAGTGTGTGTGTGTGTGTTTGTGTGTGTGTGTGTGTGTGTGTGTGTGTATGTGTGTGTGTGTGTGTGTGTGGTTTGAAGGACAGGCAAGTGGTTGTTTTATGGACCGTGGCAAATTCTTGAAGTTATATCAGGGAATAACAGCCCTGTGATTGGTCTATAATCTACCTCATATCCCTCCTTCTACAACACTGATAATCATTCAGGGGTCATGGGGGGTGTAGCCAAACCCAGTTCACTCTGAATGAGAGGCACTGTTGACCCCCAACCGGCCTTCATATCCAAATCAGTCCACAATTGATGTATTTGTCTTCAGCTTCACAAAGTCTAAAAATAATATGATGGTTTTAACATACAGTAAAACTGTGTAATGACAAAGAGGAAAGCTGCAGCCAACCATTACTTCCATTAGGAATCAAAAGGGTTTCAGTTTCTCAGATTGAAAATAAATATTGTTTTTTTTTTATGTCCAACAAAAGCAAAAGGAGAGAAGGAGAAGCTATAGAATATTTTACATATTCACGGTTTAGATTTAGAGGCACACATTCAGGGAAATGATTGGTTTGTATCATCTACATGTATATGTCAGGAATTTAAAATCTGTGACTCTGCACACCGTCAGAACTTTCTAATTGAGCATCTGTATGCAGTGTGTATACTGTAATGCTTTGTAGTGACATTGTGAAATCCTCTCCAGGTTCTGATCTCCTTGTCAGTCTTGAATCTCCTCCACATCCTGGGTCTGGTGCCTCTGAAGCGTTACACCAGGTCTCTGGGTGAGAGGGTGCTGGTGCCGGCTATCTGTAGCAGCATCCACGCCGTGCTGGCTACGTGGGCCCAAGCCAGCAGTGCGTATTCCGGCCTCTTCCCCACCACTCTGCCCTTGCTGCCCTTGCTGACTGTCGGCTTTAGTTTTGCCCTGAAGCTGACATCTCTGCCCTCTCTCCACATCTCTGTTCTGATCTCCATCCTGACTGGGACCTCTCTCGTAGCCACAGGTAAATATTCACAGGATGTTTCGAGGTGAAATCGATGAATCTTAACCTCAGAACAAATTAACCTCTTATCAATCTACTCTCTCTCTCGCTTTCTCTGCAGTTTCCAAAGGTCTCTCGGTTGTTGATCCTCTGGAATACATGTATGCTCCTCTGGCTTTAATCCTCCACAGTCTCTCTCTGACGTGGCTGGCCAAAGTGTCTGAAGCCGAGCACCCCCACTCCCCTGATGCCCAAGCGTCCATCTTTGACATCTACTACGCCCAGCTGGTGAACCAGAGCTGGGTGCTGGGCCTCCTGTGGCTGCTGCACCCAGACAGGCCCTGGCAGGTTCTGAGTCGGGGCAACTGGCACAGTTTGCTCTTCCATGGATACCTGCTCGCCATCCTCCTGCTGGGGATGGTGCTGAACTTCATCGTCGGTATCTCGGCTCTGTGTGTCTCGCCGCTTTCTGCTGCACTGCTCCACTCAGCACGGCAGGTGGTGCAGCCCTTCCTTCTACTGTAGTTTCACTTTAAAGGACTGTACCTTTTGCCTATTTCAACTTTATACATTTATACCTCCATGTAGTGGCCCTGGGGACATTCCACTAAACCCAGAAGGACAGTTCAGAAAACACAAGGGAGGGGCAACTTGTCTTGTTTGTTTTTGGACAGAACCCAAGACTGAATGACAGTTCATTGTCAGTACTGTTGCAGTGTTTGGACCCTCAGGGTCACCATGACTTGTGCTACTCAGGCATGTGCATATTTTCAGCTAAGATTAAATGCAGAATGAGTAATCGTAACCAGCATGAGAAAACACATAAAAAGCTATTGATTTATCCTTGGGTCTAAAAGTGTTGACACCAGTGAGCCTTCATCTTAGTTTTGGAAAAGTAATTTCTGTACAGGACAGGACACCGTGAACCGAATCCTCCCAAGACTAAACCAGATGAACGAAATGTATATTTATGAAACACTGATAATTGTGGATAATACATAAACAATGAAAAAGGAGTTATTTATCACAGACATTTGGATGCTGTTGTCAGAATACTGAACAGTAACTGAGAGATTGAAGTTCCTTTGTTTCACCAAATTAATTTTCAACCACAGCTTTGTTGAAGTTGTCCTTGGAAGACAAGGTGAGAAGGGAAAACACTGAGTTCCAGTTTATTTGTCCCGGACACAAACAGTTGAACCCAACTGGACCGTTTTTTTTTAAGCTGAAATCCTTGACTGGATGAATATTTAACCAGGAGGAGGTTGACCTAACATGAAGTTGAGATCTGTCAGATAAGTGGCCACGATGAGGAGGGAGTCAAATGTTGCCCATTGCAATTTCTATCTGTAAGTTATTATCAGAGACTGCATTTAACAATAAGCTATATAATGTTCAGCTTTTTCCAAATGTGTAGTGTTTATGTATTATATTTAAAAACAAGTAAATATTTTATCATTTTAAATGTTGAGTGATGGTGAAACAAAGAGAACCTGTTTACATTTAACAACTGAAAAAACACTAAAATAAATTTACTTGCAAAAATATTTATTCCGTTTCTAACTTAAGTTTGTAAGTGCAGTTAAAAAACACCATCAGTACATGTATTTCAACATTAGCAGCATGAATATCCACTGTAGAAAATTGTACATTATCATTTCACTTTTAGTTACCGTCCAAAAAACATGGAATTACTGAGCTTTAGATCACAAGACAAGACTTTCAGAGTATCATGAAAAAAAAAGAACAATAACAACTTGTTCTACAGATTCATGGCAACACATCTGTTTGTTCAGTGCAACCAAAACTGAAGATAAACTCATTTCTTTACACACTGCCACAAATACGACCCCATCACAGAAAACTGATGGGGCCATCAATCTGAAATGTGTATTAATGAAATGTTTTAATGTGTGACATGTATTTTTCTTCCCATTCAATTAAATGCATCTGCTGCACATCTTCTGAGCTTCTTGCCTTTTTGTACTTGTGCAATTTATTATTACCTGTAAACCGCAAACGATGCAGGTTTCAAAACATTTAGAATAGATGAATGTATAAATGTCTTCTTTGTCTCCGCTCGTCTTAAAGAACACGATGAAGGAATGTAAACAAAAACACATTTGGACACAGTGAAAACTCTACTTGGCAACTTTTACATGGATGAATGCCACAGAAGTTACAAAAGTCCCTCTGTTGACAGTTTGAGATGCTGCCCCTGGCTGGTGGTCGATACTTTTTATTCTTATACTTCCTCAACCATTAGTTTCTTCTTCGTTATGAGGAATCGGAGTTGGGTGGAAGGTGTAGGCCCAGGCTCTGCAGCAGGTTGGAGGCTGGTCCAGCCAAACCCTCCTGGCAGCTCAGGGACTCCAGCAGGTTTGATATCAGGTTTAAGTCCACGTCAAGAGGCTGGATCTCCTCCTCTGTCTCATCCACGTCTGCATTGGCGTAATCCTGTAGGACAAGTACATTCAACACGATACATTATATCACTTATTTTTTGTAAACACATATGTTGAGGCAGAGCCGAGGGAGGAGCGTGATATTCAAAGTTTGAAATCTTACTGTTGGATTGAAGCTTTTTCCAATATTAGTGCCCATCAGCTCCGAATCCATTTGGTCCATGTATCCTCTCAGACTGTCCAACGTTTCTGTTCCATTTCTCTCATCGTGACCAGTTGACCCCTCCTCTTTTTCTTCTTCCTCCTCCTCTTCGTCATCATCATCATCATCTAGATCGTCTGAATCTAGCTCTTCTTCTTTACTCCCTATAAAATTGAAATGACAGATTTGGTTAAAGAGGAGAAGATGTGATAAGTGCCTGCGAGTTATTTTTTTCCTGTTCCTAACATCCACGTACCGAGCAGTCTGTCCAGAGCGTTGGACATCGAGTCCGGCTCAAAACTGAAAGGATGAGCTGAGCCGCTCCTGGAATATAAAGAAAACTCAATATGACAACTGAAATGAGCGGGCAATGCAAATCTAAGTGAACGAGCTGGAACTTAAACTATTTTAATCAATGAGCCTTCGATGATCTTAATTACATATTATCAAAATCAATTAGGTCTAATGGGGATAGAGAGCCAGTCTGTCTCACCAAGGAAGCTCAGCTCCCTCATGCGATGCCATGGAGCTGAGGAAGTTCTTCATCCCCTGACTGACAGCTACCAGGCTGTAATTGGCCTCCTCTTCCTCCTTGTCGCCCTCTATCTCTTTTCTCTTCTCCTTTGCACCCGTGACGGGCTGTGTCTGTTTGGTGGAGCTTGAGTTCTGGCTGCCAACATCAGCCCTCCCCCCGCTCCTCTCCTGCAACATACGCTCCAAATCCTGAGCTGTGATATCAAGCCAGCTGTCACCTGGAGATAGACACAAAGACAAATTAATCATGGGAAGCGGTTGAAAGAGATAAGGCTCGGGAAGGGAAGATGCAAACCAAAAAGGACAGAAACTGAAAGGAATTGGCAGGAAGCAGAAACTCCCAGGTGGCAGCGACAGAGAAAAGCTAATGTTTACAATTCAAGCAAAGTCAAATAAACCTTGAAATACATACTTTATAGAATATAAAATTCTAATTTCCACAGAGACGCTCCAGATATAAATAAAACTCTCAGAAATCATTACAAGGGCAAACTGCCATTTCCAGATATCAAACCGATGTATGTACAATATCTAAAATACAGCACATCTTTTATAATGTATGATACAGGAATAACTAAATCATATATAACTTCAGACATGTTGATCCTTTATTTCTGCTGTCCTATGTCAAGTCTCCAATTATGGCAAGTTTCATAGTAACGGTACATTTTCACTTACTGTCCTCTTGGGGGAGCTGTGACTCTTGTTTCCTCAGCTCCTCCAAGTCGAAGGAATTGCAGCTTTGCAGAAGACGGAGAACCTCCTCACCCTGGGACAAAGCACTGGCAACACACACAATATCGGTATTCAGACACACACACAATTGGATGTTACAGGCATAAACAATCACACAGTGCTCACAGCTGCATCCACACATGCTGTTCTTACCTCGATGTTGTGGCGACTGACTGTTTGAAGAAGTTCTCTGCAGATCGTGTGAGTTCTCTGTAATGGCTCGAGCCTTCCAGCTCTCCCTGTGTTTGACAACAACAACATTAAAAACTTATACAACTTTCTACAGTAGAACATTTCTGAGAGTAAGGCATCGTCAACAATTTGTTTTATGTGAAACCTTATATTCCTAATATTCAAAACAGACCAACCTGGAAGTAGCCGTTCCTCTTCAGACTATCCATGAAGCTTTTCCACTGAGGGTTACAGCTGACGGGGGCATCAGGCTCTGATGACGGCAGCCTGCACTTTGAGCACAGGATCTCAAAGCCATGTGCCTGGGGACAGGGTCACACACAGGGAGAGACAGAGAATACAAATTAATAACAAGACTTAAAACTCCCAATTTCATTTGCCCAAAAGACAGATCAGAATGAAGAGTATACACTAGTGGTGGCTCACCAGTTTCATGCCAAGCTCGTGGGCTTTGTACTGGGGATGAGAGCGAAGAGGCAGTGTGAAGCCGCTCCTCCGGTCGGGGGTGAACTCCTGCTGCTGCAGCTGAGCATAAAGGCAACGGGTGAATGTCACCTGAGGATAAAGACAAAAGAACAAGGTTTTGATTCGCATCAAGGCTTTAAGACAAAAGCTGAAGCATACACATCACAGAAACAATATATGTGAAATAAAAATAGTCTCTTTAAAGGAGTCCAGCCTCATGTCTTTGCCCACATCCCAGTAGTCATGAATCTTTAGTTGAGTTTACCGATGCCAAGACTCTTGTAACAGGAGGAAAGGTCTTGAAGCTCCGACACGCTTGCAAATCCACTGGATCCCGCAGGTAGAATGCTGACACTGCCGGGGCGACTAGGTCTGGCCGCTGTGCCAGCACCTCGGCAATACCTGCCGGTATGAAGCAGTGGGCGTGGTGGAGATTTGTCTTAACCTTCTCTGGGTACCTAAATGGAAAGTAAAGATAGAAATGTTCCTCTTACATACAATACTCACAAGACCTAGAAATTCTGACATTTTGCCTTTTCCCTCTAAAGTTTTAGAATACAGAGCTAAAGTGACCACGGTAGCTGTGTCAAGGACTGTAACTTTAATACTTTCAATATTATATTCTATATTATCTGTGCAATAGCGTCCCAAGTAGGAAGCATATAAACATGTCACTGACATTGACTTTTCAACGGATCTCTTATCACGATTTTTATCATGAAAAGATGTCCCCTTACCCCTCTAGTCGTTTCCTCAGGGCTGAACAAATCTTCGGACTAGCTCGACAGGCGCCTGTGTGCGTGGAGAGCAGCGTCAGAGCTTGTTCCACACTGGGCACCACATCCCTCGAGAAGCCCACTGGACTGGATTTGGTCGGGCAGGGAAGGATGTGCAATTCCCCCTTATAGAGGAAGACCTGCAAACAAGTCTTACACTTATTAAAGGACATTCCAGCCGTACATCATTCTCCTATTTATTTTATACTTTGAGATACAGTCTGAAGTAGCTATGATGCAAACAGTAATATGTGATTTGAACCTTAAGGGCTAACACAACTCAATATCTCTTGTGTGGTAATATAATCAGATAAATGTATCTTTAAATCAAATACGTTTAAGACCATCTCATCTGATCATCTCACCCGGAGTTCACTGGTGTCTGGATTCAGCCACTTGGGAAGATAATCTGCAGCTTCGATCAGAAGAAACTCCCCATCGTTGTCCTCAACTCTGCACAAACACACAATCACAAGGTGAGAGAGAAGCACATGACAGTCAAACCTCTGAACACAATCTATGTTTAAACACTGAAATCATTTTTTCACAACTATACCAACTCATAGCACTTTCTATCCCACCTGGCTGCAAGCTGTGGGAAGTTCTCTGTGATCTGCTGCAGGAGGTAGACGATAAACCACTCATCCTCCACATTGTCCCCAAACTGAGTGCTGCCCCCGATGTGAGCAGGTTCATCACCTGTCAACGAAAACTCATCACTCTTATTGGAGGGCAACTTTTACAAGAACTGCACCACTAACACTGAAACCACTGGGATCTCCGTGGTGTTGACAGGTCTTTACCTTTCTCGGGGTGACACTTGAGGTGGAAGGGCTGATGCTGCCAGATGTGCTGGATCACGAGAGGGGCGACCTTAGCCAGGATCTCGTCCAGGAGACGTGGGAGATGTTCCGCTGTTTGCTGAGACGTTGACGCGTCTGTTGGGACCAGGAACAGTTTGTACTGAACCGTGTCCTCGTGGAACCGTCTCCTCTGCATGACGTCCATTGCACAGAGACACCTGCAGAAGGACAACACAGCAGGGGGGGGGATACACCTTCATATACGCACAGTCGGCATGGTGCTATATTTGTTTATATCTCCAGACTTAGTTATGTATCCGTTAACTCGATAGTTATCTCCATTTATATTAAGTATATTACCAACATCATATAGTATATAGTTACCCCCGCTTACCTTGTCTTGTTTTAAAATGTGGTGTTAAATTTCAACGCGAGAAACAAAGCGAAACTTTTCTATTAGCTTTGTACGTCGCTATCACGCCTGTTATCACTGTTTCGGTCCTACTGCGAATTCTGCTCGACTTCCCCCCATCAACCAGGAGAACAATAGTTCCTAGACTATTTTAACCAAACGTAAAATAAGCTCCATTATAAAAGACGTACGGCAAAAACATATATACATATAATTTAATTACAAATAAAACAATTTATCAAATAATAGGCTCTTTTTTGTTTGTAGTCCATCGAGGAGGAGCGGATACTTTTTAGGGACGTATTCACGTTGTCGCAAGGGTTTCTGGGAGTTGTAGTGACAGTGCTTGTGACGTGATGGTAGTATATCGATAGCCGGCGGTCACCCCAAAACTCCATTTCCAATGAGTCAATGCGAGGGTGAAGCTGCGTATCCATGACAGCCAGGTTATTGTTGTTGTTGGTGCTAACCGTTAGCAAAGGAAGGGGACGGAAGCTAGCGATGTAAAGCGACATGACATTGACGGAGCACAGGAGATGCTAATGCAGATTAGCAACATCTACCAGGAGTTGTGTTCGTGCCTTGGTGACATTTTATCTGTTAAACGTCAGCTCGCATCTCTGCAAACGTAACTTCCTGCTCACATTAGCTGCAGCAGCGTTAGCATTAGCATCAGTAGCCTGAGCCCCGTCCAGCTTTCCCCCTGCAGCGAGATGTCAACCCGCCCTGCGAAGTGTCCCCTGGAAGCGGAGGCGACGAGGAGAGACGAGGGCTGGAGAGTCTGAACCAGGGACAGAGGAGGGAGGATGATTTCTCGGTACAACAGAAGACCCGTGTCCCACAAACTCGAGATGTGAGTAGTGAATATGAACGAGCGGCGGGTGAAGCTGAGATCAGTGGCTGACATGTTCATCACTAACACGATATCTATGATCATCACAACGCAAATTTCTATCGATAACAACATGACAAAGATTTAATCGATGCTGATCCATTGTGCAACACAAAGCTGATCTGCCTCAGATGTGTATTTAGTGTGTTTGTTATTGTCTGGTCACAATACAATGAGGTATTTTGGCTCTAATCCAGGATTTAAAAGCATCGGTTTCAGTTTTTCCCCGAAAGGCCTTGAATTTTCATTTATTTTCAAAGTGTATAAGATAGTTTGTTTAAGCCATAGACAGTTATGATGATCATGACCTACTTTTGTTCTTGACTGTATTAAAACAAGAAAAAAAGAAAACCTGACCTTTGAAGCACAATTTGCACATTATTCAGTTTATTGTGGCCTTATTAGTTCTTTTATAATTGGTCAATGAATATGTCCGGTTTCTACTGCCTGTCGAGGTAATTTTTAATGTCTTATGATGTATCAGAATTATTGTTATATACTGCTGGCAAGCACTGGGCAAAAATGTGATATAAATGTTCATAAATCCATGCACATAATGTTAGAGCTTTACTGGTATTCATTAATGTCTATCATCCTTTTAACAGTATGGCTGTGAAAAAGCTATAAAATTGTGAACTATCTGGTATTGAACATGTATTAAACCATCTTAAATTTAACTGTGTTAACCCTGCAGAGACACACTCACTTGAAAGACAGTACAAAGATAATATTTAGTTAATTAGAGTTTTACACAGACCTTCTATGGCATTAACATTTCCTTGTTTTCATACATTATTTGTATTTAAATGATAAAATGTGCAAAAAAAGACAAATACAAAATGATGATAATCAAGGACCTGACATTAAATACATAACTGATGTCCTGTTTTATCACCCTTTCACATTTCTGATGAACATTTCTGTTCCCTCTCTTGTGCAGTCGTGGGTTGTCTCGAAGCAGCCTCGACCACCACCCCCTCCCAGAGGAAGCAGACGATAACCAAACCCCCGAGCGATACCTCCATGACCTCCAGGAAGCAGTTTCCACTCACAACAGGTAACTGAGTCCTGGTTGTCCCACGGGCTGTTGTGCAGGGACACAAATCAAACTATCTATAACCACTACACACACACATTCTCTCTCCTGTATGTTTTGTCATATGACACCATGTTGTGTGGACAACTGATTCTCAAGGAACTCAATATGTGAAAGAAGACACTCAGAAGCAGGGGATTAATTGATATCACATTTCCTTCTTCAGATGTGCAATTAAAAGAATAAATAATGAGATGGGCTCAGTTACTTTAACATTTGACCTTTTTTTCCACAATGAAACCTTCCACATGATGATGTCAGCAGCCAGCGACAGTGAGATTTCCTCAACCACACAACAAGAAGAAACCTTTGTTTATTTCATGATATAGAGATTCAAGATGTTTTAATATAATTGTTAAAGTGGTTGTGGGAGTGATGGAAACAAGTTGTGATCAATGTCCACGGCATGAACCTCACAGCTCTCTTGGTCTGTCTGTGTAGCTCAGGGACGTCTGCTGCCTCAGGCCACTCTGACTGTCCCACCGTCCTCTCCGTAGACTCAAACCAGTCCTGGTCAGGTTTCCACAGCTCCACAGGCACTGGTGTTTCCACAGAAAGGAGCTCTGTCTTCTCCTGGGGCTACGATGTAAGTCTGCTCCCAAGAAAACGATCTTCACGTGAAGTGATGATGTCAGTCTGGGTCTGTCTGTCACACAAGAAACATGAGAAGAAAAGATAAAGAGATTCCACAAAATATTTAATTTACTTTACCTACCTTTTGGCAAACCAGTGAAAAAACATACAACTACATACAACCAGTCACTTAATCACATGTCTCCCCATCATCTGCCACTTCTTTGTACATGTGAGATCTGATTCCACTGGGTAATGGTTTGTTATCATTCTGTGCATTCTCACCTCAGCTGATCCGGAAAAAAAACTTTTCCAGAACTCAATGATTTATTCAGTTTGTTGTCCTCGAGCTTCTAACTCACTCCTACCACACTTCTGTCTCTCTGTCTCTCTTTTGATGCACATGCACAATCCAGGTTGACCACACACACACACACACATCTAGTAGGGCTGCAGGAACTAATTGTTATGCACATCAAGGCTTCCTATGGGATTGTAAAAAAAGAACGGCTACGTGTTCCCAGTAACTGATGAACAGACTGCAAAGCAGCAGCTCGCAGTCGTAGAGCTGCTACACGAGAACAGAGGAATGACTGGCTTCTCTTCCTGTCTCTCTGTTCTTCTGTCCCACAGGAGTTCGACAAGGCGGCGTCACGACAAGTGCTGCAAATGTTTGAGGAGATCGACAAAGAGCTGTATGAGGGGAGAGGCAGTGGTGGCGGGATACTCCAGGGGCTGCAGGATGAATGCCAGCAGTGGGCCACACGTTTCCCACATCTCCGGTATATTATCCATCGCTTCCTACCAACACTGAAGGGCAATAGAGGGAAATACATTCCTTTCTTGCACGAAAGTATAATTATTTAACTTATTTATTAATTGTATTTGTGTCACTAAGAATCCTCGGGACTCAGGTGGTGTATCCCAGTGATGAGGGCTTCCAGTGGTACGCTACTTCAGAGAAAGACATCCCCTCCAGCAGCAGCCCATCAGCAGGCAAAGAGAGCAGTGTGAAGTCACAGGAGAAAGATAAGGGTGCTACAGAGTAAGTTGTGTCTGCACTGCCATAAAGTCCAGCTACAGAACATTACCCATCATTTTCTAAACCTATAGTTATGTTTATGTCTAAAAATACAATTTGATTGTGAGTGCAAACCTCTATTTAAGGAGATACATTATCACAAAGCCTGAGAACAGCTTAAATATATTTCATTTCCTGTCACCTATTGATATTGGAAAACTCTGCCAACATAAGAAAAATAAACATCCAGAGAGTTTGTGTATGAAACAGTTTCAGCAAGTGTATGCTGCTTACATTTTTTAAAAGACATTAGTAAGAAATATTATGCTTCTCTATCTTGAGTGGCTGTTGGCTGGCTGTCCAGATGACTGGTGTTGGTGCATCAATTATGAAGGAGTCCTGGCCGACTCTGTGGTTTTGTGACCTAGATTCTGTGACTTGTTCATTAAGTTTGTGAGACCAAGTCAATGTCAGTCAGCTGTGGTATGTACATGCCAGGGCTGCCACTGGTTGTAAAAAAAGGCAGCACTACTTTGTAATGACTCAAAACGGAGATTTGTAAGATATCTTGGGGCATCAATCCTTCATTGATAGGACAGAATTTAAGTGTGAAAGCTGGAGAGAGAGCAGGGAAGATGTGCAGCAACAGGCCGAACCTGCGGCTGCTGCAGAGAACTCAAGTTAGATTCTCACTTCTTCATTAAGTATTGATTACAGCATGTGTTGGCTTGTGTCTTTATTAAAGTGCCTAATGCGATCTCTTGTCTTGGTTGAAAGGCTGAACGTGCAGGGCAGGAGAGCGGCGCTGACCTCGTCCTCCTCAGCTCAGTTGGATCTGGCTCCCTGCACCCCCACTGGCTCCAGCAGTCAGTTCAAGCCGAGGGTGATCGAAGTGGAGGGTCTGATGGAGGAATATCTGGCTTTCGATAGCAGGGACATGTGAGTTTCTCACTTCCATCGCGCTGCACAGCATTGGTCTTTTTCCAGAATCTGACTCTAAACCTCAGCTGCGGTCCATGTGTTGCCCAGTTAAGATATAATGATTTATTATAAATCTGTCTTTTACAGGGAAGACGAGTGGGAGCAGGATTATTCCGGGTCAGGGGGGAGGCATCACTGTCTACCCCCTGTCTCGCCGTACCGGTGTCGCCACCAAGCTGTTCTCGACCTGCTGTTTGATGACATGTGGCAGCAGCTGGTTGGCTGGATGAAAGAGCTCGTTCAACGCCACTGGGAATGCTGCACCTCAAGTAGATCAGAACTTTTCTTTACCCTTTAACTTGCCTTTGACTTATATACCTGTCCATCCTTGTGCACCGTGTTTCAAACGTGACTGTACGTGTGTGATTAGCAGACGATGAGAAGATTTGCGGCAACATGAGCCCCGTGCAGCAGGACTCCCTGAACCCCTTCCTGCTGCTCTCCACGCTGCCCACGCTGCTGCCCAAGCTTGGTCAGAGCAGAGTGCCCCCCCTCACAGCTGGACTGCAGTTCCAGGTTAGTGGTCTGAGAGAGGCTGACAGGTACCGGAGTTAAAGGACTGGGATCGCCAATACATTTTCATCACTGCCAGTATTCAGGAGTTCAATGCAAAAAAGTAACTCTAAAAATGTGTCTTCACTGTAACAATTGCTGCAATACATGAAAAGAAAATAACTCAGGCACAACACAAATCAAAGTTGGTACAACGTTTTAAATGCAGCATCAGTCCAGATCAGTACACAAATGACTTTAGGTCTAATCCTAATTATAAAACTGTTTTGTGCACGCTGCACTTCGTCAGCTTCCCAAACTGTTAGTGATATCTTTGCAGACTTTGGAGTCGCACATTTATATTTCACAGTTCACAGATAGTCGCCTGTTTTTCTCTCCTGCCTCTTCCGTCTTCTCAATGCATCCGGCTCATTAACTTGTCACTGTTTTCTTTCCTTCCATATTTACTCTCTGCCCTTCACCTTGCCGATGTGTTCTGGGTCTATTTACCTTTCTGTTCACTCATTTTTGTTATTTCTCTTTTGTTTTTATTTCTCCTTTTTTCTTTCCCTTCTTCTTTATCCATTTTCTCTGGTCATGCCTTTTTCCCCCCTCAAAGAACACAAAGTCAAGGGGCACAAAGCACAAGTCCAGACGGAAAACCAAAAAGCAGAAAAGACCTCCCGCTGTATGTAACCACCTCACTTGGAGCCAAAATGGCGGCTTGTTGTGTGCATTCTGCGGCTCATGTTTTTACCTCAGGAGTAAATGTGCTTGTGCTTGTTGATTAACATAAAAGCATCCCCACCGTTTATCCTTTGAATTAACTGCAACTTATTTTCAACATGAACTACATTGATTTTCTTCAGGTCGTCCTTTTTTGTCGCAATGGGAATTGTTATAAGTTGTGGGTTTTGTTGTTTTTTAAATGTTGTGAATGTATTTTGGTTGCATGATAAATAGCCATTTCTTGGAGACTACTTATATTGCACATATGGAAAAAACTAACCACATGGCAACTGGCCTTCATAAGATAAACTATTTGTATACAACCTGTCTTTCCTCCTTTTATTATGTCCCACATCTCCTGTAATTTTTTGATCTTTTTGCATTCCCCCTTCCGTCTGTGTCATTGTGTTCTCCCCCTCATCTCACACCACTGCTCAGGCTGGACGGGTTCCAGTTGGAGCAGTGGCGACCCAGCACAACCTGAACGACCTCATCGTGATCCACAGCATCCCCCTGCAGCAGAGGAACCTGGGGGCGCTGGAAAGAAACCAGTAAGGACACATTTTACTCTTCGAGCACCGGTGCCAAAACCAAACAAAAAAAGCAGAAACAATGACACAGCCAACACATAATTGTATATTCCTAAAATGTGACTTCAATCTCTGAATGGGAAGGAAAACATGCATAGCTGTCTTGTTACTGGTTTCCATGTGCAGGTGAACACATTGCATTTTGGACAAAGGCTCCATCGTGCCATGTTTCCATCCTTGATCTGAGCACCTTGTTAGGCAGAGCAAGCGGCCAGTTGGCAGCTGGGGGAGATGCACCATTCATTAGTTGTGTTCCACTGTCTCCTTCTTGCACAGGGAGGCAGAGGATCAGGCATCCCACAGATCGGGCTCCAGCGTGATCCCCTCCAACAAACCTCGCCCTCGCCGAATCCTGGAGCAGAGCTCTTCCTCGCTGTCCCGCCCGGCACAGTCAGCTCGGCGTCGAAACCCTCACCCCCGGACTCTCCTGCCGCTGGTCCCCAGTCTGAGTCAGTCCTGCACAGCGGGATCCATGGATGAGGTCATCCGTGGGACACGTCTGTGAGTCTGAGCACCACAGGAACCCGGCCAACCCCACCTAAACTCCTGCCTCACTTTTTACTCTCTGAAGACGTGCAGAGACATATCACTTTGAAAATAGACTCCCTTTCAACTAGTGCCTCATGGCTCTGTGTGGTATATTAGTGGGGGTGGGAGGTGACAGAAGTTTCCTGTGTGATACCAACCCAACAGATGAACTTGTCACGAACTGCAGGTGAAAAGATATCTGTCAAATCTGTAAAAATTCAGCAGCCACTGTATCTTCACTTCAAATGGTAAGATACAGTTAGACAGTTAGGGAATGTGTTTTTTATGTGTCAAAAGAGAAAATCAAAGACTTGGCTGTCAAAACATTTGCGTTTTTTTATTGAGGTTTCCAGGCAATTATAGGAAAACTCTCGACTTCACAAGGGAATAGTCCAGCACAAAAATCCAAATAAAAATATAACTGCTTATTTTTACTCAGCAGTTTTAAAAAAACAAGATATAAAATGATAAATACAAGCTTTAAAGATGCTGGTAGATTGATATCTTTTACCCTCAGCCTCTAGCTGTTTCCACTTGTAGCTTCTTTTTTTAGCAAAGCTAAGCTAAATCAATAAGGAATCAATTTATGATATTGAATTGACTTTCTCTTCTTCCATAGAACCACAGCCAGTGACCGGCTGTCGTCTCCATTGTTGCCTCTGAGCAGAAACACTCTCCTTCCCCCCATCAGCACCGGAGACCCAGATTCAACTCACTCAGGGCTGCAGTCCAAACCTGCACAGGTATTATACCACTTAAACATGAGTGCACTGGCAATAAATGACCCATTACTTTCTAAATGAATGCAGTAAAACGCCTGTGACCAACTTTATAAAATCAATGTATTTTCCATCGACCCAGCGTCAGAAAGGTGCATCCAGCCGCGCACACAGTGCTATAAATGACGAAGCTGGCAGTTCAATGCCGAGGGATCGTCACCACCTGTTGGACGTCTTCTCTCGCCCCAACACAACTCACACATACAGGGTAAGATCCTCCAACACATGAACAAACTATAACACTACATACAACACAACAAGGGAGGCAGTAATGAGTAAATATTGTGTTATATAAAGAATCCGCTTTGTTATTGTTAAAAGAAGTTTCTATCAGTATGATGTGCTTTGAGATGGTGTGATTAATGTTATGAATTGAAAAATCCGTATGTTTGACCCTTGGTGTTTTTACAGTCGGACACTCCATACCGTCGCTCCTTCACAGTGTTGGACAACATCGGGCAGGGGCGGACAGGCAGAGCCTCAGTGGCCACAGGTATAAATCCCACTTAAATATTTTCATACAAAATGCTGCTGGAACAGGGATGTGATTCACCGCAGCAGGTTCGCAGCCTTGTCAATATGTATGACCTGGGTAAGACAGAGTTTGTGGTATGTCCCTTATGAATTTATAAAATGTTTTCATTCCAATAGATTCTCTTGGAATTGGCGTAACCGGAGTCAGTCTTGGCATCAGCAGCTCCTCTTTCCTGGACTCGTTTTCCCACCATCACATGGGGCACTCGCCCATCAAAGACGAAGAGGAGCCAGACCCACAAGCCCCTGTCCCAGGTCAGTAGATATAAAGCTGCTGATGGCCCTTGGATAAACTATGGATGTGAAAGGTCGCAGCTGCCGCTTTTCATGTCAGATTTACCTACTGGAAAACATTTGGCGCTCAGGATGTTAATTAACTAGAGTTTTTTCCTTTTATCCTTTCCTCCACAGCGCCACTGGTGCCTTTGTCAGTCCCACCTCGGTCTTACACCCGGGGAGGCGTCTCATCCAGAGCCAGCAGACACGGCTTGTAGTTTGCCTCCGACCTCCGGAACCTTCAGCCATTCATCTTTATACAGCACAACAGAGACACACTATACAGCATCTGTGCCCACTAAACATGTTTATGTCTCACTGAAGTAGCATATTTTTTTTTCATAGTATGCTGCTTTGGTGAGGTTTTTGTCAGAGGACTATTTTTGTATTTCAGAAATCATCTTATTTGGCTGCCAAACGCAAATGACTCCACAGTAACTCCATCTTCACGTACAGCACTCGAGCTGTACGTGCAGACATTCGTACAATGTGATTGTGTATATACATCTAATTATATGTGAATGTACTGTATATTATCCTCTGCAGTGTGTTGTTGTACTGGTACGTGACTATGCAGGGAATAACACATCCATCAGAACAGGGACAGAGGGATTAAAGAAAAAAAGCACTTTTTGCCTCTCTGATGCAACATCAGAGAGTTTGGTACCGTGTCTTTTATAAGGACATCATTTTCATTCAACTTGTTACAAAAACAAAAAATATATGGACCCAAAGCCTCGTTGCATTTGGTTGCACACAGGAACGAACAAAAAAGAAGCCACCGTGAAAGTTTTCGGTTTGCCTTTCACTCCATTACAGCTCAACTCTGATCACAGAGCAGAAGGAATGTGCTGGAGTGAAAAGCACGTCCCAGCTTCACCTCAAGATAATGTAGGAATACAAGTTGCAGCAAACGGTTTGTAAATAACTAAGAGAATGAAATCATGTCTGTTCAAAACACTATGTGATGTATGTGTCTTTATCTCCTGATTAAAGCCAAGTGGGGTGTTTTGTCAGACAACATCAGGGCTACTGCACAAATGGTAGTTTTCATTATTATTATGATTATAATATATTCGACAGCCATGATACAAAGGTGACAAAGCTTGAAAAACAATGTTTTTCTTCAGTATGTTTATCTCCATTTTGTACAAAACAATAAAAGCTCTGTACAAGTTATTTATATAAATATGAACTTTATTTGTGTTTATGAAGATTGAAAGCAAAATACAAACATGACAAGAAATAAAAAAAGGATTTACATTTTGATGAACGCTGCACAGAACATTCTTATCAGGAGGAGTACAGGAGGGAGCAGTGAGGAAGCAGATTGGCAACATGATCCAAAAAGATGTTTCTGAACACTGAGAATTAATCTGCTAAAACCAGAGCTTGTGTGCTTTTCACTTTTTCCCTCTCCCTCCTCTTGGAGATTTCCCACTTTTTTTCGAGTACTTTGCCTCCAGGTCAGACAGGAAACTGTTGAAATTCGTTTCTCTGGACTTCTGTTTTTGCTGCAAAATAAAACACAAGGAGAAGGTTACAGAGAGAAAAAATCCTCCAAAAAGATGAATTACCTATATGTGTGTGTGTGCAGTCGTTACCTTGAGCATCATCACAAGACTATCGTCCTCATTACCGAGCCCCAACTCTTTCTGCGCTTCCTCTGCTTCTTCTCGCTCTCTGTCAGACTGGAAGGACAAATGTAGTCACTGAGACTCTATAAGATACCAGAGCCTAGTGTGTATCAAATGAATATATCTTACTGAAAATCAATGGAAAAAGGGTTAATTTTTTACATTAAAATATCTTATAAATATCTGAGCTGTGTGGATATTGTGGCTTTCACACACGCATCACATTTCTCACCCTCTTCCTACGCGCCCTCTTCTTCTTGACACTCTCCTGAGTGAACGCTGGGAACGCTGGGATCTCTTCCTTCTCGATGGCCGCCTGGATGATGCTGCAGAGCCTGGGCTCGTCTTCCTGGGAGCAGCACAGAGCCGAGGCCATGATGGAGTTCATCTCTCCCTCGTGCTGCACGTACAGCTTGATCAAGTCCTGCCGCTCCTCGTCCGAGCCCTTATATTTCTTCTCGAATTCAAGGATGTCATTCACTGTGATCTGGGGGAATGGATGCAGAGGCTGAGCTGGTTGTCAAGGGAAATTAAAAACCCTATAAAATGCTGTTAGTATGCTGTTTCATGACTCTGTAACACAAGGTTTACATTAATCCACAATTATCCCCGAGTACAATTCACATGGCAGTGCCACATTAACCTTGAACACCATTAATCTATATCATGCAACATAAAATTCCTGGAATACGAGTGACTCGCTCCAGGCTTCACATACGAGACAAAGCGATGTGCGTGACTCACTGTTGAGTCATGTTAATTAAACAGACCCCCTGCTGGGCTGCAGTACCTTAGGGAAGAGCACTCTCCAGTAGTCCTCCCAGCAGCGGTCTTCACTCAGGACGTCAGACTCCTCGTCCACCAGCCCCTGCTCATCGTACACAGCCCTCTGCTCCTTATCGCTCAGCACAGCGTACAGCTGCCCCAGCACCTGAGGGAGGAGACAATCAGGACAGATCCACACACATCTGCAAACATCACTGATAAACTGAGGGCCTGTGTCACTGTCATCTGTTACAGAGCCACAGAGTGCATGTTAGGTCAATGGGACAATAAACTCTGAAGTAATAATGTGCTGCGACAGTGATGAGACATTTAGGGTCGATGTATCATCTCTTCAAACTCCACAAATGAAGACTCTGTGGTGGATAGTAGCGAAGTACATTTACTCAAGTACTGGGCTCTGGGACAAGTTTAAAGAACCTGCACCTGAGTATTTCTTACTTTACACTACTTTACATCACTATATTTCAAATGGTAAGTACTACACTTTTCAATGACACATCAATCCCTAGGAATAGTTACTTATTAAATGTCCCAATACTTCTGGCATGTGACTCCCCTCAAATGTCCTTATACTACTTATACACAAATTTATATAATTGTTTAAGTGAAATTACTATCAAAGGCCCAAAGCGTCATCATCACGAGAACAGACAGAGAAAAGGAGAGAAGAATAAAAGATGGCTGCTTATTGTATATTATCCCATCACTACACAGATTTACCCAGTGACCCTTAGCAGGGACCAGACCCTAAGGATATATGTTATACTAGTGAGTACCATAAGCAGTATTAATACTAGTTGCAGCTTTGGTGCTGATAATACTCAGGTATTCCAGGTTTTGTTTCGCAGGACCTGTACTTGTAATGTAGTATTTTAAACACTGGGTACACACTCTACCCAGTAGGCGTGTACCTGGAACTTCTCGGTGGCCTGCGGGTCCTCGGGGGCTCGGTCCGGGTGAACCTGCAGCGACACTTTGTAGTAGCTCCTTCGGATATCGGCCTCGCTCGCCTCCTTGTCGGAGCCCAGCACCTCGTACAGGCTGGAGGTGTGGAACAGCTCCAGGCACCGCTCGAGTAAACCCATCCTGGACCCGCACGTTAACCGGAGATTCTCCCGGTGGATGGACGGTTATTTCCCGGGCTGCTACACGAGGGACCACCGCTGGATTCAGGGAACTTCTTCTTCTGCTTCTATTTCTTCTTCTTCTGCTTCTATTTCTTCTTCTTCTGCTCCTGTTTCCTCTTCTTCTGCTCCTGTTTCTTCTCCTTCTTCGGCGATGAGCTGCTCTTGTTTTGTTTCTGTCTTTGTTAATTTGGCGCGTCGGCCTGTCATGCACTTCCGTACGTGCGCAGACGTGCTGACGTCACACAGAATACAGTCTTCCTATTGGTTCCCGTCAATTTCGTCAGACTAAAAAGGCGTTATTGTTGCGGAGTCGTATCATATATTTAATATAATAAAATGTTTGATTTTATTTGACGTAGTTGTCCATTCATCCTTTGATAATCATTATAACTCTTATTATGATATTTTTTCATTTGTTTTAAAAAGGTTCAAACTTTTGATATATAATATATTTCTTATACTGTATTTATCATTATTTATAATTATTTAATATAGTTTATATTGAGATTATTATATGCGTTACACATTTCCTTGGCTGTTTTTTTGAAAATGTCTTTATTTTTCATTTATTTAATAAACAGTGTTAAATATTATTTAATAAAAGCTACAAACTTCTAATAAAACATCCATGCTTCTCCTATACTGCAAATCAACGTTAATCTTTCCGATACAGCTCCAGCCATCTTACCAAAAATGTTGAGTCCACATCGAAGTTAACTGTCACTAACTAGAACTGCATAAGAAATCTGGAAACAGTTTTGTTGCAAGAAAATCAAAAGTGACAGTCCAGAGAGTTTATGTACGTGCATCACAGTCAGGAACGTACAGACACCGTAGTATTTATTGGTGCGTTTGAAGCAGCACAAGAATACATCAAAGACAATGAGGCAAGTCTACTAAGTATTTTTTCACTGCTTCATGCGAAAGCAGAACACAACGACACACACTGACTTTGAACTAAGCATCTGTAGATTGCACCCATCTGCGTTTATAAGCCTGTACATTATGCAGCACTGGAGATATACACTGCAACCCACCCACCCCCCCACCACCACCCCCCGTCTCAGATGTTATCCAATTATTGCCCCATCTGTTTCTGTTGCATATTTGGCACGGCCTCTGTTGTTGTTTTTGTATCGACTTCCTGTCATCACAGACCTCATCTGTCCTTTGTACTCCGACACAGAATAAGCACTTGGACGACTGGCACATCATCGTCGTCGTCAACAACGGATAACAAATTGACAAAATGCACGAGAGTCGTATTGTAAATGTTATGAACTTTTTGCTGGTGTGCAGATCCTCCTCATATGCGTTGCGTCCACTCACATGGAGAGTGGCGTTTCCATACGACCATTGTTCCTCCAGGGAAGATTTCCTTGTTATGGTAACAGTCTCTCCACAACAGTCAAATGGCTTCGGTATCATGGTCAACATGTCCATGGCATTTCCCTCCCCCCCCCAACACTGGGACAGTCTAAAAACCTCCTGCAGGGGGCGGCAGCTCAGCACTCCTTCCTGGTCTTCACCATCTTGCTGGCGTACTTGATAGGGATCCCCCAGCGTCTCATTAGATAGACATCAAACACATAGGCCATCCCTTGCTCCAGGCCCCCGATCACAGCCGTAGTCACGGCCCGCCGAGGATTCAACTCCTGGAAATACTTGCAGAGAACCCTCTCGGTGTCGGAGCGGGACTCTGGCCCCAGACAGGGAGCAGTTAAAGCTGAAGCCCCCCCGACCTCAGCGTCACTGCTTCCCAGCTTCCGGCGGTACACGCAGTACAGGCTTCTTTCCTCGGTGCCCATCCAGGCCAGCGTGACACTGTTGCAACCACGCAACCGGTTGAAGGATTTGATCTGCAGGGTGGAGGGTAGAGACGGGACCCCTTTGCGGTGGTACGCTGAGGAGGTCTGCATCTTCACCGAAGCCATCAGACCTCCTGGCAGAGCGAGATCTGTAGAAGAAGAACTGCTCGGGGTTCCTTCTCTCTTTAAGTTGATGAGGTACGTGGGACTTCCCTGCAGCCAAATGTGCACCAACTCTCCCCCCACACCCTGGGAGGTCAAAACCTGACCTTTACTGGACACGGTGACCTTGACCTTCTCGCCAACACCGCAGCTCTGCAGCGTCAGGAGACCGCTCTGTTGCCAGCCACGAGGACGGAAGCTGAAGAACTGCTCTGAGTTAGAGCCTCGGTTGGGAAAGGTCACCCACCTCAGCTCCCCCTCTCTCAGCGTGGTGATGGTTGGCCGAGCCTCCTCGTGCGTCCGAGCGGACGTCCCCTTGTACGCCATGCTGGTGCCGTTCAGCCGGTCCAGCACAAAGACGTCAAAGTAGTACTGGGTTTCAGGCAGGAGCTCGGAGACCGTGCACACACTCTCTGTGCCCTGACACACACACTGGAGGTCAGGGAACTCGTCAGACGTTGGACTCTGGGGTTCGGGATCCGTGTCCCACTGCTGCCACCACCACTCTTTCAGAATCGGCCACGCTGTCACTCTCCTCTTCTTCACCTTCTTGTCCTGTTTCTGCTCTTTCTCCTTCCTCCTGCTCTCACCGGCCGCACACATGCTGGGGTAGTTCTGCTCAGAGTTGACGAGGACACAGTAATCATAACTCTTCTGGGTTTGGGGCAGGCCGGTTATGGAGGCACTGGGCGCCCAGCTGAGGGTGACGCTGGTCATGCCGACACCCAACGTGTGGACTTGAGGGTCGGCCGGGAGCAGAGGGAAGGTCCCTGAGGGCCCCAGGCCTTCGTGGAGGGAAACTGTGGCTCTGGTGTTGTGCTGTTTGGAGCGCAGCCTCAGGATGTAGATGGAAGCCTGGGCATTGGAAGGTCCTCTGTAGGTGTCCACCGCATTGCCAGTGAAGCTGTGGAGCTTCTCCTCAGAGCCAGGACCTCGCCACCACACCTCGGGCGTGCTCTTCTTGCTGCTCCCTGTGAGGGCAGAAAAATGTATCCATCAAAATCCCACAACTTAAAAACATGTTGATCTCAGACTTATGAGACTTGGACTTATGAGACAGTGTTGAATGATGTAAGTTCAAAGATAAAGATGTAGAAGGAGGATTTTATTCAGGAAGAATGATTGCACGTTGATTTGAAAGATTTGTAACAAGTTGATTAACAATTTACTTTCTAGGAAATTTCTTAAAATCAGACACAAATTACTATTCATAACAGAATACTTTAAAATTTCTTAAAATATATCTAAAGAGGATCTTTAATAATATAACAAAGGAACACCAGACTCCTAATTTTTTTTATAACTTTTTTGCTGAGAGTTAGAGTAGAGTAGTGTGACAACACACTTATGTTTCTGTGCTAAACGTTTGTGGAAAATAATCGTTTTTTCACTTTGGCCTGAGCCATGCTCGTGGTCCCCCCCCCCCAGCTTTCAGTCTATAGGTCAACAATGCTGATTGCCCACTGACCCAAGCTTTGCATTCATTCACACACAAATAAATTCCCCTTGTGTCTGAATAGACTTTGGGAATCCTGACGTGCACAAGAGATCATATTTCCTATGTTTTAAATGGTGGGATGAGCAAGTTTTAATCAACGCAAAGTGAGCAGCAATATCCTCGAGTATAACTACACCGATTTAAGCTTCATCAGTAGAAGGTTACTGCCCAAAAATATTTGAACAACATGATCATCATAGCAATGATGGACTAATGTGAATAAGAATCATGCATGCACACACTGGTTGCACGACACACACGACACACAATTGTGAGTACCTAACAAAAGTACAAACTACCAAGCACACCAAAACCTTAAATACATAAAATGTCAATTGCCACTTGTTCCCAGTATTTTCATTCAAACCCAAAGTGTTTTCATTTTGAAGTGACCACTCTTCACCTGAATGACGCAATGGCAAACAAACAAACAAACAAACAGGCGCTGATCCGTCGCCCCCCCGTCTCCACCGCTCCTCTCTCCTCCAGATGAGGAGTCGCTCCTCAAATGAGACCAAACGTTACAGAATCAAAGTGAATAATTCAGGCTGGTGATGGGGACCCACAAGCTCAGGGTCTGAATGATTCATGTCTCATTTTATAACTTCATCATGTTATTTCACTATGTAGAGGAGCTTGTTTAGTTAACCTGGAAAAGTCCTAGTTAAAAACTTTGAGATACATTTTTCTTACCCTGAAATCTGCACCTTTTACTTTAGACATCTGATTTACTCTATTCCCCCGCAGAGTTGACAGCCATCTTAGTTTTATGTGTGTGTGTTTTATGAGATTTTAAAATCCAAATCCTCATGGAACATTTATGACAATGTGACAACCAGATATGATAAGAATCACCGCCTGTGTCCTCGTTAAAGATAGTGGGTGGTATTTAAAAAATGTATAACTTCTCTCCCTGCATTGAATTTAAATAATTGGGTACAACGTGAAGATGATAAGAAAGACACAGCTAAATAAGAAATGTGATAAAGAAATTTAGAAACAGTTTTTTCTGAAAACACACAAGCTTGAGTTTGATCATTAGGGTGAGTTACTCAGTGATAAAGCAGCAGTGGTGTCCATCAAAAAACAATTAAAGACAAACTAATAGTGTTAAACCGATCAGAACAGTTTTTTGTCTGCTAATAGTTCTACCCTCATCATTTATTTACTGGCGGAGTCGGTTCAGCAGTTGGGGGGGGGAGCTGCCAGTACACACACTTGACCAACCACGAGTCAGTCTCAGCTGTCAATCATAACCTTTCTAGCATCAAACAACTGATTAAAATCAAACTTCCTGGAAACAATCCAACATCTAAGATCTTCCTAAAACGACAGAAACCATCTAGAAGAAAAACATATTTAACGTGAAACTTAGCCGTTTAGTTTGGCTCATGTCCAATCTGCTAACACGGAGGAGGCAGGATTTATGGCCTATACTGCAGCCAGCCACCAGGAGGCAATTGAGCTGCGGTAGCTTCACTTTAGATACAGGCTATGGTCTGACATGACCTTTGTGACAGAGTTGTAGTATAATAAAGTTTTTCCATAAAACTTTAGTGTTTCACCGTTAAGTCAGATTAGTGTGTTTTCCCTCCTTTCAATCCCTGTCTGTGATTTAGTGATGATAATGTCTAATTGATTGTCTCAGTCAGGTGATCTTCAGGATGAAGTGTGTGTCTGAAGGTGTCGTCCACTCACACTGCAGGCTCTTGAGCGGCTTGTCCTTCAGGGTGCGGGCGGCCAGGCTCCACTCGATGGGCCGGTCACAGGGGCTGACGGTCAGCGCCATCGCCTGGTTCTTCTTCTTCAGCGTGAAGTACAGCCTGCGGAGAAACACCAGGAGATAACAGGGAGAAGTCATTCGATTCAGCACGGGGGAATGTCAAAGAGATAACATCCTGTCTCCATTCAGCTGCGAGCTGATGGATGAGCAGATATCTTCCCGTGCACACTGTGAAACATCCTTTCTTTTTGTGGGACGATGCTGCAGATACCGTGGGCCGGTGGTAATTTTCCTCCCTCACGCTTGGCAATTTCAACGTTTGCAGCTGTTTCAAACATTTGCCAAACGCCGTCTTTCCATTTGCCTGCATGCTGATTAGTCGTGTGATAGCAGATCATGGGAGTTAGAGGATAAGGCTGCATTGACTGTTTCTGATGCATATCTGCCTGTTTGTCTGCCTATCTGGGATCGTGCTTGGCATATTAACCAGTGATTGGATTCAACTAATCACTGTTCTTTTAAATCAATATGAAGACGTTTGCAGCCATAGAGATGCCAGAATAGAAGATAATTGTCCTTCATGAAAATGAACATGGTCCATGGTTATTTGTTAATAAATATTTGTTCTCCTTCCACACAAACACCATTATTCATGATGGTGTGCAGATGGCGTTTGTTTCCAAACAGATGTGCGACACTGTCATTGTCAAGGGCGCATTTGTGGCTTATTTAATAGAGTGATTAATTTCTGATTCAGTGTCTTCCCCTCTATTATTTGCCGTGTGGTTCTGCATGACTGCACTGGTGGACAGACTGCAGCACACAGGGAGATGCATTTCGCAATTTTCGGCTCCCAGTTTGGGAGAGCAGGCACTGGCACTGGTGTGGAGGGCTCCGGCCAAATGGGCTCCACTTCCTGTCACTGGCTCTACAGTGGTGCTGGAGTCAGCCAGTGTCTCTGAAAGGCTGGTTGCTGGTTCTTGCAAGAGCAGATCTCAGGATTTATTCAGAGGTCTTCAATGAACAAATGGGGAAACATCTTTGCCTTTTTTCCTGCGCTTCATTGGAGAGTTAAAAAACTTCTTTGGCACAAGAATTCAGTTTGTTTCAAAAGCAAAACAAACTTGCTTCATGAATCATCTGCTTTCTGGGATGATTTTCTGATTTCCCTGGTTTTACATCACTGCTGGTTAAACACAGTTGAATTTTGGGGGCAGTGATTGTACAGAGCATTGATTTAAAGATCGTCATTGTGACAGTCTTTCTCCCACATGTCTGAGATATGAGCTCAAGTCCCATGTCATACCTCATGTGTGTATTTAGATGGAATTGAATCTGGATGGTATTATAAACCGGTAATTAGATACAAGTGGATACTGTTATGATATTGTTCTCATGCAAGATACAGATGGACCCTGTCTTTTCTTGGTTTTAGTATTTGTTTTTAACCACCACCGGAATTGTTAGAAGTCGGACATTTTAACCATTTATCCTTTACTTCTTATTAATTATTTTGCCATCTCTGCAAGTTTGTCAAATTATTTTTATCAATCACAGCTTGTGACATAAAGTAACTAAGTACATTTACTCAGGGGCTGTACTCAAATATAATGTCATTCTACTCAAGTACATTTAAGAAGCAAATATCTTAGTTATTTTGAATATTCAAATCATTAACTAAGATTATAACCAACAACAATTCAAGTATTGAGTATTAATATAGGTTAATATAAGAAAACATTTAAACTATTAATATCAAAATTCATATATCAAGTATATAAAGTAGTATATAAAGTCATTCTATATTTACCAGCAGCAACATTTAAGTGTTTAACACACATATCCAAATGAGAAATGGATCAACTTGCAAAATGAACATTTACTCTCTGTACATATACTGTTTTGTATTTGTTGATGCCATTTGTTCTTGAATGCAAATGAATGTGTAACTTTTACTCGTAACAGAGTATTTCCACAATGTGGTACTGCTACATGTTGTGTTTTTTTTCTTACAGATTTTTCCAAACTTATCTTCTTCTCAATTAATGAATAGATCACTTGAGAAAATAACCAACAGATTAATTAACATAAACACAAGTTGCTTCTCTAATGGCAGCAAGCAGCCAGGCGACCACACAAATGCACCTCTGCCTCACGCTGCTTCATCGTGTCTGTAAATACCTGCGAGTTCGTCCTTTGGGGAGAGGGATGGAGGTGAGCTTTCCCTCTTGTAACCATGTGGTGGGGCGAAGTGGTACCTCGTTCTCAGGGGCCAGAGCTGCGTGCACCTGGGGCCACGACGAGCCACAGAGCAGAGCCAACGCTGCAGCGACACACCAGGACACGGACATCAGTGCCATCACGGCTTCTTCTGGATTTCTGTTTCTTTCACGCTTTGACTTTCCCTTTAGTCGCCAGGTGTTGGACGTCTCCCAAGCTCTGTGAACGAAAAAGTCAAGAACATCAATCAGAGCGCAACCACACACACACACACACACACACACATGCAGGCAGACACAGTAATGAACTCCAACACTTAGTTTAATTCCTACATCCACACAGACACTGAGGAGCTGCAGCGGCTGATGATTCACTGATATGAGGAAACATCCGTTTCTTATTCAGACAGAATTATTCATGCCATGCTATATTACTCTGAAAAGTGGTGCGATGGGTGATTTTCTTTCCACAGTCAGTGTCAAGCTGCGCTGCACAGACACACACACACACACACACACACACACACACACACACACACACACACACACACACACACACACACACACACACACACACACACACACACACACACACACACACACACACACACACACACACACACACACACACACACACATGCCCCAAAGTGTGAAGCGGGTTGCTAATATCACTCTGAAGTCGACGTCTTTACATCTACGTGCCTATATTTAGCCGGCGAGTTCAAATGGGCCTGTTCTCTGAAATGATCCATCATGGCGGGTGTCAGTGTTACTTTATGAGGAGAGAAGGACACCACGCCGAAGTGGAGGGAGGTTCACACACAACACCTGGAGCTGCTCGGATGCAGTCACATCCAATCAGCGTGTGCATGAATGCAAACGCCTTGACACGAGGAACCGGGATCAGATTTCTGTGCATCTCTCTTCCCTTCCTGTCCTCTGGTTTATTTCTTTCACATTTCATCAGAGTTTCCTGTCTTTTTTTTCCCAAGAGCATATTCCTGTATGGGTGTGGGATCCTGTGTGTGTGTGTGTGTGGTTGTGTGGTTGTGATTTAATAATAGTCGATAGAATGATTACAGGCCTCAGTGTTCCTCTTTCTCCCCAGAGAAAACGCATTTGTTCAAAGTCACACCGTGTGCACAAACACACACCCTGCTTTCCCTCTAACAAGGTGTGTTATGTCAGTGCTGTGCCCTGTAGATCAGATGACAATCACAGTAAAGCTCGGAGGCGGCTACAGACGGCACATCTGAGCCTTCCTGGGCCCCGGGACGCTGCCAGATCCAAACTCACAAACAGACGCGCATCTACAAAGTCGCACAGAGGTGCCTGCTCGTTATCCCTGCACAGAGAAGAGAGGGGAGTGAACGACCCATAAAGCTTTAACTGAGACACATGCAGCGGGAGAGAGGCAGATTGAAATGGGAGGGAGGGAGGGATGGAGGGAGGAAAGGGAGGCTCAGTGAGGGAGGGAGGGAGAGAGGGAGGGCTGTGGAAATGGAGAGCAGGAAGAGGAGGATGCCGGATCCTGGAGTAATTAGAGGGGAAAGAGGCAGAGCGCGGAAAAAAGAGGAGAAAGTGCAACTGGGAAAGAGACGGAGAGAAAAGAAAATATTGCTGTGCTAGGAGAAGGTGGTTTCTGAGCTGCAGCCAGACGCATGGCTCTGATTGGTGTTTACTTTATTTTCATAAGGTGAGAGAGGCAGGGTCTTACAGACTGGGAGCTAAGTGAAGCTAACTACCAGCCTCAATAAATAAATACACCCCCCCCCCCTTCCTTTAAACTCAGGAGCTCATGACTTTCATGGTTCACTTCAATACTCAGCTCTTTCTTTTTTTTTGCTTCTCGTGAGTTTCTCATGTCTGTGGTGTTTCCCAGACGCTCGACTGTCTGTGTTCATACTGGATTCTGCTCTGAGTCTTAATTACAGATACAACCCTCTCTCTCTCTCTCTGTTTCCTCCGCCCCCCCCACCCCCCTTTATTTAGAAGTTGTAGCAGGCTCAGGTTCAGAGGGACAGGTTGAATGTGATGTTTGCTATCGTCCATCTCTGTGCACTGGCAGGACCATCTGCCTTCTGTTCTCTGTGGGCAGGGACAGATTAAATGGCCTGGGGTGGTCCCTGCAGGATCTGTTGCCCCCCTCACCAAAAAAAAACTATCATAAGAACTGGTCTGTGGTTCATGGTGGAGGTTGATGGGATGACGGAGGGGTAATATGCATTGACCATGGAACTTGATAGGATTTAACGGCTGATTTTCCACCTCGCTGAATGTAAATTCAAATATTTGAACCTCTTTCCTGTCCATTTGTCCTGCATCTCTCATCCGACTTGTCTTACATATTCTACCTTTTTCTCTGTGATCAATGCACGACTCCTCAGTTCTACTTTTCCTTTCAAATGACAAGAGAATTAAAGGCTGTTAAAGACAATTAACAAAGTTCATTACAGACAAAGATAAAAACGGGTTTGAAAAATGTAAAAGTGTGACACTGTCAAGATGAAAACCTTCCAGCAACAAATGAAAAGTGCCCTGCATCGGTCTCAGCTTTTAAACCCCCCCAGGGAACAAACACACACACACACACACACACACACACACACACACAATCTCACTCAAAAACAACTGATCCACAGAAACAAGTTGCTGACTTACACATCAAGTTGAAATTTGAGATGCTGATGGACTCTCTCTCTTTCTCTCTCTATTCCACACACACACACACACACACACACACACACACACACACACACACACACACACACACACAGATACACACACAAGCTGTGAAAAGGACAACAACAGGCATACATGCATCTCCCTTACCTTCTCTCAGTGCACGCTCTCCCTCTCCGGCGCAGGGAGTGAGGGATGGGATCAAATGAGAGAGGGAGTGAGGATGGAGGAGGAGGAGGAGGAGGAGGAGGAGGAGGAGGAGGAGGAGGAGGAGAGGGGGATGAGAGCCGGTTGCGAAGAGAGGAGGAGCGACAGCAGGTTGCTGTGGGGTGTTCCACTGACTCGGTCTCCCGTGGGCTGCTGCCTCTTCCACGAGGTGTCTCTTCAGGGTTCAGGTGTCCCTTCAGGGCCGTCCCAGCTCCTGTGTGGTTCAAAGCTGCCTCGGGCTTTCTCCTCTTCCTCCTCCCTCTATCTCTCCATCTCTCAGTCCTTTACACCTGGAGGCTTGTCCTGTTAAACACTCTACGAAAGTCATCCAGGTCAAGTGAAGACCCGTATCCCTATCCTCTCTTCCTGTGCGGCCTCTTCTCTCCTCCTGCTCCCCCTGTTTAACTGATCCGGCTGCACAGCACAAAGCTCACTCGCAATTCAAATGGGCTCATGTGTGATTGTGTGATTGTGTGTGTGTGTGTGTGAGTGTGTGTATCTGTATGTGCAATCTGAGAGTGAGGGAGCAAGTGAGTGAGAGTGAGGGGGCTGATGGTGGATGGGGGTGGTGATGAGACAGAGAGAGAGAGAGAGAGAGAGAGAGAGAGAGAGAGAGAGAGAGAGAGAGAGAGAGAGAGAGAGAGAGAGAGAGAGAGAGAGAGAGAGAGAGAGAGAGAGAGAGAGAGAGAGAGAGAGTATGTGTTGTTGAGGACAGCGTTAAGAGGAGGGTGACGTAAAAGTTAAACACATTAACCGATCTCCAGCTGCTGCTCTGATAACATCTGCATCAGGAGGAGGAAGAAGAGGAGGAAGAGGAGGAGGAGGTTCGGCCGTCTTTGTTTCCTTATCGCTTGTTCAATCACCTCCCTCTAAATGAACATGTTTAAATGGAAGGATGACCTCTCGGCCACATAATGGATTTATGCAAATGTTTAGTGTGCTTTCAAAAAAATCAACAACTGTGCCATGTTAAACAGGACGGTTTCAAGTGAGTCAGATATAAGGGAAATATTTTTGCAATATTTATGTGTAGTAAAGCATTAGAGTCGATTTGACCTTCATCTCACATCACATTAATTTTACTGCTTGTTTTATATCATACAGATATACAATTCAAAACAAGGAAAAAGGAGGATGCACAGTATACCACTTGTTTATTCATCATTCAAAAATGTAACCAAATATCCTTTATTATCTCTTTTATACATTGAAGCATGATCAGGGCTTTAAAATCCCAATGAGTCAAATGTATAGAATGTAACAGATTTGATTTAATTCAAAAAGTTAGAATTAAATCCATTGGAAGAAAAAATAAATGAAGAACATAATAGATGCAATAAAAAGTGGACGAATGTCTTTTAAATGGTGATTAACTTCTCAGTAACTGGACAGATCACACTGCAGTGAAAGTGCATTTAATTTGTTCGGTATTTCATCACATACTTCGAAATACATAATTTAAACCAGCAAACATATTTCCTTTCTGAAATACTTCCAGAGTTACTTTCATCCCACCTTAGGCATGAGTTCAACTCCATTCCTTCAGCTTGCAAATATCTAAATATGTGATTTGTAAATTCATCAAAAATATGTTTACATTTAAAAAATGAATAATTTGACATTTTTGAAAATATGCTTATTCACTCTCTTCCCAAGGTTTACATGAAAGATCAGTGGAAGATCTTTTCCCCCCTTTTTTACTTGAACATCAAATCTCCATGGTCTCTGCATCTGAGTCTTTTAATACATGAGTTCAGATTTGTCTCAACTTAGAGGAACTTGTTGTATTTACGGCTGATTTTCTCAGTAGCTAATAAAAAGTTAAAAGTTTATTTTATTCCCAGGGCTGGCAGAATTAATCTGAGTACAGATGGAATGGCTCTAATGATACAAGAACACACAAAAACAAAATTCACAGCACAGCACTTATTGTACAACTTTTCTGACTCTTGTGTGTGTGTAAGTTTAAGAACTTGATCCAAAGCGAATGAAATGAAAAACCTGCCTGTGACACTGCATCAGGAAACAATGCAACGGAACCTGGAAATGTTTCAGACGTAGACTTTTCATACAGTCTGTGAACAGGAGAGCCACAGTGAAACCTTTACGTCCTCCACCCAAGGGTCGAGTGTAGGTTTGAGGACTGGGGTGGGGTGGGGGGGCTCTCCAACCCCACCCAGCACTCTCATCTCCACACAATGGCGGGGGGCCTCATGTTCCGCGCTCGCCTCTCGTCTCTTTAATCCATATCACCGGGAGAGGAGGCGGAGGCCCAAAGCTCCGCCCTCTTCCACTCAGGGACTGGGGCCTTCACCCACTCATTCACCAGGTACTTCAGCCTGTGGGGCTATTGAGGTCGCTGTGAATGGGACCCACTCCACCCACAGGGAATATTGTCTGACCACAGGGTAAAATCCGAGACCAACCCCCCCCTGCCTTTCTCTCCGTTCCTCTGTGGCTGCAACATCACTTCAAAGAAGAATAAAAAAAATGTGCTGCCTGAGGGCTATTAATACATGCATCACTTCTGTGGCCACAACTGGTCTTTTTTTTCTTTTCTTGAAGTGAGGACCCTGTGACTCTCTTTCAAAGCCACCGCCCCCCCCCCCCCCCTCTCCCTCTGCTGGCCCACTTTGCAGTCGCTAAGAAGTTCTGAAAGTCACCAATCTGGCAGAGCACGATACGCCGGCTGCTTTTGAAGATTGGATGGTGATAAACCTTCGAGAGATTACCGCGCTCATACAACTTAGTGTATGAGCCGCATCCTGGCAACTTTTATGCTGTGTTTTTTAGGGGGCGGGGGCAGGGGGGGGAAATTGAGTTGAAAATCATGTCGCAGTCTGTTGTTTTAATACCGTGGACATCTGTCGGACATCTGTCAGACCTGGCGTTTTTGGTGACACACGCTCACATGTGCTCTGTCACTCACTCACACACACATGCACGTCTCTCTATAGTTGTCAGGACACCCCACCCTAACCTTAACCATCACAAATAAATCCCTAATTCTAACCTAAACCTAATTCTAACCCTAACCCTAAAACCAAGTCTTAACTTTCAAGTAGCCACTCAATTTGTGGGGACCGGCCAAAATTTCCACACAACGATGGTATTGAACCAAAGTTGGCTCATATAACTATAGATAGACATGTGCGCACACAACCACACAACCACACACACACTAATATCTCTCGCTACCACCATGGCTGGCCTGAATATGTCTTTTGATCCCTGCAGCCCACCCACCCTCCCTCCCTCCATCCCGTTTAATAATTTATCGTCCTACAGTCACCAGACAAACTCCATCCGCGGAGAAAGCGACAGAAAGTGAGAGTAAAAATTTCATTTGGCGTAACTGCATGAAAAACTAAGCTGCAAAACTGGCCTTTTCATCTATTATTGATGTGTGCTTACGAGCCATGCATTATGCAAGGGGTCCGTCTTTATGACAACCATGTATTAAATATCATGTTCTGGGTCTTTGTCCTGCGCGCTATAAGAGCCACAGTTTCTTTATCAGAAATAGCCTGTGAGGAGCAAAGAGAAGGCGACAGAGAGAGATTGACAGAGAGAGATGAGATGAAATGGGGGTGGGAGAATGATGGAGGGAGGGAGGGCTGTAGCTGACAACGGGTTAACAGGAATCTTTATTTTTACCAGCATGTCATCACCAGCCGCCCATCTGCTCCTGGAGCTGTCAGCGTCCCTCGGGAGTGTGTGTAAATGTGTGAGCGAGGGAGAAAAGAGGGAAAGACGCGAGCAAGACATCACAGATCAGATCACTGATCAGAACCCCGAGGAAGAGGAGGAGGAGGAGGACAAGGTTAGAGAGGTGGGTGGCACAGAGATACCTCCCTCCTCTAATATCCAAATGGGGTGTGACAGCAGGGGTGAGGACAGGAGGCGTGGAGGTGAACGAGAGTGTGTGTGTGAGAGTGTGTGTGTGACAGCAAGGTAAAGCGGTATTTGGTGGATCAGTCCACAGCGGCCCTCTCTAGATGGGGGGGATGGAAGGAGGTGGAGAGACAGTGGTCCAGAGGTTGTGAGAGGGAATCTATTAACTCATAGGAGGGGGGGGGGATGAAGAAATGAAGAAACACAATCACAGAACAACGGTGAGGAAGAGGAGGATGAGGAGGTGTGTAGGCAATGCTAGACCTCCAAGAGTGGCTTCGACACCCCCCCAAGATTAAGGGAAGAAGGGGGCGATTGAGGGGAGATGTATTTTGGGGGGGTGATATGTTTTTTTTCCCGAAAACAGGAATTGTTAATTTCACGTTAAGTTTTTGAAACGCTTTCACAAAAAACCTGCGCTAGGACTCAAATAGCCCTTCCTCCGCTTGTGCTCAATCTGTGCGCTTGCACTCGAGATATTTTGTTGACGCAGCTTTCGCTCTTCTTCTCGCACTCGAACATCACACTGGAACACCAAAGTTTGAGAACAGTTTGAGAACAAGCAGAGCAAATCTAAGCACAAGCGGCGGTTTATTTGAGTGTGAGCGCAGGGTTTCGAGTGAAAGCGTTACAAGAGCTCAACTTGAAATCAGTGAGTCCCGCCCTGAAACTGAAAGAAAACACTCTTGAATAAAGATAGGAAAAATAAAGCCCATGGGGTGGGAGAGCCAGGACCAACAGTCAGCCTCAGGTCACTCATCATTTCAGTCCAGCACAGTTAATCTGTCAGATTTCGTTCATATCTGTTTTCCATTTCCCCCCCGTCTCCAGCTCAGACTGTGCTGCAGCTCTGGTTCACTCCTCTTGATAAGTTTTTTTAGTTTTTGAGTGAAAATCAGATGGAATGAAAACATCTTGTTTTGATATTTACTGATGATGCGCTTTCTCCTCGCACAACATGTCGAGGAAGTGAGTCCCCGGTCCTCGTTCGTCTTTGCATCTGCACCGAATCTGCATCTCACGTTGAGTCCTGAAAATCTGCCCCCCCCCCCCCCCCCACACTTCTTCCATCTTCTGGTTTCTTCCTCCTCATCCTTCAGTCGTGGTGGATTTGAAGGCTAATTAGTTCAGAGAAACCAGTCACATACCAAAGAATCCACCCCAGGACAAACACACCCACCATCCTATTGATCTATGAACACAAACACGCACAATTTCACACGCATAAAACAGAAATAAACAAATAACAAGAGTAAGAGCATCGTACATTATACACCGTGCATACATACAAAAAGTCAGCCAGCTTATACATGTTTCTCTGACCTTGACGGAGGTCAAGAATCTCACACATTCTGCATCTTGCTCTGAGATGCTATTAACAGAGACCCGGCTGTAGAGGACATGTTTTGCAGCATCGAAACTTGTCTTTCTTTTTCTCTTCTTGCGTTTTCGTCCTCTCCTCAGCTACTCCTGCTTTCTCCGCCGTCCCTTCCCCCCCTCACTCTCTCCGTTCTCAGTCTTTCCCTCATTTCTGATCCATTTTTTATGCATTACTCCATTACTCTCTACTCCCATTTACAGTGCATTACCTCCTCCCATCTCTCACAAACACACTTTGTACTTCTCCCTTCTTCCCTACCTCCTTCCCTCCCTCCTTCAGTCCCTTACCAATCCCTCGCTCTCTCCGCCACTTTCCTCTGCTTCTCCCCTTCACCCCCTTTATTATCTCCTTGTCTCCTCTCCGGTCACGTCATCTCCCACTAAGCGCTTCTTTCCCATCTTATCTTTATCTCCCTCTCGTTTGTCATCCTGCGCTCTGTCTGTCTGCACTGCTGTCACTCTCCTTCCTTTAATTGGTTATTCAAAGCATGCCCTTCAAATTGGGACTTGCCTATTGCTTGCTGATACTTTACAACACAAATGTCAGCTGCTGTAATTAACAATACTGGAGGTCAGGGTGTCCAGACATTTATTTGAGCTCACACATGAATGTGCACACAAGCAGCAGACTGTGAGACGTGATAAATGAGTGTATTACAAATGCGGAGTGACACAGATGAGTGACCCTCGTGTGCGGATATGTCCTTTCTAATCAGGTAAGGGTGATGATGTTAAGGCACGGTAGAGATGCAGGGATTGATTTTCTCAGGTCAGAAGTTGTGCTCTTTCTTCGTAGGACACAGTTTGCGGGAACCCATTCTCACTGCTGTGGGTAAAACAGACACAAATGAGTCAAGTTCAGTTTGCAAGACTTCTAATATACAGTAAGTGAGACACATAAAGAAAAAGCCTCTTAAATGCTTATGTCTTATAGGTTTGGATTGCAAGGAATCTCAATAACATTCAAAGGACGCCATGTAGAGGGAATTAATAGCCTCAAAGACTCGGATGTAATAAATAAATAAATAAATAGTTAATGCTGACATTTTAAATTGAAGTGAATTTAATGAAATATTTGACATTGGAAACTATCAAGCTAAAATGATGGAGTCTGGTTTCTCCACTTTCTTTCTTTGGAAGAGTCAATTACAAACACAAGACATATTTATTATCAATTGCAGGTTGGTCAGAATCAGAAAGCTCAATTTGGATCTAAAAGTTTAATCTGTTTTCTTTTGTTTAGACCAGGATGTATGATCAAAATTTATTATCTTGACTATTGGTTTGCAAAAATTTAAGCGAATCCATCTCTATCTAAACTTCCATGATATTGAGACTGAGCTATGAATTCCACTGTCCTCTGATGTAACCTAGAGGTCATAAAAACCATGAGGTCATAAATACCATGAGGTCATAAAAAGTCAGGATATCTTGGCGTCTACTTCATCTTTTTTGACCATTGTCTTTTTTAATACGCCTCTTAAAAATCCACCTGAACTGCAATAACTGCAATGCCCCTTTAATGCACCTATGTAATCTTCATCATCAGTGTAAGTTGTGTAAGAAGTGGAGCAAAATGATTATAAAAGAACACATTATATAATAAGAATATAAATTGTATCGATCTCTCGCTCTTCTTTTACCACTATGGAATTACTGCAGTTCAATGAAAGTATAATTCTATATGTGAGTGTAGAATAATAAATAATAAATCTGAGAATTCCAAATATTGAACAATGGATCTGGTGTATGCTCATGTACCATCTGCACAGACACAAAACAACAAATCACAAGTACAGATAAATCAAGAATGATCTTTTTGTCTATTGCCCCACAATTAACAAGTTTATCTGTGAATAAATAGTGTTCTTGTATTTTAATTAATAATTTATTAAAAATATATTATCTTCTTATTTATCTGCGAATGCCCACATTTTGTTGGTTGTTCAAAAGTTGTGACTAACCCATAAAATTGAAGAACCAGGCCTCGGAGCGATCCACCAGACAGGCCGTCCACTCCCGCAGGGTCACCTTCCTGTTCTTGTTCTGGTCACATGACCTGTGAACACGGCACAGAACAACATACGGTGACCTCACAACATGACACTGGCAGGCAACAGAGCGACGGCACAAACAGATGCATTCACACGTTCTCTCATGAACCCATGCAGGCGTTGCATGTGCCTGCAACCTTGCGAGCACAAAATGACAGAGACAGGATATATTCACGCGCAGAGACAACTGCATCGGGGTTCTTCTTCCACAGCCATCGTCTTTCACTTTGCCCTGCGACATTATCTCTGAAGGGTACTCCTTCAATTTGTGTTAATCCATGGGCAGCGGGACACACAGTGGGTAATAAACATTATCATTGCTGGGAATGGTTTGACATTGACACCAGCAGCCCCGACTCCCACAAAAGCTGTCATTGCAGACTGACTGAAAAACGGGCGGCTGGGTGGGAGTACGGGGATGGTCGAGAATGGGGGGAGAGATGGAGGGATGAAAGAATGAGAGAAGAGCGGAAACAAGAGAGGGATTGACAGAGAACGAGGCGGAGGATATAGTCTATTTGCGGGAAAGATGAAAGTAAAGTAGGAAGCGCACGAGGGGAAAAGGAAAGTGGTAGAAGTGTGGAGGAGGAGTATGAAGATGGAGGGATGGTGTTGGTCATGAGAGGGGAGGGGAGGAGGACACAGGGAGGGGGGACTGGCGTGGTGGATGGATGGATGGGTGGATGATGGCATGCAGAGAGAACAGCATGGTGGGAGGTGCAACATGGTCACAGATCGGAGGCGAAAGGCATTTGTGTGACATTTTTTAACCCTGAGTGTTTCGGTAATTAGTTACTTTTTACCTTAGGCTACTGACCTACAGGTAAGGATCTTTCCTCATGTCAAATCATAAAGTTTATATGTGCTACCTGATTATACGTGCAACACCAAAAATGAATCAGGAGTCATTCGTTCATGTACAAGAACACAATGATTGTATGTACATCCTGACAATATTTGTGTAAATCATTGTTTAATTTCCTCCTGGGGTCAAACAGGTAACATCTCCTAGCTTGTAGCATTATAGCTGCTGGTGGTTGGACTGACTGAAAGAATGGCGTGGCACAGTGCTCCAGCGGCATCCTCTTGTAACGCAGCTTCCTCAGGTCCCTGCGGCTCAACTTGCCGTCTTTGTTCTTGTCCAGAAGAGCAAATCTTTTCTACAGAGAAAAAGAAAAAATGTCTGTGTTGACGCCAGTTCAACTTATTAATGTTTGCACTTGAATTTCTATTGTTGCAATCAATAAAATTAACATCCAGACGAAATATATTAGTCCCTTTGACTCACACTCTCGAGAATTAGACAACTGGATGGATTTCTACCACAGACTGAACACAAACTTCAACACTGCGTCTCGAGAAATGAAAATACTATGTAGACATCATTAGGAGCCGGAGTTTGCACAGTATCTGTCGGGGGACGGAGTCAAGGCAGCCAAATCTGTTCTGACATTTCAACCCATTTTACAAAATCAAATATTTATTCAAAACCAAACCTATCAGAAACATGAACAAACTTTTTTCAAGGAAGGAAATGGCATGAGGAAACATTTATATGTCGTGTATGTTGACTTTTTAGTGTCACCCATGTCCCATCTGCTAACATGGAGGCGGATCTTTACAGTTTAGTTCTGACTCATGGTTTGAGGAGCATAGCGTTGGTGGAGTTTTCTTTTAGCGCCACCGTGAGGTTAAAATATTCCAATGTGAACAATGCAAATATAACCTCAAAACATCAACATGCGAGTATCACCATTGAGAATATGTTGCAAACATTTTAGTAAACTTTAAATCAATATTTAAAGTTTGGCTTTATTTTGGATGTTGTGAAAAATAATCTGCAGATCCAGATTATTTTTCACAACATCCAAAATAAGGCCAAACTTTAAATATTGATTTACTTCAGGCCGGGAGAGGAAGGTGGCTGGAGGGAAGATAAAAACTTAGACCTCCATTAAATAATTTAGTGATTATTGACCAAATCCTATTTATACATGATGCTGTTGAGAGCTGCTGCGGGTCTCATTATGTGAATGACTCCACCGCAAGAAACACAAGAACCTGCCACTTACAGTAAGTTGTTAACATCGATTTCTCTCCGGACAGGCACAGTTTATACGTAACAAGGTGTCTGGTGTCAAAAACAACTTTATGTTCAGTGCCAAATTACATGAGGAATAAAAAATGATCCCTCTGTATAATTTTTTTTTCCTCTGGAGCGTCACACTTTGTTATGGGTATTGATCTTATTGGCATCATCTGCATAGCTGAGGTCATCACAGACAATAAATGCTGTTTACTGCTGTACAAGCATCCTCTCCACTTGGATGGAGGCTCACACCAGCTCTACCTGTGCCAGGTGCGTCTTCTGGGCGTGGCTGAGGCAGGTCTGAGGGGGGGCAGCAGGTGCGTAGGACTCTCCCATTCGACTCAGGAGCAGAAACCAGTCCAGCAGACGATATTGAAACTGGCCCAACTCGTCCTCAGTGCATTTATCCTTTGGGACTGATGAGGACAGATAACAGAGCTTTAACAGTTTGGACGCCTGCAGTGCAGATGTGGACACTTGTGTGTAACATCTGATGCTGCATGTGCTTTTACCCAGACAGGGGCCTGTGTGAGCCAGGCCAGTGCGCCGTCTCTTCCTGCAGGCGGCTTTGTGCAGCACACACTCGTTCTTGTAGGTTTTTCCCAGAACACTGCACACTGGTGCCCTCTGCCTGGTGTCGGGAGGCAGTGCCCAACATGCAAAAGCATATGAGAATGAATCATGGTGTGTGCACAGCTGGATTTAGTAAACTGCTGTAGTTTATGACTTCCTCACAGAATCTGCATCTTCACACAAAAACAATCAGTGTCACAAATAAACATGTGGTCAGTTTAAATCCAATGAGGTGTTTACCGTGGACAGGACTGAGGACAAACACACTTGGGGACCAGGACTCCCTTTTCCTCGACCACTTGACACCAAGATCCTACTGGACTGTGGCATTTCAGCAACTCACAAAGCTTTTCTGTAACACAAAGAAACCTTATTGTTTAATTTGTTTGTTTCCTAGTCTTACATCTGTGTTTTCTGTCCACTTGTTCAGCTGCAAGAACTGATCAACTGTGCACTGGATGAATCAATTTGGTCCAAATGCCAGGTTGTACACATGTGTGACTCATAATGAAAAGAATTGCATACAGAGAGATTAATAACAGCCACACAGACAGAAAAATGCTCAACTGTCTCGTACATTCAAGTCTTACCTGGCTCCACTCTGCCGATGTATGGTCTCAGGCTCTCCTCAGCTTGTCTCTGTCGGCGCTGGGCTCTGCCTCCCTGATACACACACACACACACACAAATATTTTTATTGCACCGTTGGACAACACCAACCAAATGTGGGCAAAAAATATAACATCCTTGGATAAGCTGTTGTGTAATAATATAACTGCTTTTGGACTTGGGAACTTACAGCCCTGGCTGGTGTCTATCTGTCAAACACTGGACCTCCTCCTGCTGTACTTAGAGTCTTTGAGTGTTGGACTTGAAAATTCTCTAAGGCTCATAAGAAAATTAATGTCATAACTTCCAGTGCTCCAACATGTTGACTTGTTTAGTGAAGGACTGTTTGATATTTCCTTCGAGATTTTGACTCTTTTCTTTTCAGTGCTGTTTTAAAGCAAAAGTTGGGGGCACTTCAGGTTCTCTCTGCGTCACTGTGTCCATATAAATAAAGTAAAGAAAATTACAAAAACTATACTTTCAAAAAGTTCCTTATCATGCTCAAGGAAGATGATAAAATTGTCATATTTTGATTTGTTATTTTTCCATATCCTTCCACTCGCATGCACTCAAATAAAACTATTTTATTGTGAACTTAACTTCTTAAACTCTGGATCATGAACCAAAAAGACGTATCCCTCACGTAACAATAATTTGATGCAGAAGAGACTTACCTCTTCTTTAAATCATTGAAACATGCCGATGTGCAGTAAATGAATTATTCCACAGTGAAAATGGTTTTGGGTTGAAAATCCCATCCATCTACACTCATTCACCCCAAACTCCTATATTCAGAAACTTTGTAGTCTGCGCCAGGACCACATCTGCCCCTGGACCACATCTGCCCCTAAGCCACATCAGATGGGAAACAGGTGCACATTTGACCCAAAATACTGCAGCCACACTTTTCAAATCCCCCTTTAACCCTCCGATCACAAAGCAATCCTCATCACTGCAGCCGAAAACAAAGGAGGAGAGATTGTGTGCACAAAATATCCACATTATACATTTGTTTAATTTTGTAAATCTGTTTTCAAACATCCTCGGGTCATGACACAATCATACGACGTTGCCATATTAACGTTTTCGGTAGTTTGAATGCATTTTCAGCATTATTGTTCAGACATTTACATCCAAAAATAAGAGTAGATATGTCCAATTTAGCCTGAAGCCACAGATTTACTCACCATGGCTGCAAAAGCATGAAGACTGAGGAGCAGAAATAGGGCAGATGTCACACTCAGGGTCATGGTTGACACATCCAATGGGCGACGAGAGGAAATTGACAGATTTTCCTGCAGGAAGAAAACACTGGACTATATCATTCTTATCTTTGAATCAGATCTGTGGTTTCTTTCTCTGTATCAAACACTTTCTTGTCTATTTTCAGCATCATCATTTCTCGATGTCAATAACACTTGAGCTAAAATATGAGAAATAAACAACCCTAGAGATCTCAATCCATATGAGTCAATAGATGCACATTTCTTTCACCTCATTTTCTTTCCTCTTTCTTCCGCCATGTCATTTACCGTCTGAAACTCTATTTCCAGGCGTTTCCCATAATGTAGCAGGAAACAATGCACCTCATTGAGTCTCAGGAAAACAATCATTTTCCATTAGAGAGGAAACAGAGGGTTGAATTACAGGGTGAGAGCATTCAGCTTTCAGTTGAGGAAGTTATCACAGTCAAACAAGTCATTTTCCATCCCCCTGACTGCTCAGGGGAAAAAAATAAAAAAAAACATCTTACCAGGGCCTCTGTCGCTCCTTTCTGCTGTAGTTAATCCCTTGTTCTGCAGATCCCTCTTTTCTCCCTGGCTCCTCTGTGAGTGTGTTATTTTAACAGCCCTCCTCACCAGTCTGTGCGTTTTCTTTTCATTTGATCCATCTAGTTTTGCATTCTTGCCTTATCTAACCCCTCCTCTCTGCCTTTCCCCGACTGTCTGACGCTCTTACCTTCACATCAGCTCCCTGAGAGCACAGGTATCTGAGCTCGGCGCAGGTTCAAGACATTGTGCCCCTGAAAGTTGGTGAGATGGAAGATGAGGCGGAGGCACAGAGCTGTGCCCACTGAGAGGGAGAGACAGAGAGAGAGAGAGTGAAAGAGGGAGAGAGAGGCTGATTTTGTTATAGGTCATTTTAAAGTTGGCATAGGTCCACGGAGCCAGAGAGAACATGTGGTCACTCATATCTGTCTCTGTCTTTCTCACTTTGAAAGTCCTTTTGTATTTCACACACACACACACACACACACACACACACACACACACACACACACACACACACACACACACACACACACACACATACACACACACACACAGACACACACATTAAGAGAATACATGTGCGTTAAAAGGCATTAATAAAGAAAATGCTGCACTCTGGTGGTTGCAGTGGTGAGTAACAGTTTGCATCGGTGCTACAAACACACTGAAACCACTGAATGCAAGTCATCCGTGTAATCTGCCGGTTGTATGTTTGTTAATAATCTGTTTGGTAACGTGCAGGAGTCTGGACCAGCAGCTGCCTCAGGGCTCTCAACCCTCAGGGCTACATCACATGGCCTTTAGAAATTTGATTGAATTCAAATATACAAGAGAGAGCATCGTGTCCACCTGAAACGAAAGCAGCCTTTAGGCAACTCCTGCTTTACAACGTGCCTCGACTAAAGAATGTAGCATGAAAACAAACAGGGGCTCAGTAGAATGAGACGTGGCTTTAAAATTTTTATAAACAGAGTTTGGTCCAAGGAAGATTTTTCAAAACCTGCAAGCTCCTATTAATTACGTAGATTGAACGTGTATTCTGAAAAGAAGCGAAAACATCAAGTATCAGACATCATCAACAACTAGTAATAAAAAAAACCCAAACCCCAAAAAACGAGGTATGAACCAAACCTTATCTAAAAAATGGAGGTCTTAAAGGTTCAGTGTGTGTGATATAGTGTCATCTAGTGGTGAAGTTGCATATTGCAGCTGAATACCCCTCATCTCACCCTCCATTTCCAAACATGAATAATCTGTGGTAGTTATCATAAAAACTCAAAAGGTGTTTAGTTTGTCCAGTCTGGGCTAGTGTAAAAAACATGGCAGCCTCCGTCGAGAGGAGCCGTTCCTGATGTAAATATAAAGTATTTAAATATAAAGGGACGATTCCAGGGTAAAGACAACAACAATTCGTAAAACTTTGATGAAACACATCGGTGAAAACATCACTAGGATTATTTATAATTCACTTTCTACCTATAGATCCATTTCAACTAAATCTTACACACTGTACCTTTAACTGAACGGTGGATTTGGAAGTTTCCCCTAAGTGGGGTCTCTAAAGCCCTAGTTTGATCAAACTAAGAAAATTGTTACACCCCTAATATGTGTGTATGTAGCCAATATAGGCTACTTATTTTATATATTTTTTAAATCGTATAAGCTTATATTTCTAATCTTGCATGGAGCTATTGGAACAAACAAAATTTCCCCCAGGGATCAATAAAGTATTTCTGATTCTGATTCTGATTATATATTTGTATATATTCAGGCCTTTATAGACGAGATAAGTTACGTATAAACAAAATATAATAAAATGAAACCAATCACTCAGACAAACCAATAAATCAAGAAGCAGAGTTTGAACTTTATGATGAGACCGACTCGCCCTTTGAGACCCAGCTGACGTGTGTGTGCTCCGCCCCCTGGAGGCGAGAGGAGTGTGTGTGTGTGTCTGATGAGGAGCTGCAGAGGGGGAAACAGTGCGTGTCCACGGCGTTTGTGTGTGTCCTCGGTGTGTGTTATCTTGTGTGTGTTCTCCGTGTGTTCACCTGCCGCACGTCGTTGTTCCACGGGAGGATCCACGTGAACTCACCGGGAGTTGACGGGTCGAACTCCTCGCGTGTTTCCGGACAGACTCGGGACCGTCTCCGGGGACATGGGGGGTGAGACCGGGTGAGACGCTCGGTGAGGACTACACGCAAGCTCCGGTAGTTAGCGACATGTCTGTCTAACGTCAAACTGGGAAAAAAGCACGTCCCGGAAAAGACGTAAACAAAAGTCTCTCACGTTCATTCCCTGGTCGCTGGTTTCCCGTTAGCTGGGCTGTGGTGTGGCTCCGTGGACTGGTCAGTGAAGTGAAGGACAACATGTCGTTAAACTCCTGGAGACATCACAGAGACTCTGTCCTGACAGCCTGAGACAGGTGAGATCACACGTTGTTATCACTGTCACATCCTGTGTGTACTGGTGAAATGATGGGTTAGCACATGTTAACATCTCCCAAACACAGGCTATATGTGGCAGAAACCATACATATGGATAATTAGGACTTGTATATCAATAGCAATATACCGAAAGTTCAATATATATATATGTGTGTTGCTTTTGCATTGTGTTAAAGTAAGGAGATACAATAACACACAGTTCTACCTCATATTTTTGTCTATAATTACAACAAAACTCACATTTTCTACAATTCCTCTCTTCCAATAGTCATTGCTGCTCCCTTCATCTCTATCAGACATTGTATTATGTATAAATACTTTAAACACAGCTTTACAAACCTATCAATGTTGTAAATATTGTAATTTTTGTTAATGTGTTCAGTTACACATCTATTGCAAATATCCTGGATCTATTGCACCCCTCACTCTTGTTCAGGGTTAAAGGAGAGAGGATGTTGCACCTTGTTAAGATCTACGAGACAAATTCTGATTTGTGAATATGGCCTGTACAAATATAATTTGATTGATTGATTGAAATAAACTTGAGTTTTAAAACTCCAACCTTCACTCAGAAATCACAAAAAAATGAACCCTTAAACTGGAAAGAAATACTAATGGGACATTTATCATGATCATATATATCATGTATATATAATTTGGGGCCCTATCACGTCCTCCAACCTTACATATATGTGTTTGTTTGAGCTTTAGATGATTGTTGTGAGTGGTTTTCCTCTCTGCTGCTCATTCAGGCGGAAGGAGCCACAACATCAACCCCCTACAGTCATGATAATAAAACCCTCCCTTAAACAGCCAGTGTACCATGAATGATGACGGCCAGGCCTTTATGTAACAACGCATATGCAAGGTTCCTAATTATATAACAGGAATGATGCAAGCTGATCTCATCATGTAGATGGATTGGAATGATCCAGTTTAGCGTTGCAGTTTGTGTCTCTGGATGGTTTTTGAATTGAATGGACCTTGTTTGAGATGCACCACTGACGTGTGTGATCCTCACTGGATTAAAGTGAAGCTCAAGATGAGTCAAGGCGTCTTCACTGGTGTCATAAAGTTGTCTGCAGCAGACGGGGAGTTCAAATTTAACCTGGGTTTTTATATACCATGCAGTGCTGCCTCGCATATTCATATTCTTATAGCACAACTGAAGCTGCTGTCAGTCAATGCGTTGTTGAGTGTGTGTGCGTGTGTGTGTGAGAGAGAGAGAGAGTGAGTGTGTGTACCGTTTTAGGCTGTGATCCATTACAGCCCAGACAGTGCAAAGCGCCACTGCATCAACACGCCAGCACACATTAGGATAAGGCTATGACCGATTGCCCTTAGTGTAAGTGAGACGGGCACTCTAATGATGTCCCAGTGTTTGGGTGGGGTCGCGTTTACACACACACACACACACACACACACACACACACACACACACACACACACACACACACACACACACACACACACACACTCACATGCAAATCTCTGTGTGTGTTCCTCCGGCACCTGTTCGGCAGGGGTCCTGGAGCGCCACCTTGGCTGAGGGTGTGTTTACAATCTGACCCCAACAACAGCTGAGTGTCCCCACTGTGCACTTGCCTGCTAAAGACCCCCCAAACTGCAGTCGTATGCAGTGGGAAGTTTTTCTTTTCTTTAACAGACTGTCTGTGACCCTCACCCTCAGCCTCGGTTGTAATCTAGCAATGCGTGAAGAAGAAGGGCTGCCTCAAGGCCATCTGATAAGTCTCCTTGTGTTTGCAGCACAAGCACAAAGAAGTGTTGAGTCATTGGTGAGGCTCTGCCAGAAAGAGGGAGTCACTGTCGAGCAATGCAGGGGATGTGAGGCTCTTCAGATTTTGCTTTCACACAGGCACTGAAGCCCGGACATCTATTGGCTAGTGTGCAAACGTCCGAGTCTGTTGCTCAGGTCATTTCCCGCAACTTTTCCTGGATTTAAAAGAGGTGTCATACATGTAGAAGATGCTGAGAAGTGTGCCGCCTTGCAAGCTTTAGTCAATCAGGACTGACTTCGGTGTTGATGTCCTGTAAACTAAGACATGTGATTACCGCAGCAGTATTTATATGACCTATCCTGCCGTCTGCATGCTCTCACCCGGGCGCCAGAAGAGGAGCTCATGCCAGTTCATATCTTAAAACGGAAATACTGCAGTCATCCTTTCCCTCTGCAGGCAGTGTTGTCATTCTGTCAGGTCATCGTGACGAAAGGGTTAAATCCCTTTTGTTCTTTTCCTGTATTATTTCTGACCCTAAAGACTTTTTCGTGAGGTTTCTATTACCCGAGTGCGCAGAGATGAGATCATTCAGGATAATGCACTGTGGTTGTCCTTTTTTCCTGCATGGCTCCTCGTGTGTTGTGGTCTTGTGCTCGGAGCCTGGGGACTTGATTTGACTTTGACTTTGCTGTGATCCTCTGCGCTCTCCTCTCTCTGTATGAGGTATATCATTAGAGCTATACTTAGCCACACTTATCAGGTCTGTCGTTTCCATGGGTGAGACCACAGATGTTAAAAAAGCCTTTTAATAGCTCAGTGTGCAGCAGAGCGTGGGTATGTGATCTCAGACGGGGTCAGGTATTGACAGATATTGGGGCAACAATGTCCTTCACATATCTGGAAAATGCCCTTGGGATAAAAAAGAACATCGATGATATGTGGCCTGTAGGGATGATTGCACCGTTTTTGACAAGTTGATTGATTATGGTGCATTTTAGTGAGGAAAAATACATCAGAAAACTAGAATGGGATTGAACAGAGCGCATTCCATCCTTCTACCAATCTGTTCTGCACTTTTTGCGTAATCCTGCTGAAAAATTAACAAACCAAGAAACCAAAGGACAGAGGAGAAAACACAACTTCAGTGGGGGAGGGAAAGATGAAGACTGAAGAAGTTTAAAAGCATCATGAAAATATGTTGACCTTTGCATATTTCACAACTAAAGGCCGGCGCATGCTTCTGCGTCGTCAGGGGCCCGCAGGCACGCAGCTGTAATGCAGGACTCGTTGTCATTCATGGTTCTCCAACCGCTGCGCGTGTTGCCATGCAATTCCCCGCCAGAACACTAGGCGCAGTAATGTTTTTTGTCGAAGTCGGCTCTTCTTCGTGTGTTGCACGAAGAAGAGCGATTTATTTACATCGCCAGGGCTCTTGCGTCTCCGTTCCCGTGAAAACGCAGAAGCATGCGCCGGCCTTAACAGGATAAGAAAAAAAGGGGACAGTTGATGGGGGAAAGAATGCTAATTTCTGCTCCGACGCGTGGAGGGCGATGTGCCACAGAAAGTACTCTGACTTTAAACATTAAAATTTGTGTTTTAAAATATTTATCAGCAGTGACACACATGCGATCCCCCTGTTTGTGGTGCAATTGTGACTCCTCTATTATATCAGCTTGTACTTTCAGAAAGCTATAAATGATGAGTTAGTTCTTTGCCTAGGAGAGGTTTCGTCATCGTAACCATTTTATATGGTGTTTACACAGGTGCCATTATGAAGGCAATGCAGGGTGCTAGCGGCAGATGTGCTGCATCATTGGCTCGATGATGGTGTTTACTGTCAGGAGAGAAGGAGTTGCTGTCTCACCACAAACCCTGTGCCTTTCCATTCTGGGAAAAGCACAGATGGCTCAGCTCCAGCCAAAGCAGCGAGAAAGGTCTACCAGTGATTTATCTTTAAATAGCTTTGATAGACGGGAAGTTTGTGTTTATATAATGTACAACCTACAAAGTACATCATGGTGTATGACATTCATCTGCTTAGTTGAAGAATAACAATAGTCCTATTTAAAAGTTTCTATTTTCTACACCCACATACTGAAGGTGCTGTCTCCTTCCGCGATCAGCCCTCTCTCCTGAGCTGTGTGTACACAGACTGTGTTTGAGTGACATCTTCCATCTCGCAGTGCCCAAACACCTGAGAGTGTGAAAGTTCTTCAAGTACAAATAAGTCGAGAAAAGATTTGCATTCATTTGCAAAAGCAGATTTCCTATCATTTCTGTTATTTTTCCATTGGCGGTATATATGATGTTTGAAAAACGCGGTATGATTCCACAGAGATCATACCTTGTATTTTTTTAAGTTACCAAACATTCCTTTACTGCTGAGAGTGTAGTACTGTACCTGGAATGTAGTACATTACAAATACTGTATACAAAAAAACATTTATTTACATAATATTTAGCTTGCCCCATCTTTAACTAGAATAACAATTTGTTATTTGTTATTAGGGTTGATTGCCCAGGAAGTTATGTCCATTTGTTTGTTGGTTTGTTTGATTGTTTACAAGATTACACACAAACTACAGGACAGACTAAAACGGAGCATGGAGAATAGATATGGTATGGGTCAGGCGAAGAACCCATTGCATTCTGGTGTGGATCCAGATCAGGGAGCAGATCCAGAAATGTTTTTTACCTTTCTTTCACATTGCAATATAAGGTGTTTCCCAGGGAATAGTTGAATCATGAAGCATGAATCTTGATGGAAAAAATCCGGCATACAGAAGATTGCTCTCTGTGAATGTGTGAAGTTTGGTTCAGCTTGTTAGACTTGAACCTTTGGGCCTTGGTGGAGCTATGAGCTCCAGTTCCTTTCTAGCTTTAAGTAAAGTAATGAGAGCTCAACAGACTGCACCTGCAGCAGTGGCAGTGCTGGGTTATCGTCACAGAGGATTGTGGGGGGGTTTGCATCATGGTCTCAGTGTCATTGCTCCCGTGCTCAGTATTTGCCTCATCAGGTGTCTCTGCTTGCCAGCATGCCAGCTGTCATCGTGGCTCATATCTATTTATGTGGCAGATATATACAGTGCACAGGATATGCCTCCGTTTTATCTCTGTGTGTCTTGAGCTGCCGGTAATGTTACTGTGTCGACCTTGCACCCGCACCAGGTCGCAGGGTCACTCTCCTTAAAACCTTTAAGTCTCATTCAATAATCCTTCAAGGCTTTGAGTCATGTGATATTACAGCCTTTATTCAGACACATGTGCTGGAGACTCATGGTGGACCACAAGTTTCACGGAAATAGTAATAAATCCTTTATACAGTTATAATACATATTAAGAAAATGGTATTAGTATTAAAATGTACTTGTTTCTATAGAAGTCAATTAAATTGCAAAGTTATTCATTATTAAAGTTTTTTATGGGCATTGAAAAGTATGAAAAAGATAATTCACAATTAGTTCAAATTTACCTAAATAAGTCAGAAACTCTGTAATTTCAAAAAAATTAATAAAGTAATAGAGAAAATACAAGTTTCTTTGTTGATTTAAATTTCAATTGTCATTACTTTGTACTTCCTCTACTTCCTCTACTCTACTTCAAGTCAGAGTCACATTTAAAAACAAATGACTGTCCTCATTGTCAGTCTATGAGGTCACCTGCACAGACATGAGGGTGATATTCAAATCCTGTGTTTGCATGGCAGACTGGACGGCAGCATCGTCTTAACATCCCCACATAATGGCTTTCATTGTGTTGTGATGGCTCTCTGTGCTCAAAGCAATTTTGGACAGTAAGTGAATCTCCAGCAACCGTCACTGCTCAGTTAGTCTCAGAGGTTCTGCTGAGGTCAGGATAGAGGCTATGGGATCGGGCCAGCTTTTTCTTCAACTGACCTAACGGCTCTAGACTGTGGGAGAAGTCGGACACAAAGGCCTGATGTGATGTGAGGAAGCCAGGTTCATCTTGGCCTGATTTCTATTTTTCTGACAGACGATACGAATGCGTACAATAATGTTGGTTCTACAAAAAATGCATCTTTCAATCCACACGCAAATACCAAGCAATTTGAAACCAAATATTGATGTTTTACATTCAATCGTTTTCAGTCTTGAAAAGCTAGTGTACAGATGTCATTGTGTTGTATTTATTTACAGATTGAGAAAAGGGTGTGCATGGATCAGGTTTCATTTGAGCTTTGAGAATCCTTTCACTGTCTCACACAGCCACGAATGCATGCATTGTTAAAGTGGTGGTGAAAAAACTGGGGCATCTGGTATTTTGGTGTAGATTTAAAGTGGGAAAGATGAAAGCAGCCGTCGGCTGAACCTCATCACCGACGGGGGAGGGGGGGAGGGGGGATTTGGGAAACACATTTTGACGGGGGAACAGACTTTGACACAACACCTGCTTCTGCTTTGCATGGAGCTGGAGACAAGGGTGTAAACCAATCAGACGGTTTTCTGTGCACTCACATTTAATAATCTGCAAATAAATGTCACAGATACTTTAAAACATTTGGACAAAAAGCAGGAAGCTTTTTATCAGTGAAACTTATCAGACATGTGGAGTTGAAGTTACAAATATGTAAAAAATATATTAATACTCTAAAAAAAACAAATTTGGGGGAAAAAACTGTATTCGTTTGTGTTTCCAACTAAAGGTTTTTTATTTTAGATGGATCCATTTGTTTTCAAATTGCTTGGTATTTGTGTTTGGAATTGGAACACACATTTGCAAATACCCGAAGTGTCACGCAAATTGTTGTACACATTTTTACATCTAAATTTCCTTTTTTCAGATAATGTACTAATGTAGTAATACATACAGAACGATAGAGTCAGTGAAAAGGAAGGAGGCAAAGGAAAAGAGGGGCAGAGAGGATGTTGACCTAATAGCTGTGTATTGTCCATTCACACAGGATAAATCCATCTGGCACGTGATAAAAATCATTCTATAACTGGGTCATTTCATATCAAGGTCATGAACTGTAATCCACATATATCACCTCTGTCGACAGGCCTGTCATTGAAGCGAGGTGATAAGGAATGAGTTAGCGGGTTACATCCAAACAAACAGCACGGTGGATAAGCTGGAGATGTTTCTAATGTCATCTGAGAGATAGAAAGTGAAACAGACAGCAGAGAAGGTGATGTCATTGTTTTGGCGCCATAGAAGAAGCCGGCTGGAAACAGACATTAGTCAACATGTGACCCTGAGTCCAAGTTGTTTATGTGGTTGTGTTTGAGTCACATGAGAAAACCTGCTCATATAAGATTTATCTTTCACTGACATGGTCAATATAATATCAGTGCACAATCCATGTGATTTAACTCTTTATGATAAGCGTGTGTTAAATGTAATATTATGCTTCATAAGAAAAACATGCTTGGTTCATTTAGCGTTCATGTTCTCATGAAGCAAATATTTCAACTATTTCAAACATACAGAAACTATGCAATCCTAATAACAGCTACTAAAATATGCTTTTACAACAGTAACATCCTCCTGTGAGCTGCATGTTAGATAGATAGATAGATAGATAGATGGATACTTTATTAATCCCGAGGGAAATTCAGAGATGAAATGTTAACCTGCTTATGAATTCTGTGCTGCAGATAAAGATTTTAGTCTTTATGAAATGCTTTGAACGTCTGTGGTTCTGTTATATCGTTAAGCCTTGTTCATACGGAACAGGATGTCAATAGGAAGTCCATAGTTTAATTCATCTTTTGTGTTTTTGTCCGACTAGAACACTCATGTAGATAAGAGCCGAAGAACACAAATAAACCACAGCTCTTATATTAGGTAATGATATTTACATTTCTTTACGACTTCTTTAAAGGTTAAACAAAGTAAGATTTAACAGGGGGTGTCTGATGTTCTGCAGTTTTCACGTGGTGCTGTTCAAGTGAAGGTCATACTGTATACGAGGGGGCAGACAGTGACACAACTGTCTAAGCATGTCGCGCACATACACACACATATACACTAAACCCTGTAGATGCAGCGTGGTGTTAGGTGACATGTGATTGTGACGACGGGAGCGGAGACATCTGGGCTGCCACAGAAATGAAGATAAGTCGATTTATATAAGTTCCACCAAGACGACTGCAGCTCAGCATGACTCCTCGGAAAAAGCAGCAGGATTATTCTAATGGATGAGTCAGGGTAGTTTATGAAAACTTTTTAAAGCGGTATTTCTGTGTCGTGACTCGTCGGTAGTGTGACTCATTTTTGGCCAAATCTTTTTTTGGTCATTGTCTTGGTCCTGTTATTACCGTGACTTCCATAAAAGTTATTTTCTTCTTTTTACCATCTGTGTTCATGTTTTCAGTCTGAAATCCTCTCTTCCAATCATCTCCTTTTGAAGAACATAAATGTAATGTAGCTGATTTTGATTGAGGCACTATATAGAAGCCTGGCATGAAAAGACAGAAAAGCTTAATTCTTCTTTACTCTGCCTTCTCGTCTCTTTTAATTCCGTTCCTAATGCGATGTGGGTCGGTCCAGACCCCATGCTGTGACTTATCAAGGCCTGTGACATCACAGACTCTCGTAAAACAGGAGGAGCTGAGGAACTGGCAGCGCTCATATGTTTTTTTTACTGCTGGCACTTAGCAGGGAATGGTTGACTGACTGGAACCAGTATCCTGTTAAGCATGAAATGAGAAGGGGAAATTGAATTCACACGGATTCTTTACGAGAACCACAACATATTCCTGCTGGAGTCAGGTTTCACATGCGGTGCCTTTCTTATCCCCTCTGGTTGATCACATGATATTATAGGGCCGTACTGTAAACTGCTACCTAAGCTTGTCGATTTTTTTTCTTGTGTGAGGAGGATTATGTGGCTTCAGTCTTTAGACTTTGTACCATTGTTGTAAATGATCAGTTGTTTTTTTTTGTACTGGAAATGCATCTTTCTAATGTTTCTGTCTTTTTTGTGTGTGTACTTTCCCAAAAGCCTAAATTCTCCTCTCCTCTCCTCTCTTGCAGTAGGCTGGGTGGGGCTCCTGAAAGATGCCCTATCAAATATTAAACACACCCCTAAAGCTTCTGTTCTCCTCACCCGCACGCCCATCGCCACGCACACCACACACAGCGTGATTCACTTACACACAGGAACACGTGCAAGGAGAGAGAGGGAGAGAGCTAGAGAGAGAGAGAGAGAGGGAGCCGGGCGGAGGACAGATCGACCTCTGAAGAGTGTCTTCCTGTTTTGTTTTGATTTTTGCAGCTACCTTACTGGTCAGTTTTGAGGATGGAGGAAGCAAAGGGCAGGGTGACCTGATGATGATGATCGGAAAAAAAGTCAACTTTAGATCTTTAGAGTTAAGGTAACGTTTCCATGATGTACTTTTTAAAAGGCTGGAGTTATGTGCTGCTGTGTGTGCTTGTTGTGGTTCCAGTCCAATACAACATGTGGTGAATACGCAGCTCTTGGGTTGCCACACCTTGTTTCTTTTCCTCCTCCCTTCTGTTGGCGTCTGTCATTTGATCCGCCACAGTTAGTATCCAGTATTACCAAAGTCTGCTGTCTCATTGGATTAGCACCATAGCATCGGTGTGGCTCGGCCCAGTATTGCTTTCACTCGATACACATTAGCCCAGCGTCAGTGTTGCTTTCATCCCCGTCTCATTCTATTAGCCTGCTCTAATGGCTCTCAGTTAATCTCTTCAGGGAGAGAGCTATGGGCCACCACCTCCCTGTCCAGATGACTGGCCTAGTTATTACTCCACTGAGACACTGGACTCCGTCAATATATGTAAATGAGGCTGCAGGGTTTGGTTTGGATTCAGTAGCAGGTCAGAAAAGTCAATTTCCCCGTTTATTTCGTCATTCATCCCCAGATCAGATACTCACAAAGAAATAGCCTCAGGCCCACATCTGTTGTTTTCAAGAATGGATCTTGGTTGAAACAAGAATCTTAAGTCACCGGCACAAGAGGGAAACTGCTCTCAGATAGTGGTTATGTGTGTTTCGAGTGGTCCATTGCTTTTACAAAACATGTCCTGGAGCAGAGCCTGTTGGATGACATACTGAGCTCTTCATACAGGGGTTATATCACTATTGATCCATGTAATTGATTCTTTCTCCCCTATGAAAGAAATATATACCAAGATAGACACAGAGATTTAGAAGAAAGAAGGCGTCACTGAGGAGTTCCTTCGAAATCATGCCAAGAATGAACAAGTGCCAGAAGAGCGATTCCATATTTTCCCGCTCAGTCCATCAAACCCTTCTCTCCCTCCCTCCTTGTTTTCCCATTTTTAACCTTCCCCCTTTCAGTTATCAGTTATGCACCATATCTAAAGTCATCATAGACTTGAAATGATCCGACATAAAGATTTCCAAACATTCTCATTCAAAAATAAAAGATCCTTGCTTGTTGGATCAAGCTCGAGCTACTTTGTCTTTGCACGTCTAGTCTTCTCTCCCCCCTTTCCGACAGCCTGTCCTCTGTACCCCCATAACTACCCCAAATCCTGTCACCATGACCAGTCGAGGCAGATGGCAGCCCACAGTCATTTTATATTGGAGGTTGCTCTTCCCAGTGTTTGCTCATTGTGGGAACTGTTGGGTTTCTTTATAATATTGTAAAGTCTCGGCCTTACATTTGGCTTGAGATAATCAATCTTGGTGTACAAATACAATGGAATTGAGATTTAATTATTTTCAAATTATTCTTTTCACATTATGTTCTTTTGTTATGATTTTGCCAATCTTGGCCTTTTCTGAAGTAAAATGTCAGACATTTGGGATATAACCATTATTTTTTGAATAAAGTAGTACTATAACTGTTGATAACACACGATAACTTTGTATGATGAATGATGGACTCATGGAGCTTACATCTTTTTATTCTTATATTTTGTGACATTATGTGTATTCTTTAGGGAAAAAAACTGCTTTTAATGGCACTGTATGATATGAATCCCAGGAGAGTAATTTTCTCCTCTGGCTCCCTTGTGCCACATCCTTCTCTGGGGTGTCCACAGCCTGAATAAAGTCAAATAAAAAACCTCCCCTCCTAAATCTTTCAGAAGTGAAGGACAGGTAAGAGAGGAAAGATGAATGTAGCCTGACATGCTGCTGTGCTGAGACGTAGTGCTGCAGCTTTGTAATGATGGGGAACTATGAGCACGGGGAGATGGGGACAGACCTCCTTTCATGCGTAGCTCCGGTGACCCAATAGATCATTGCCCCAAGGCTGTCACATCCTATCTGCATCCATCCTGTTGCTCCTGAAGAATGTGTTTCTGTCGTGTGTGCGGTCCAAAAAGTGAAAGCTTCGCCAGAAGAGTAATGAACGACCTTACTCTCGCAGTTCTGATTCCTGAGCCCTCCTGCCTCCCTGTAAGGTGCTCTCTGTCTGGAGCTCCTCTGGGCCGGAAATTAAATAAGGCCAAATAGCTTCACTGGCAGGGAGACAGAACTCTCCCATTCCCTGTTCGACAGACAGTAGGAGAAGATCTCTGGGGGGCAAAAAGTCTGTGGAGTGATACCTCTCGAGTCTCTCACTTTCTATCTCTATTTAATAACATCCGTCTGTATCTGTGTCCACTTCTCTTTATATCCTTTCCACTTCTTCTCCCTCTCACTGTTTTCTCTGTCATTGTGACCATTCATGCACTGGATGATAAAACATGTAAATCTGGGTTGTTTCATATCACAGGAAAAATCAAAACAAAAGAGGTTTTGAGCATTAAGATAACAAATTATTTTAGCTTTTGACCAATTCTCATTGCAGTGAATAATTCAGACCAGAAAACGGATAACAAATTATTTAAACTCTCTCCGTAGATCCCTCTGTTGAAAATCCTCTGGATCCGCTCCTAAATCTTTCTTGGGTCATGTCCCACCTCTTCACAGAATTACATGGAAATAGGTTCAGTAGTTCTTGAGTAGTCCTGCTCAAAGACAGACAAACAGAAGGCAATGAAAACATAACCTCCTCATCTGAGGTATTGGGACAAGCAGTAGTTTGTGGGTTTCTCCTAATGACACATGTACATGTTTGTCTTTTCTCAAACATAAGATTTCATAATTTAGACGTATGGTTATAATCTTGACTTCGTCACTCTTGTCTTTATTTTATTTACACTATCAAGGCTTCATAGGTTTTTCTGCGTGCTGTGTGTCTTGGTTAACGTGAGTTTTTTTCCAGGGCTTGATGTTAGTGAAGCTGTTTATTTACACTGGTATACTCTGAGGGGGAGGGGCCGGCTATATAGATATGAGCTTTTGACAGATGGGCTGCACGGTTTCCTGCCCTACCTCTGAATATGTGTCAGTCAGCCGGGCTCTTGTTGACGTGTGTTCCTTTTCAACTGACCTTCTGTCTTTGAACTAGTATTTGGAATAAGGCTGAATACCAACCGTACTGGGTCGGTAGTTGTGTCTAAGATTTTAGATCATTTTCTAATTCGTTGACATAATATTTACTGATTTTAATCATCATTTTGTCCCAAAAATTGGATTTATTAATTAATTTATTTATTTATCTAAAGGGCATATGGTTGTTGTGTTAAGATGAATTATACATTGATTGAAATGGCACATTTTGCGTATTTTATACTTTTGGTTGGCAAATTTGTTTGTACTTAGCAATGCAATGTCATTTAGACAGCATTGTTTCTGGCATTGGCACAAAATCTGTGGACCTTACTTTGTGGTGATGTGAGATCAGTAGGCTATTGATTTTTCCATGGGCAAAATGCACTGGAACACGATAGTTCTCAGTTTAACTTGAGGCAATAAGGTGAGGTACTTTCAGAAAGTCGGTCAATTGAACAGTTTATGATCCTTTGGCGTTTCTCTTGTACACTGTTTATTCATTATTAAATTCTAATCCTTATGATCGTATTAACTGTATTACTTTATGAGTATAGTGCATGTGGGATTTCTCAAAGATAACTTACATCAAATAGAAATTGAACCAAATACCCACATCTGCTGTGTGGACAGAAATCTTCCAGTGTCTGGGTGATGAGTGAGATGACCCAGATGAACAAACATTTGCCACAGCAGTGTGTGGATTTAAAGCTTTGTAGCAGCGATGTGTCTCTCTGGATATGAATGAAAGTTGAGAGGTCTGGGGCCACCGACAGTGAAAGCCTCTAATCTTATTGCTACCCATTGAACAGACAGATACACACAGTTACCTCCCCCTCCCCTGGGCAAAGAGGCTTTGGTTGCCCTGCATGCACATGCTGACCTGATTTTGTGTGCATAATTGTGTGTTTTTGTGTGTGCGCCCATGCGTGTTTATGAAGCAGATTAGGATGGTGGCATGGCCAGACACTTCTGTGGAGAGGGAAAAGTGTGTCTTTATGATTGTAGACACGTGCGTCTTCGCATGGGAATGTGGGGCAGTGCAGTACGGGTATTTTTTTTCCAAATTAGGAAACCCACATTGTAACACAACACAACCCCTCCCCCAACCCTCTAAAAGTTGAGTGGATTATTCTCCAGTATCTGCCTTTGTGTCTTTGTGCCAGTTTGTCAAGGCATCCACTCATATGGGTGTAACTGCTTAATCTACTGTGTGGCTTTTCCTTTAAGCTACTTTGTAGCAATGAACGTTAACGGTATTTGATGCAACAGTAGGTTTGTGTCTAGTAACTGCTTTTGTTCATCATGCAAATGAGTTTACTTTGAGCTAACGGCATCAGCATTCTGGGTCTTAGCAACTTCTCAATTCATTATCATCCAGCACTCACCAGATGGATGCAACATGCAGGTGGCCGCATCAACACATGAACACTTGTCACATGGCTGGCTGGAAATGAATGAATCAACAATGAGTGAAGGGAAACGGCCCTGTGTTCTCCCCCTCTGTTGGCTTTACATGCTGTACACCCTGCATTCAGTGCTCACTGTATGCTGGCTACCTTCCCAGCACTGGTGCCTTGCCCCCCCAGGCGTTGTCTATCTGTTTGCCTGTTCTTTTGTTGGCCGGGCGTGTTGGCGCCACAACCTCCAGAGTCAGTGCCAGCTACAGGTCATGTCATGTGAGAAACCCTTTGAAAACGGAATAGCTCATCACTCTATTAACGTCTCATTAAGAATGCTTCTTTAATTTACAATTCAATATTGGGAGCTTATATGTATATCATGTGCACAAGCATGGGCAGCTCTAATTGTTTTAGTGCCCTAGACAACAGTACCACCCCTACATTACCCAACCAGTGCTGCCTCATCAAAATACTGGTCAGTGTAATATCATCACAATGACTGTAGATGCAGTTATCTAGATAGTAAGCTACTGGTCATTCAGATTCAGAGGCTAGCATCATTAAATCAAGCTTTACTGCTACTTAGAGCTGTGTCCCTAATGCATAGAGAAAGAGTAAGTAGACCTTTATGTCTCATGTGATCACGTGAATGCTTCAAGACAGACTTGTCGTGACAAAGTCTCAACCCTCTAAGCTTGCCAGATTAATCCCTAATGCTCCTCACAGTCAGCAATCGTTGTAAAGGAGACAGACATGCAACAACTGCAGCAGGTGGAAAGGACTTCTGTTGGTCAGGATGACAAGGAAGGACACAGTACATTCATCTTTTATAGAGTGAGTTTGTAGTGTACCCTTTTTCATTCAAACGTGAAGTGACAGAGTATGATGATGGTAAGTCACAATATTGGTTTGAGTCGTTTTATCTGACATCTCCAGCTTTAGGGAAAAGTAGAAAAGATATGCTATGTGGTAGCAGGTGGAATTTATAAGGATTTTTAATGAAATCAATGAATGGTTATTATTGTTCCAAGTTAAATCATTTACATATAAATCTAATCATCTCTTCATCTGTTTCTGTTTATTCTTTTTCCAGTTGTATGTGATTCCATGCTCCTTAATGCCTTTGTTGGCATCTAATGGAAGAAAAAGCATCGATCAGGTCCACCATGGTATCTAGACTGCCCAAGTTTGGTGGGCGCTCATCGACTAACGGTGCTAATCCCTTGTCCAATGGTTCTACCCAGCCAACAACCCCTACCCAGTATGGTAAGAGCACTCCCCCAGCAACACAGCCAAACAGTCTGGTCCGTGCATCAGCTTTTTCCTTGAAATGGAAGAGAGACGATGCGCTGCCCATTCACAGCTCCACCAGCTCTGGGGACGGAGATGAAGACAAGACTCAGATACAGCGTCCCTCGTTAGCAAAAGGTGTAAAGAGCGGGACTCCGGGGACACCCAAGATTCGAAGGTCAGGTACTTTGGTGGTTGCTGTGTCTAGCCCCAAGGCAATTCCCAAGCATTCCTCTAAGATGAGTCCAAAAGTAGGAACCAAGCTAGGCCAAAGCCCAATAAACGGAGGTCTTAAAAACGGTCACACTGGCTCCAGCATTCCAGGGTCCGATTCTCGCCTTGTGCGGCCTAGGTTAGGCTCTAGCACTCCCAGAAGCAGCTCTCAAGACAGCCTGTCCCAGTCCAGTGAAAGCCTTAATACCGTGGCACTGGACAACATGGTGCGCTCAAATAGCTTCACTCACTTCAAGCAGATTCCCTCTCCTACGACCCAATCAATGACACGGTCCTTCTCCTTTAACCGAGCTGTGGAGCTAGCCAAGCCTCTGGCCAACACTCAGCTCCGGCCTCCTCGCAGTACTTTCCTCAAACCCCCTCAGCTGAGCAATGGAAGAGTTGGTTTAGGACTTGGAGGCCTGAATGGTAGCCTGGGAGTTTCAGGGAGTCTAGATGGAGGACTTCAGTACAGCAGAAACTCTCCCGCTGCCTCCTCTCTGCCTACCTTGTCTATCCCGTCAGCACCCAATACTCCCAGTGCTCTGAAGAAGCCTCTGTTCCCCAGTTGTGTGCTGACCAAGTCACTGGGCAGCAGCATCGGGGCTCTGGGCTTCAAGCTGGCTCGATCTGGGCAGGCCAAGCAACATAAGCCTCTTTTTCAAGGTAAAGTCAAGGGGGATATCAGAACTTCAGTTGCCTCTGAGTGTGAAGAGTCATTGGGCATACAGCCCCATGGTGAGGCTGAAGGAGCAGACTCTCACACTGACAGTGATGGAAGCTCTGGAGATGGAGGGGCCAACGGAGCAGGAAATGGTGTGGTCATGCAAAGCTTGTGCCAGGCTGCAGGGGAGACTCTGGAGGACATGTCCTTATCTTCCGCCTCATCTCTAGACAGAGGGGACACCAGTGAAGACTTTCTAGATGACTTTGAGAGTATTGGAGATGTGCTCAGTGATGGGGACATGCCTGACAACAGGACAGCTGACACCACTACCCAAACTCGTCTACACAGCTTTCTCAATGAGACCATCGACTGGGACAGTATAGATCTGGAAGGTAAATAAAGTAAATCAAAATGAGGTTCAACTAAATGGATATGTAACATTTGTGTCAGTTTTTCAGCCCTGAGTTTTTATCTTCTGCAGGACATAAAGAAGACAGCCCTATGGAGGACTCCCAGGGACCACTAGTGTTGTCTCCAGAGCAAGGTGATGTCCCACAGGCTTCATCCGTTGAGCTGTCACCGTCCAACAGCTCTGGTGGAACTTACATGTGGGACGAGGAGTGTCTTGAGCCTCTTGGGGGACCCGGGACTCATCCATTAGACAGCTATGAAAATTCAGAGCTCAACAGCATGGTGAGTCCAAGTTTTCAGCATGTGACTTAAATATGTTAAATGCAAAACAAAGCCTTTGTTAGTTTGTCAGTCCAACATTTTGTCTTTTTCAAAACAATTTAGCAACGGGTACCATTTTCACGCTGTTTTGGATTACAGAATAAGGGAAACACAGATAGATATTAAACATAATACACTAAATTCTTTCAACTCTAATAAAATTTCACAAAAGTTGCTGATAAACTGAAGGAACTCAGAACTTACTATAGCCTCGTCCCTCCACTCCTCCTTACTTTACACCAAATGGCAGATTGATCTTTAGCATATTTCAGAGAAGGAAAGAAATGGAGAGATGCCAGAAGCCTTTTAACCTTTTCAGCCACTTAGGCTTAAAAAACTTTTGAGAATATTTGAAGCTGTTGCAGTTTCAACTGATTGAAAGTTGGCAAAGAAAGGACATGTGCGACTGAGAAGCGGGTTCATCCAAGAACACTGGAGAGAGAGAGAGGTTAGGACAAAGTCTAAAAGTGGTGAGGCCTTAAAGGGGGACCTGATGTAGATTATACAAATGGAAGTATTCTAACAATATCATGGGCGTTACAGAGACAAAAAGAATCAAACACCTGTTCAAAATTCTAGTCTAGAATACACTTTAAAAACATAATAAACATTACACTTTCCTAATATTTGCAGGGATAACATTAAATGTAGGCAGACATGCATTGTATAGATGTCATGGATGTTTCTTTGCCCCATAGTATTATTACCACATTATGATTTATGGTATTTTTTATCTGAGCAAGATTAAAAAGTGTTGAAATATCAGTGATTAGTTTATTCAGTCCATTCCAGTTAAGTGACAATGATAAGTTATTTAGAAATTCTAAACTTGTAACCGCTCTGCACAGTAACAATCACAGTGTTTCACAGAATTGTTACGTTTGGAAAGTAAATGCATCAGAACGACATTGAACACATCAAGCTTTGTGTAGCACAGGTCTTAGCCTCACTTTTTGTGTTGTGAAGATGATTTTTCCTTAATATGAAGTTGACCCTACGCCTCTAATAAACCATGAAGCCATTGTCAAGCACACATGCTCAACAAGGCTTAAGTCCGGTCTCCTGGTTACAGCCTGGAGTCTTTTTTCAGTTTGACAAACTGTAATTGTCTTTGCTCTTTAATCAGTGTCACTTTTATATGATTTCCTTCTTCCTCTCTTTATAATTTGGGATTAAACGAGTGGAACAAAGGCTGAGAAGGAAAAAAAAACGGACTAGCACTTACTGCCAGCTCTCACCAGCCATTTCATGCCAGCGTCTCTCTGGCTTTCTCAGAGGAATTTTGATCTGGCCACCAACTGTGAGTTAATAGCATCGCTGGCCTCGCTGCGGTCCTGTGTGTTCCCGTACCACGGCACCTGATCCCAGGAATGCTATAAAGAGCTTAGAATTAGCTGGATTATAAATTATATAAAACACTTTTTGTCTCTACTACTTTTAACCATGTGATGTTGACACATTAATCACCACAAATTGTAAAAGTGAAACTGAAAAGAAACTGTGAGTGTGTGTGTGTGCGTGTATCTGGATGTTCTATCTGTACGTGTTCACTGCTGCTGTCAGTTTGAGCACACGTGCTTTAGCCATGTGTATGTGATTAAGAGTCATTCACCATGTCTTAAGATATGTGTGTGTGTGTGTGTGTGTGTGTGTGTGTGTGTGTGTGTGTAGTAGTAGATTAGTTAACCTGTCATCATGTGCTAGACTTGTTTGACTTTTGAAAGTTGTATCGACATGCCATAATGGCTCAAACCACAGTTTGTGGATTTCGCGATCTTGTGGCATTTTCCACATAACAATGCTGGATAGATTATAAGAGATCGGAACACTTCACTACACTTCACTTCTACGTGAATAAAAAAGCCACAGGGCTTCTAGGGTGTGTTGACCTGGAACATGTATTTCCCCTGTGAGTGTGACTGAAGACTGTTATTTCATTACTCCCACCCTTGGCTAATGCAACGACATCCAACACCACTGTGGAGAAATGACTGAATGCGTGTTTGCAGCATGTGTAACCTGAAAGAAAATGTAACTCATGAATTTATTTTGAAACCAAAGTAGTCTTGAATATTGTCTTGATACTCCTCTCAGTATAGCTACTCTTTCTGAACATATGCTGTGTACAATGACATGTTTTCCAGAGTTTTCCTTTCACATATGAAGAGCAGATTCGTTAGATAAATGTCAGGAACATCCAGGTCAGGGGTGGTGCTTGGGGCGGGAGGCGGGGCATATCGCAGCAATGTTTTTGTTTACAGCTAATCAACACGGGTGAAGCTCTGGAATCTCATTTCCTTACCAAGCTGACATCTTCATCTGAGTCCTCTATGTGCATGACTCCTGTTTTTCATCCTGAGATTATTGTATTCTTCCAGTTTCGCGTTCGTCACATGTTAGAAATGTCTTTGACTCACTCGCTGTGAGTTTTCCAGAAATCTTCCTGTTCTCAGACGGGCTCACTTGGATATTTTACAGACATTTTAAAACAACCAGAGCAACTGACTCTGACATTTTCATTCTTACAGCCTCCAGAACGTTTCAGAAAAATGTTCACAATTCAGTGCATGTTTGAAAGCAGCCTAATTGGGGTACAGACATCCGGTCAGAGAAGAAGGGGATGGTTCTAGTGGCGGCTAGGATCTGATGGTGGCTGTTGACTAAGTCGGAGCTAGAAGGAAAAAAGGGCACAAAGAGGTAAAGGATAGAACCAGAGAGAGAGAGAGAGAGAGAGAGAGAGAGAGAGATAGAGAGAGAGAGAGACTTAGTGACTGATTGCTGACGTGTGAAGATCAGCTCAATGGGGAATCTGCCTTTGAGATATTTTACATAGCTGTTTGATTAGCGAAAATGGGCCCACTTACAGTAATTGGATGCACCGAGCTCTCTCTGTTCCACCCCTTTCTCTTCTTAAATTTCCATCTGTTTGTCTCATTCATTCCTCGTTCACTCAGTAAATACTTCCTCGCTCTGAGGAGAAGAAAACCATGAATACAATCCTGCCACAAAGCAGTGTCTGTTTCCAAGACGATTAGTAATTCTGGTGGATGTATCCTGTTTAATCTATGCTGTGTATAACACTGTGTATCTTTGTTTTTGTTGGTTGTTGAATGAAGTGCCTCTTTTTTTATGCAAGAGTTTGTTCCTCTCTTGGTTCTGCTTTCAATTAAATTCTAGAGGAAAGTAAATGCCAGCCTAATCTAATTACATAAAAAGTCAAAGCATTTAATCACAGCTTTGAATAAAGGAAAACAAAAAAAACACTCTGCAATTTGTGTTCATTGCATATGTGTAACTGAAACTTGCTATTTTTTATTTTTTGCTGCATGAGAGACCTGGTCCCATGCGGCAAGTCACACTGCCACACTGCAGTGGCATGCTCAGTCCACTTGGAGGCACTATGCATCCTTAAAACTACAGTGCTCAGTGTGCTTGCTGGTGTTCCTTGTTTGTGAGTGCCAGCATTTTCTGGCTATACATGGCCCCATCTGCATTCATATGCCAAAATCAACGAGTGGGTTACCTGAGCTTATAATAACGTTCCCATGATGCATCATGCAGTGTGCTACAGTACCGGCTTTACAAAATTGGCATTATGAGATGGCGGGCCGTGTGTCGGCAGCTTTAGTGTGTAACGGCACAATTCACTTTTTAAAAGCCTTAAGAGTTTTTGTGTACAAGTGCTTCAGCTTGCTTCTTTTATTTTGTCAGTCAAATGCATAGGAACAGGAAGGGAAGCGAATGAGAGCAGGAGTTCACCTGCTGATGCTGCTGATGTGGGGGAGGAGACAATAATAGCTGCACCTGTTCAATATAGTTCCTCTGCACTGTATTTCACCTTTCCGTTGAACTGTGCCAGACGGATGGAAATCATGGCGTAGAGTGTTTTATTGTGTGATCGGATTTTATTATACTGTTAAGTGCATAGACTGTATATGAGGATAGATGTGTTTTCACTTCCTCTGAATGTGCAAAAATGAAGCTGGAATATTCCAGATATACGGTTGATGCTATCTTGCACTTTTGACCTAATTTGGAGCTCCAGTTTGCCCAGGGGGGGATCATGGTGTGGAGCTATGGTAATGACATCCAGCTGATTTACAAGCTAGAGTAATAACGAGTCAATCCCAGCTGTCAATCATGACGACTTCATCGCATCTAATAACAAATTCAAACTTCCTCAAGCAGCACGAACACTTCACCATCCATCAGAGCTACCTAAAAAGACAGAAACAATCTTTGAGAAGATATCTGACTTGGACTTTGACTCTTTGAGTTTGGTCCACGTCCCATCCACTAACATGGAGGAGGATGGGTTTAAAACCTATACTTCAGCCAGCCACCAGAGGGAAAACAAGATGATTTGCCCTTTTATGCAGTAGGTGGTTGAATGTAATAAGAGGAATTACAATATCACCTTCATGTATATGTTGCAGGCTTGTTCTATTACATTACATCACAGCTTATTGTTTCCCAAGTTTCACCTTCACATAAGCGTTTTGTTCACATTCAAAAAAATAAGAAACTTCCAGAATGGTGGAGCCTTTTCCCTGAACAGAGATCCGATAATTTCATTAACCTTGTGTTTGCTTCGGAGTTTTAACTTGAAGGAATCGATTTCCCTCGACATCACAGCCCAGTGTCCCACCTCACAACATGAAACCTTTTCCCTTTTTCCCTGGTATAATTCTGTTAACAGTTATTATTCCCCCTTTTCTTTCCTGTGTCAACTACTGGCAGCTAGACAATCCTTTAGTTTGTCACTGGGCTTCCGTTTGCACCTCTTATCCCTGATTTATTTATTTTGCCTCTAATTTTAGGCTTTTGTGGAGCCGGGCTGAGACAGGTCAATTCATTAGTGTTTGAATGAGTGGGGCGCTTAAGCCCTTTGTCTTCAGAGTGCTCAGCCATTTATGGAACATCGTGCCAGTGAACCGGCTCTACTGCTGCATTAATGAGGCTTGTAGTTTACCTGCTTGTGTTTGTCTTGGTTTTTAAATTGACAGCAGCAGACCTTCAAGGAAAACAATGGTTTTGTGCGTATTTGTGCTTGCACTGCTTTCTTTAAAGACAGACACACACACTAACACTTTAATTTACACTTACCGACACTAACATTGTTCTTGTAACAACAGTCTTCTGAGTCATTCCCGAAATTACAGCCTATGCTTGAGAGTTTTCAAATCACAGTCATGACCTGTTATATTATTATTGCTCGTTATCAGGCGGCTTTTTATAACCACTTTGTCTCTCAACTGGCTCTCACATATTGAACATTTTAAACTGGCTGCTCTTGAGATCGAATAAGGCAATAACATACCCGGAGAGTGGCAAAATGAAGGCAAAACGACTTCCCCTGACAAGAATGGTTTGCTCCTGAATGAGTGTATAGATTTGACCATAGACTGTATGTTTAGATGGACGTTATGAGAAGTTCCCCACTAGCGATCTATGGATCTCTGCCAGGAAGCTACTGCCTCCTCCATGTGCAAGTTTTTCTGGTATAAGTTTGTTTTTTAATGAGCTATTCAATGTATCAAGATTGACAGCTGAGTCTGACTCGCGATTGGTTGAGCATTTCTGTGGCTCCATCCCCCGATTGTGCAGATTTCTGGCTCCAAATGTGCAAGATGGCAGCATTTGTATTATAGATATTTACAACGGAGGAGATAATGTGACACTGTGTTAATACTGATAGCACTGAAATTACATTTGTAAGCAAAGGTTTGCTTTTCATTAAATTATATTTCTAGTAAGTGAGTTTACAGAAGAGACTATTAAAACTGCAGATACGTGCATTGCTCATCTAGTCAGCAATGATATTTGAAGCACTTTCAGATGTCTCATTTGTGAACCTTCATGTCTAGTTCAACTTTCTCTGGTCTCATTTACATTTCATGTCCTTTATTATCCCGGTATAATTCACCGGGGGATAGTGAGCATTATGTCCTTCCATCTTCTGATGACTCTTTGTCTTTTTTACAATTTCTATCACCTCCTTCCTCTTTTATCTCACATAAAGGAACAAAGAAGTAAACGAGTTGTAAATATGAATAAAAGCATATAGCACAGAAATCCCTCTACCTCACTCTGTAAAAATATAATCATGCTTTTATTAATATTTGGGGTCAATTGTAGTCTATCCACTGTAGAAAGTACAAACATACAACTAACATATTCTTTCAAAGTAGTATACACCTTTTAGCTAGTTGACACTAGTGGTATATTAACAGTGTAATTAGTTACTAAATTAAACTTGGGGAAACAACCCCTTCTCAAACAATGATGTTCTTAGTAAACAGCTCCATGTTTAAACACACAGACCTGAATTATCTAACAGTTTGTTTACTGTTGAGTGCCACAAGACACCTTTATTGGCACAGTCAGTTTCTATTACCACGGTCAGCCTCTATGACTAAGGCAATCATGTCAGTGTACAGTATATATATATAGCACAATACTGCACAGAGGTACATATTGTGCTTATTTTGATAACAACACAAACATTGAATGAAATGAGAAAGATAAACCCGGGAGAAACGTCCTGCTGATTTGAGGTTCCTCTCTTTGCTTTCTCCTGCAGCTGCCATCACTCCTTAAACAATTAATTAAACTATCGCTCAGCCAGCCTCCTCCACACCGCCTGTTTCTGTCCCTGCATCTCAGAAATAGAGCATATGGCGTGTGGAGAAATAATATTTGTATTGGTAGATTTCAGTCTCAAATGTGGAGGAGAAAGCAATCGATGGTTTGGATTTGAGCGAAACAATATTATAATTTAGAATAAGTTGAGCTATTATGACCCCTTTTCTACCGTGAATTCCGCAGCTGGGACTGGGAAGAGATGGGGTGTATTCGACACAGGGTTATAATTAGAGAATATTTCCCCCGCTCAACAATCCCCAATTAGTTTCACAGTGAAAGCCTTCCAGCAGTTCAGGGGGCATAATCCACTCCATTTCCTGGAAGGCTTTCACTGTGAAACGTCTGCAGGAGTAGAATTTCATTATCCATAACCGAACATTGAGAATGAACAGAAAAGTAGAATTGAAAGGGAGTTAATATGTTATTCTATTTTAGTTAGAAAATAGCACTAAATGTTTTTTTAACACACTGTGTAGAGATGTGATGTGTTTGCCCAAAACGAGAAGTCTAGAGTCAAACACAGCTCTAATTATATAAAATATAGTATGAAATAGAACCTGCTTATAAATGCTTAAAGGAGCGCCTTCAATGAAGTGTTACCGCCATGTGAGCTGTTACACAGAAGGCAGTTAAACATTTGTATGTGTTCGCTTCAATTTACGAGACCTTGCTAGTATTTAAAAAACAGTTTTAATCGACAGTTTGCAAAACACCGCTTCACTGTTATCTAAGCACTGCCTTACCTGACTGGAAACTGACAGAGTGCCTGTTAAAGCCACAGTTGAAAGAATGAAAAGAAGAGAATAAATTATAAAACTACGTATAAAAGTAGTTTTTATTTAGACCTTATTAGAGTTGTTAGCTGTGGATGTACAGTACATGTCACAAATATTATACTCGGTAAAACAAGCACCGAAAAAAGACAAACTGCTTTAGTTCAAGAGCTGCAAACAAGGACACAACCTCCATCAAAATCACTGGGAAATCCCAAGATACCGAGTATAAAGAACCAATCTGTTTAGTAATGTCACACAGAAATGTCATAATCTATGATATATACACACACACCCACACATTGACGTGCATGGTAGCAGAGCCATTTCAACATAAAGGCCGCGCTTCAGTTATTATGTCGTATTTTAGTTATTCTTAGAGCATTATTTTGGAAAGTCTTTGACCTTCAGAAAGCTAATGATCTTTGTAAAATGCATGTTCCATGTGGATTTCCTCGCCTTCCTCTGATAGAGCAGCTCTACTGAGGTTTTATTAGAAACCAGCACAAAAGTGTAGGGTTTGAGAGGAGCGGCTTGTACTTCCTGTGAAATGGAGAAGAGAACAACGCAGATGTCAGAGAGGAACGAGTACAGTCGGTCTAAAAACATCTCCCTGGCACTTATTGATTTTTCACACTCTTATCTAAAGTTGAAGTTTGTGGATGTTTGAAGTTGTTTGATTGAACCGAAAACGAGCCGCCTGCTCTGCCTGTTTTTAGCCTGATTGAGTGCGGTGGTGCTACTTTGCATTCACACAACGGAAAAACCCAAAGTCTATCAGAGATCCCCAAAAAAGATTCTGTGGGAGAAAGCAGAATTGGTAGAATTAAGGTATCTGTAATGAGCTTTCATTTAGCTGTGCGGGTGAGACGCCCCTGCAGGTCATTCCAGGGTAAACTGTCAAAGTGAGAGAAGTTCTGCCTCAGACCTCTCCCGACGATTTTTGAAGTTTTAATCAGTGTTTGATCCGGTCGTGTTTGTTTGTTGATGTCGGTGGGAACAGGGTGCACCATGAAACACTTGCATTCCGAACGGTGCTTATGCCGCAGGGTGTGGATTGATGGAGCACCTCTGGGGTTCTGCATCAAAAATACATATGTCCTCATCTGTCAGATTCATATACTTCTACAAGTAAAATCTGTATTCCCTCAGTGAGAGTACAACAGCTACAACTTAATTGGATCAAAGCTGCTTTTCAGATGCATTTCGATAATAGTTCTAAACAGCTGCTGATCCTAGAATCTAATCTGAGGTCCACAACTCGACTCCTCGTGATAAATATACATGTGAATAAACAACTTAATAATAATAATAATAACATATAATCTTTCTACAGAACACTGTTGTTATGTCATTTCAGTAATTAACCTTTAAACCCATGTCTTCTCCTGAGTGTGATTTTCTCCTTTCGCTCGCTCGCTCGCTCACACACACACACACACACACACACACACACACACACACACACACACACACACACACACACACACACACGCACACACACTTCTTCGTTGGGAGATGATTCAGGTTTTGCAGCGCTCTAAGCTGTTGTGTCCTGCCAGTGTGAAATGCAATTTCCTCTGAAGACTCATGCTGTAACAAAGACAGTCAATGAAACTGGAGGAGACAGAGAGCATGTTGTGAATTTTTGCTGAAAAAAAGAAAAGACAACAAAAAAACAATCTAACACTTAGATGATTCAGTGCTAATTTCATAGTATTGTACACTATAGTACACTTTCAGGTAGAATATATTACTGTACCGATATAGGGCGGCTGTAGTTCAGGTGATGGAGCAGGGCGGCTGTTTATAGGATTTTTTTGGTTCATCCCTGGAATTCACCCTATTTCGAAGTGCACCACATTTATTTAATACGTTTAATTTAGGTTCTGCACAACTTCAGACAGCTGTAATGAGATAATTATTATAAAGCCGGACAAGGAGTTTTGAGGGCTGTGGCCCATACCCACAGTAGAGAGTAATCATTTTTGGTAATGATTCCCACGACAAAGAAATGTAAAGGAGGCTTAATAACTTATAATTGATTCATAAACTTCATTATAAGTAAGTATGAATAAAAAGAGAACACAAATATTACCAAATATATAGAACTTGACTAATTAACTTAATTGTTAAAAGGTAAACATAAATGCTCCTCTCCTCTGAATTGTTTATTGTGTAAAATAAAAGTTTTCTGACCTGTACATATCGGGGAAACATAAATGCTATTACAGATATCTTTCTGAAAGGCTCATTTGATTTTTATCGGCCATCCAATAACTTTAGTAATAACACACATATATTCTAACAAGAGGTCTGCTGTTTCAGTGCTGTCACATGACAGAAATGATGATACTTTATTTTAACACAGGCAGCGTAACTGCTTCTGACTCAGGGATTGATCCACAGATTCATCTAGATTCTTCTTTTAGAGACGTTGTCACCTACACACCTCAATGTGGGATTATGTACCGAGCTGCGAGTTATGTCACTGATGGTGGCGAATCTCTGTGGCTATCAGACACGTGAAAAAGTTCTACAGTTGAAATGTGTGGAAGCATGGAACGATGCACTTACACCCCTGTTTTTGATGCCAGTAATATTTCAAACACTCCAGCAGAGAAAGTGTGCGTGTAGAACAAGCTGTTCCTGAATAAGAGAGCATCACTTCCAGCGGAGAAAAGTGTCTAATCTTTGTTTCAACCCGAACATTCAAACTGTTATATTCATAGAGTGGGAGGTTACAGACAAGAGACGAGAGAGCACCAGGGTAGATGGAAGAGAACATGGAGACGGGAATCTGAGGCGAGAAGTGAGAGACACTGAAACAGATGAGTGTGGTTGATTTGTTTCGTGGACTCTTCAAACGACAGAGATTCCACCCACGTCTCGGTTGATAGTATTCGGAAATAATGCAGAAGTGTTTTTTGTTTATTCTATTTTTCTTCATTATTCCTTCTTCATTAAGTCTGAAATACTGAGCGCCAGTCAGCTATCACGCAACACATGAGATTTTCAGTAATGAGTAATTTTATGCTTGTGTCTTGTAGTCAAAGCCCTGTCAATTTGGTTTTGTGAAGCACAAAATTGCCTTGGAAAAAATAAAGCTTTGAACTATCGATTCATTCTTTTGCTTTTGGGTATGCTTTGAATTATTCCGCAGACGGCAGCGCAGCAGTCAGACTAGCTGCATATTCCGAGGCAGTTATTAGAATTGTTTTTTGTTGAGGGTATTTCAAAGCGCCCTGTATTATCATTCACCACCGAATGATATTTTTCCGGAAGCCTGATTTGTTATCTGTGGCTCGATGTCCGGAATAAGTCGTCTTCCTGCGGTTGTGCTGTTGGTGTGGAAACGTGCGGCACAGTGGCGTAGAAAAAGTCATTAACAGTGGTTCTGAAATTGTTTTTTAATGATGAAAAATAGTAAAGAGCAGAGAGTGAAAATAACTATCACGTAACAGAAAAATGAGCGTACAAATATCACATTTCAATTAAAATCCCTGTTCCTAATGACTGCAGGACTATTACATATCCCTCATTTATCATGTAAGGATTCCATTCCATTACATTGTGGAGTCCTTCCTGGTATGGTGTCCTTTTCCTCTTCATATTTGTGGCCAAAAGAAGAAATATTATTATTATATACTGTATATGTTTGTCACAGCTTGAAATTAATCCTTGGTTTACTACAATTTATAGGTTTATATATCATATTATAACACATATTATAACACAGACTGAAGGATCCTGATGTTCCAGGAGCACTTGAACATCCATTTCTGACAAATTGGACGTATTAGAATATCAAAATCATATTTCACATAGAAAATGCTATCAAGGCTTTGTTTCTGGCAGGAAAACACCACATTTGTTTATTTGTACATTGTCTATTTTTGTACATGGCCCCTGTTGTCTAGATATTTCACAAAACCATATAATGGCTCTAATGCACTGGTAATGTGCCTCTGATGTTATCTAATGCAACGATGCTACCTCTCATTTTCTGTTTTTTAGGATATCCTGAACAACCTGGACCCTCGGGGAACTGGAGAGCTGGATGATGACGACCTCATGCTTGATGTGGACCTGCCAGAGGATGGCTTACATGGTGGGCACACAACACACACCCACAGACACACACACACACACACAGGACATGTTATGTACCTGCAATTATCCTCCACAGGATTGAGTCCACTACAACCATGACAAATGTTTTCAGTTCCATTGGTTGCAGGGGTTTCCATTATTTCTTATTTTAAAAAAGCGCTGCGGCCATAATTGTAAATTAATGTGTTACCAAAGTTTGAGCTTTCTATTTCCAGCAGTATTCTTCTGTGTCATATAAAGGCCTGAATAAAATGAATCATGCCTTGCCTCAGGTGGAGCCCAACCTCTACAATATCCATTTAAATCCTTTAATGGACACCTTGTTGTCTATTATGTCGGGGTTTGCTAGAACTTGATCGCTGGAGAGTTATTAAATTACGACTCAACTACTGCCACTCAACTGGTTCTGAATGACAGCTCTGCAGCAGCTGACTGGGAGAAAGTACCGAATGTCTGCCTCTGTTTATAACAACCACACGGCACACACAGGCTTCACAGGAGCAGAGTCTGATTGTCATGTCGTTACCATGATTACTTTATTAGCCTTAATACCTCTATTAGCATTCACACATCACACCACCACTCCCGTTCTGATATCACACAGAATCTATTGAAGTCGCCCGTTATCACTTCTAATCTAATCAAGCACCAAGTATCTCATTAAAATGGAATAAAATAGTGTCTTTTGTAGATCAGGTCACATCATTACCACATGAAAGAGGTTGATAACGTTATTATAGACTCATCAGGTATTGTCTGTATCATATACAGTAGATAGGAGGAGAAGAGGGGCTGGGGAAGAATGACCTCACATGTTATGGAACATAATGAATTCTGGGATGTGAGTTTTCACTTCACGTAAGTTCATAATGTGTTTCATGCACTATAGTTTTAGGGGGAGGGACGGGCTTAGGATGTCTAAACAAGGCCTCCCACTGCACCTCAAGGAAGGGAGTTGACCATACATGCATCTGCACATAATCTAGGGATTAGAGCCTATTTTTTGGATGATAAAAATCGGGCAACGTGAGCCTTTCACAGACTTTTCCATTTTGTGCCTTTATGTTTGCTGACATAAAAACCTTTTGCATAATAAACAATGCGCAAAAGAGGTGTATTTTATGAAAATAGCCTGCTTCAAGTTCTGTATAATTGGTTATATTTGTGTTTTCTCTATATTAACAGTATATTTTTTATTTACTATATTGTCAATGGTTCGACAGTGAAAACTTCAAGCCTCTATTACATTTCTTTTTCATAAGGGTTTGATAATGACATTTAAGGAATCATTGCTATTGTTTAACAAAATATAAATCTCGGCTAATCCATCAGTATCACAAATGTTTAACACCATCAGTATCTGCATCAACCCTCAAAAGTCCATATTGGTTCGGCTCTGGTCAAACACACGCATGCACATTCCGTTTACACACAGTTCCTAGTTTATAAGCTGCATATTAGTAGAAGTCCTGTTGACCTGCAACAGTCCTGCAGTAAATTCTACTTTTATACAGGCCGTAATGTTGAGCTTTGTTGAAACTGTGTTAAAGAGCTGTTTGTTCAACTTTATGGTCGTTCTGGAGGCTGTAGTTTATATCAGTGAGGGTAGACTTAATATTAGAAACACCTCTCAGAGTGAAAGAGAATACAGTTCGTCTGCATCACTACCTTCTGCCTCCAGAATGGCCCTAAAGTTGAATCAACACATCTCTAAAGGCAATGCAATGTCCATGGAGACGCTTTATTTTAGGCCTGTATTAGTTACTTGATAAACTTTATTCCTGTGATATCACTCTTCAAGTTTTTAAACAGTAGAGTTTGAGAGAGGGAAACAGAGAGCGAGAGAGAGGGACAGGAATGTTCCCTCCAGGGGAATGTGGATGTGTCATCTCTTCCTCCTCCTTTTTGGGTACTCAACATATTTATAGCTCCCTCTGTCATGGCTGTGGAGCTGGTGTCACCAGAGGTGGTCGGAAGGAGAGAGAGAGGCGGACGAGTCCAGTCAGACCCGGCCCACAGGGCAGGCATTGAGACGTGGAGCTATGGAAGGGTGTTTCCTTCGTCCTAGAGAGACCCTGCCTCTGCCACAAAGCAGGAAGACGTGACTGGGAGAAGAAGAGAAGAGGGGAGAAGGGGCCTTGTGTAGTATTTTCATTCAGCTGTCACCTCCCTTGACTGGAGAGGGACCCCGGCTTTTTCTCCTCTTCTCTGCCTCAGCTGGTTACCTCCTAGCTTTGGACATAAACCAGTCAACTCAGCTGCTTTCTCACCACTAAAGTCTTTCTCCCAAGTTCCAGTTCCTAGGGAGTTCCCAGAAAAACAAGGCTGTCAACAAACACAGAGCCAGAAAGTGGTGGGAGCTGGGTTGACTTTCCCCTCTCTGGCCCTTTAACTGCTCACCAGCTGACCGGACAAGGACTTATCCCTCTTCCCTCTCCGTCCGAGTTTCTCTGTTGTTATGGATTTTTCTTTCCCAGTTGGAATACATTCCCAGTGAACTACTTTTGAGAGGATTGCCTTTTTTTTAACTGAGCTGAATGGGAGCTGTTTTTTGTGGAATGTAATGGTTCAGTAGGAAGCTGGCTGTCTGCTCCTGTGCTATGTGCTGACACTCAGGGTAAAGAATTTTAACCACTGCTGCTGAATTCCTTGAGTTGCACCTTTCAATCCAATAATAATTCTTTATATCTCTTTTTCTTCCTTTCACTTCTCTCCATCCAAAGACTGTTGGCATATAGCAATTCAACTCAAGGGTCCTTAAGATTTCCTGGGGGGTCGCGCTCTGTTAGTTGTCAATTTTGTTGCTGCCGTGGCTCATTTCATAGCTATATGCTACTGAGTGTTGCCAAAGACTGTTTCCTCTCGTCTCCTTGAAAATGAAATAGCCTGTCACCGTGTGGGTGCGAGTTTGTTTGCATTTGATGGGTGAGATAGCTCAGAGAAATTGAGAATGAGGTGGATCAGATTGTGATTTATATGCAGATATTCTCGAATAGACCGTTTTAGACATACACAGCAGTATTCATTACCACAAGGTATACCAAAAATGGTCTCAATGTCGTGCATTTTGTTTGTGTGTTTGCACAGAAACACGCAGAGAAAGAAAGAGGACAATGAATTCTCATCTTTGCAAAATGCTGCTCATCTAAAACCATACAAAGTGTTGTAGTTTCACTTCAACAAAGTGCTTTACTCTATCTAAAGTAATCACAAACACTGGATTTAAACATTTCCTGTCAGGTAGCACAAGTTTTTGATGGTTATTTTCATCTCTCACTTCTATTCCCTTCTGTTTGACACATGCACTTACGTTTCTTTATTCTGGCTCCATCTGCTCGAAACTTTTCCAACCCAGACGTTGGCAGGATGTCTCACATGGAGCGCTCCGAGAGGGCCGGTCGGCAGGGGCAGCGGCGGAAACACCACCGCTGGAGTGGACCTGATCACTTCCACAGTGACAGCAGGTTTGTTGAAAGAATAAAAACAAAGGAAAAATAATCACACTATGAATCCAGCATCATTCTGTACTCACATTTTTCCCTTTGATTATTTGTGGTTTCCTCAGGGCCCATGTCTTCCAGCACTATGATGGACTCAAGTCGTCCAGGATCTCCTCACGCCCCCCCCACTCCGAAGGCAGGCAGCATGACTACATGGCGATGCTGGATGAAGTCACAGTCGATCACATGACTCAAGACTGTAGCTCGCTGAAGAACCAGCTGCTCAGGCTCAAAACTATGTTACAGGTTGGACCATTATTTGGTATTTAGTTGCTGTTTTGGTCTCTGACAGCTTTGTATATGTCTTCCAGAGGGTTAGATTGAATTCATCTTGTGGATGTCATTTTCAGTTATTCTAAGCTTTGAATGTAAAATCCTTGGTTTCAATCAGCTCTGCTGCACTGTCCATAGATATGTACACAAAGAAGCATATTAAGGCGTTTATTAAATCTCAGTTTTCCTTCTAGTGGTTTTAATGGACAGTGAGTTTGGGCTAGTCGTACGATGTGAAGTTATATAAAAGATGAACACAAAAACCCACACGGCCCCATCTGGGCAATCACACAAATGCACAAAAGCACACGCACAAGAAGAGATTATCTTTAATGCCTTGACTCGATCTACCCTGGACAACTTAAGTGATGTTATGTTTTTAATTTGAATCAGTCTCCTTCAAATTTGTTCATTGTTCTCACAGCAATTACTGTAACTGCAACACTTTCCCTGTGTACCCTCAAGAGGTAAACTATTTCTGTTGGCACATTAGCAACTCTTTAATTGTTTCTTTTTTATTATTATGATCTGGAACTCAGAAACAGGAACTATAAAATTGGCCTGTTTTAACCAAATGAGTTCCAAGTAGCTGACCAAGACAAATTTTTTATCAACAACAATTAATCTTTTTCGAGAACACGACAATATAATTATATTAAAAAAACTAAATAAATATAACCCTAGAAAAAGCTGCTCGGAAGTGAGAAATACACTTTAACGATATCGAGACATAACCTGGTAAAATCATGTTGTTGTATAATGTTCGAAATTTTATTCAATAACAAATTTATTAGACTGTTACTGTGAAAATAAATAATGCACATTTACGAACTATTGCTCTGAATATTCTCTGTGCACAAGACGACCTGCTTTGGGGAGAAAATGTTAAAGTGCAGCACTTACTTAAGTAGCCTTTCAAGTGAGGCCATTTCTGCACTAGATTAAATGAAGGTATTGAATGTTCAAAAACATACTCGGCAGCTCCACCTCAGGTGTCGAACATTGGCGGTCGACAGTTCAGTGTTGGGAACGCATACGTGCTAAAGAGTGAAATTATTCTACCGTAGTGAAATATTGCAGTGAGGCATGCCTGAGGCAATTGTCATTGATCCAGCTCACGGTGTACTCACTTTGCATCTGTGTTTTTACCCTTGTGTGTGTGTGTGTGTGTGTGTGTGTGTGTGTGTGTGTGTGTGCGTGTGCGTGTGTGCGTGTGTGCGTGCGTGCGTGCGTGCGTGTTGTTTATTTCCAGCTTGAGGATACAGATTCTCCAGCAGATGCACCTGAGGAGATTGAAGACAATACCTCTGCATCACAGGTAAATAACTATGCCTCTGCTTCACAGTTGTGATTGATTGAATGTGCTGTGTGTATATATATATATATATATATATATATTATTTGCCTCCTGTTTCCCACTGAGTTCTCCTGCTACAGTAGACTGTATATATCTGTGTGTGTTTTCAGTTGGTAGAGCTGATAACGGAAGTGCAGGTGCTCAGAGAGGAGCTGAGGAGCCGAGACAAGACCATCGCTCAGCTCACGTTGCAGTGTCACCAGCTGCAGCAGCAACAACTGCGGGAACAAATGGTGAGTGTGTGAGAACAGGACTAATACGAGTCAAACAGCTGAAAAAAGGGGTGATTGTATTCCACACCGGGGGAATTGTACATTTCTCGCAGTGTAAGCATTCATTCGGAGAAATGCATTGCACCCCAGCCTTATGTGACAGTTAATCTTTTTTAGGTTTTGGTTGGTGCACTTTATTTATTTATGTTTATTGCATTTTTGCTCTTATATTTTATTACCAATAAGCTCAAGTGTAGAGGAAAAAGCGACATCCTCTGTATTATATTGTGCACAGGTTGGACTTTTAGCTACGCACTTATCAACATTGGCCCCTGTGGGACATACGGCTGCAGTAAGCTTCTTCCACACATCACGGTCTTATGCCTTGTTTGATGCTTGATAGACCCGTCTCCTCTAGTTCAGCCATCACTGTGCTTCTCCAGATTGTCTTGGGCCTGCCTCTCTTTCTCCAGCTTGAGGAATGCTATCACCAGACATCCTCAAGACATGACCGAGCCATCTGATCCTTCTCATCTTGATCTCCAGGGACATGCTCTGGTAGCTTGTCTTCTCGTACAGGTCCTCGTTGGATGTTGTACTTGGCCGTTAGATTTTGCAGATCTTCTTTTAGCAGCTTTTCTGGAAGCCATTTCCTTTGTTCGTTTCTTACTCTTCCAGCACTCTCAGCCATAAAGGTTTACTGACTTAACGTTGCTGTTCTATGGCCCAATCTTAGTTTTTGCACAGGGTGGAAATCGCAGAATTAACTTTGAGAAACTTTGCACAGGATGGAGCCTATCTCTAAAAATAGCTGTACCAATGGTGATGCTCGTCGTTGTCAGAAAGTAAAGGATCGAGGCTCAGACACTGTGAATGTCAGTGCAACATGTAGAATATCAATACAGGCTGATCTTTAGTCGAGTATGACAGGATCTAGTTTTTTTTTTTCAAGCATTCACAAACGGGGACATAAAAGCCTCAGTGCTCATGTTTGCTGATTGCTTTCATGTAGCTTTTCAGGCTTGACGACCAAAAGACCCCCCCCCGGTCTGGTCACTCACCTCCTTGGCACCAATTGTCCTCACAGATCTCACAGAGATAGTTGAACGTGTCTGGGCACAACTTGTGCCTTCCATTATCTTTTGTTTACACCAATTCCAGCTTTATCAGATCTTACGGAGAGAACGGGTGAAAAGAAAGGAAGGACGGGAGAAATGAAACGTAATCACCCTGTGTTCTTTAGCTCCCAGGAGAAAGAAAGTGACTGATTAAAAAAAGCCCACGGTGTGGTATGGGGGAGTTGCTGGGCTTCTACATGCAATCCAGTGCGTGTAATGTCATAGTCCTGACTGCCTACCAATAACTGTTCTGTTCCCTTTTAGCTGGCTCCATCTTCACTTGAACATTCATTAGTGTCTTGACCAAGATCCCTTGTTAGCCAAACAACCGTATGCCTGGCTGACATTATTCAAATCTCTCGCCGTATTGAGAAATACCAAAATGTAAATAGGAGGCCTGTCCACCATGTTTTCCCGCTGCAAACACTCCTTCCAATTAGAATTAGCAGCCACCCACGGCGTGTTCTTCAGCCCAGTGCAACACTGTTGCACCCTTACCCTCGTCAAGCGGAGAGAGTGTGAGAAAGCGAGGACTTATTTTCAGATCTCTGCCTGACATTAATGAGTGTGAGGCTGGAAGAGAAAAGACGCGGGAGGAAGAAGAGAGAAGATAAGAGGGAAACAAGAGACATTTGCTCTGCTGAAACACTATGTGGGCACCTCGAGTTAGATCATGAGTAAAGCTGAAAATTGGATTCTGCCCGTGCTCTCAGTTGTCCCTGCAGTGCAGGCTGGAACAAGGATGAAGCTAAAAAAACAAACACACATGGTCTGGATGGGTTAATGTTTTGGCAAATACCGAAATTTCTGGTTTTGGGAAATTAACACAGAGTCTCGTAATGATAAAAATAAAAATCTAATGTGTCTGTTGTTGGGTCATGGAAACAGTTCAGTAGTTTGTGAGTAATCCAGTCAATGAAGAGACAGAAAATTAAACACTGAGTAAAGCACATAGTTCTTAAAAACACAACAGTCCCTATAAATTCAATCAAGCTGCACCAAATCGCACACAGTCACACTCAGTCCCCTAAATATGCCTGATTTTCCCCTCCATCAAGTAGTTTATGTTTTCACCCCTGTCCGTCTGTTTGTTTGGAAGCAAGGTAACGCATACAAAGCTGGATGGATTACCACTAAAATTGGTGGAAGAATGAAGGGAAGAACCTATTAAATTACTTTCTTCTATACTGCGAGATATCGTGTGTCTTTTCGCCTGTTTCCCTCTGAATAATCCATGGATTTTGATGACACTTCCAGGGAACTACTGTCTGTGGGGGTGTGCGGTGTTGGTGCAGCTTGATTAAATTTAAGGAGTCTGTTGGGGCTTGGTGGAGGTATGAGCTCTGCTGAATGCCATTCTAGTTTCTTTATGATCTATGAATTATTCCGTGGGAATTCAGAGCAAATGTTTGCCATATTTCGCAATGTTTCTTTGGCCGCGTCCCATCCTTCCACAAAGTTTCGTGGAAATCCATGTGGTTGTTGTTGCATCATCCTGCTGAAAATACTAACAAATAAGCAAACAGACGGGTGAATACGAGGTAAAAACAGGTTCAGAGTCTGTGAGGACTCCAGTTATCTGGGTCATGTGATTATATTATAAGGCAAAGACTTCTGGAGCTGCTGTTTGTGCCTGACAATGATTTAAATATATTTCTACTCTTGGGTTCCGGTAAACAAGGAAATCCAAAGTAATGCCGAGAAACGGCCGAGAGACAGAAAGAGGGAACTGCCGGAATTGAACATAATGGAGTAATGAAAAAACAATAGAAGAGCTGGGACTGGACGCATTAGTGTGTGTGTGTGTGTGTGTGTGTGTGTGTGTGTGTGTGTGTGTGTGTGTGTGTGTGTGTGTGTGTGTGTGTGTGTGTGTGTGTGTGTGTGTGTGTGTGTGTGTGTGTGTGTGTGTGTGTGTGTGTGTGTGTGTGTGTGTGTGTGTGTGTGTGTGTGTGTGTCAGGAGAGGATGGGAGAGAAAAGGAAATCATGGGAGAGAAAGACAGAAAGTGGAGCTATCTGAGATAGAAAGCTGATTCTCTCTTCTTGTTTAAACAGCTTTTTTACCAAGACCGGCAAGAACCATGAGTTTCTGTTTGATTCTCTGTAGCAGTGAAAAGTCGAGCTGCTGTTATTCGAGTATATAAGAGCGACGATCTGACTACTTAAAATGTTTTGATGCAAATAATTAGTTGCCCTGATATTCTATGTTTCTTTTATATTTTATTGAGTTTGAGTTTTTAAAAAGACTAATAAGGTATTACATCAGGAAATGGCTTGTCAGGAAACATTTTAAGTGCTAAAGAAAAATAGTTAATAATTGAGCTTTGAAGTAAATGTCAGTTGGTTAAATCTAATACTGGATCTAAATTTCCATATAAAATAATTCAATATATCCATTTACTACCCGGGCTTGAGTTTCCCTAATTCGGTCATCATGCCTGTCACTTCCAATCAAAACTCTGTGATTACATTTTTTTAGCTGCCTCCTGGGTTTTATTCCACATTTGAGTCATATCTTAAAAAAGTGACGAGAAAGAAAAGCAGTGTGGATATATTAATTACTGTTTGAAATATCACCAGATAAGGTTCTGAATTCAAAACCAGGCAATTGCAGAAGATATTGTTCCTTTTTTTTGTTCAAGTAATTATAGGTGATATTTGTTTTTGTTAGCTGGGACAATTACGTGATTGGTTTCCCTGCTTTGTTTCCTTTTGTGCACTCAGACAGCTGCTGGCGTTAAATGCAAGATATTAAAACCAACAAAGAATCTTTACAGATCGGAGTTGGAAAAACAAACTATGTTTTTTTTTTTCATTTATGCTGTAAAGAAAAGAAAAGCTCCTATTCTTGTGCTTCTTTCAAGTGATTTATAACTCAAAAGTGAAATTGAGTTTGGTCTAATTGCACTGTGGGTGGTTTGTTATTGTCAGAGGCATGAATTCACCACCTTTGGTTTTGCCTTCTTACATTTCCCTTTTCTGTGTTTGGTTGGATTTGAATGTGCTGCACGGTGACAAGCTTTCTACCATCAGCGTAGTTGAAAAGGGAAACAAGGGTCTTGAGGCAGTTTTCTTTCAATGGCTGATTCCTTCTTTCCTCTGCAGGCTGCTCAAGGACGTCAGGCCAGGTGTCAGTGCCACCACCAGAGGGCTCCCGCCTCGGTACGACAAAGCGACCGGCAGACGGACAAACGGACGCAGCATCACTACGACAAGGCCACCCAGACCTACTGGAGACCCCCCAGCCACACTGTGAGTCTGAACCTGATCGTTGCAAAGTAGAATTTCTGAAACCTGAAACTGGTTAAAGCGCAAAAATGTGTGTGTTTCATGTGATTTCAGCATTTATTAAGATATCACACATAAAAACTTGCCGGTGCAATAGTGCACATCACAGTCAGGGGCGTCTCTAGGGATTTTCAGGTCCACAGGCAAAAGGGAGCTGGGGGGGCCCCTGCAGTGAACCAAATCAAACACCCTCTTCAAAATGATAAACAATGTGCTGAGTGTGCGTTTACATGCAGTGAATAAAAATTAAAGTAGTAAAATTTAAGTGCAAACTCTCACCTCCATTCCAGGCACTTCATACATACGCATTTAGACGTTTTAGGTCTGAATCAAACTTCTAAAGTTATTAAGCGCTTGGCAGAAAGAGAGCGACATCAGGCCTTATTATGGGGTATCTGACCGTAGCCGATCATAACATTTAAGAGGTTCTCACAAAATTGTCGTTGCTCAGGGCCCCTGGTCTCAGCTCATGGCTCCAGTCAATGACCTGCTTCGTCTTCCCTGTTGCAACTGACCTGATCACAGTTCAACATTCACACCGGGACAAACTGCTGAGCATGCGCAGCATTCTGCAGAGTCACTCCACTTACTGTAATCTAGTCAGTCTCTATACCATTTATTTTCTGCCTCTCTGTCTGGCAAGCGTGTGTGAAGTGTCAGACGACTGCACGCCGGCCTCTCTGCAGCGCGCAGTTCATTAGCTTGTTAGTGGGCTTGTCACTCCGTCTCACTCTCTCCAGACCCAGATCTCACATGAGAGGAGAGATGTGAGGCTCCGTCTCCTCACCTTTGACTGATGGAGAGAGAAAGAGGATGTGGGGGAGGACAAGAGAGGAAGATTCACAGGGGGTAAGAAATCAGACAGAGAGAGAGAGAGAGAGAGAAAGGTGAACAAATGATAGGTGTTCAGTGGGTTCAGTATCGTGCCACGAGAGCGTGCTGTGTGGCAGTCAAGTATTGATTCTCATAGCTGTAGTGCCACAGGCAAGGTGCCTAGTAAACACTCACCTAATTGACCCGCTTTCAGCTCCACAGAGTGACACACACACAAAGAGACGCAGACATAAGAAGTATAAGAAGATTATAAAGAGACAATAATAAGAACATTATACCAAAGGGATTTCCTGTTGTATTGCTTATCTATTTATTTGGGACAATAAATAAAAGAAACAAGGTGCAGCTGTAGGGTGGTGAACACAAAAGTATAGGTGTAAGTAGTCGGCCTGCTTACCACAGGAGCATGTTACTTAACAGTTGCCATGGAAACTATGAAAGCAGCGCTGGCTGTACTCGGTGGGAATCATCTCCATGGTGGGAACGTCTGTCTGTGACCTGGAGTAGCTGGTGTAGAATAACACACTAAAAAACACTAAAACACAGCAAGAGAGAGAGATTGTGTTTTCCCCTCAGTTCTTCAGAAAACTGTGACTTTTAGACTTTTAGACGTCTCTCTCTCGTTTAATCTACATTATAATGTCATCACCACTGCCGAACACCATTTGTTGCTCTGTGTTCTGCAGGGTGGTGGAGGTGGTGGAGGTGGGGAATCGCATTATGTTAGTGACATTTTAACTTTTCAGAATGCGCTGCTCCTCTGAAAGGTTAGATGTGAGATTTGCGTCGTGTTTTTTGACAAGGCAACACGAAAATGAGCGCTCAGAGTAAACAAATAGCCGAGAGAAAGGGATGTTTCTCTCTGTGTCTCTCTTACTTATTTGGATTGGTATCAAAGCTCGTTCTCCCTCGCTGACAGGTTTTGCACCTTGAGCAAGCTTCAGTTCACAGTGATCCTCACACAATGCTTTGCTTTTACCTGTCGTATTTTCCCACACAATCTTCCAATGTCCTTTTTTTAGTTTGCCTCAGTGGCTTCAGTATTCTTTGTCTAACCCTTTTCATTTCTTTTCTTTTTCTCCACTCAAAAATTCATTGTCTGTCAGTTCCCTTCCTTACACACGCACACACACGCACACACACACACACACACGCACACACACACACAAACACATACACACACACACATGATTTGATGTTATCCTCTCAGATTTTTTTCTGCATTTCTCAGCGAAGATCGCCTTTTCTTTTGATTTAATTGTCAGATAGTCCCCTGACAATTAAGGCTCTGCTGTCCCAGAGTCCTGGAGCAGCTCGCTCTCTGATAGCACTTTTGAGCACTAAGCTCGTGTCATTTTCATGTAACAGGTCAGAAGTTAAAATCTTTTCATAGCTTTTTATAGCCGATATCAAGTTGGCTTATCAGCAGCCTGGAGGGTAAAGCGTTGGCCACGGTCTTGGGAGATCGAGAGTCCGACCAACGTCTGAAGACAGACATCAGAAAAATCTCATTGGGCTTTGAACTCAGATTAAGAGTATAACAAAACTGACCTTCGGATATGGGTATTTAAATGTATTTAAATACATTTACTTTTCCAGCGTGCAGTAAATTTGACATCTTAACCAGTTGATGTATTCATCTATTCCTATATTTTTTCTCATAGGAACCAAATGTGGGCTTTTGCTTTGTAGGCTGCTTTCTTATCCAACTTGACTATTTGTGGAGACGTGCTCTTCTCCAAACTTCTCTCAGTTTGTACAAAGACTTTGGCAACACTTCCTATAACCAACTGCTTTGGGCACCAGTTCCTCCCACTCCCCCTTTTTATTCTGCACACGATCCAACTTTGAATCCAAATTAGTGCTAAAATGAAAGGTCTATGACTGTCGAGGTGCAGATAAGTATCATGTAGCGTTTCCCACAAAATGAATGCAATCTACGCTGGGGTCTGACTGTCTGCGTGGACAGTAAAACCTTATCGATGTAAGCGAACATGCGGTAAATAGTGCCATAAATAGCACGGCACAAGACTAAACAATGCAGAAACGGGTCAAAACTCCAAGTTGGATATATGGTATGTTATTGTGAGAAGTGTGAAATTGTTTTGGTTCAAAATGCAAATTAGAATATGGAGGAGATAAATAATGGGAAGCACTGTACTTGTTACAGCAAGTAGCACGATGAGATGTGTGACAAAAGAAACAACCTAAATGTCGCTTGTAGAAAAGTAAAAGTTTCCCTGAAAATGTTCCGTCAGAGCAGACGCAGCAGTGGAAATGTTTGCTGTGCCTCCTCTTCATTTTGCAAACGAATAAAACATGAGTGTGAGGACGATTTGGGTAATTTCAGAAAGCTGTGCAAACGTGTGTTAGAGAAGGAGTGATTATCTGCATATGTTCGCATGCTTGTCTGTGTGTATGTGTGTGTGTGTGTGCGTGTGTGTGTGTGTGTGTCACATGTATCTGTGCGGGCCCACACAGTGAGAATGATCATTGAGTGCAGCAGACTGAGGACTGAGGAGGCGACCTTGTTAATAACCCAGATAAACAAACACGCAGATGAGCAGCAGCGGTGAAACAATGGCAACACAATAGGCAGTGTTTCATCAGTGGCAGACAGAGAGGGTAATTACACTCCCACTCCCTCCATGCCTTTGGAACATCCTCTTTTTAATCTCCTCTTCTCCTCCCGCTCCTGCTCTCTCACTCTGCTTTCTTTTCAGTCTTGCTCCAGCGATACCTTTGTTTCGCAGTGATTTTTTATCTCGGTCATTCTTTCTTTGACGTTTCCTCGCTCCTTCTCACCTAAGTTGCAATTAGATCCATTTTCTGTCGCAGTGAGAGAGAGAGACAGGGAGGATGGAGCGGGGTTAGTGATCAGTGTTAAGCTGCTGGTTTTCTTTCTCTCAGATCCTGACATTACCTCTCCACCCACATCTCAACCTTGTGTCTGCCCTGTGTTGCATCACAGATACAACATCCCTCACTCACACACATGTGCACATGCGCGCTCATTAATGCTCACTCACACTGCAGAGTCATCGTGGACAGGTGAGGATTTAGTTTGCCAAACTCAGTGAAGTAAGACGTCCTGGCCAGACCTGAGGTATTAGCTGCTGGCAGCCCGGAGAAGCTCCTCGTGGTGGATTAGGGGGGATTCAAGCAGAGCGAGGCCGTTTTAGGAGTACAGCATCGTGCCTTCCTCTAAACACTGCTGAAAACCTTGTGGGATCACAAAGAACAACTTTTACATGACTTTTTAAATCGTTGTCCTGCTTCGCCAAGTTTTGCCATCTGCTTTTGGGACCGAGTCTGCACAGACGTGATAGTTTAACTCATCCTGAGAGTGCATTTTACTATAATTAGGGCTTCGAGTGAGCATGCCACTTTTGATATGGTAAATAATTCCTTTAAGGAGAATTGTATCTGAAACACGACATTATTCTGTTGATTATGGGTTATGTGCTGAATTTAAGTTTCTTTTAAGCGCTTAAAACTGACACCCATCTTTTTTATTGAACCTTTTTTTGACATACAGACATTATATGAAGATGGATGACATGACAGTTTTTAGCCTGCCATTTAAACCAAAGAAGAAGAAAGACTGACTCACAGTTGGTAGAGAGTGTTTATCAGCAGGATCCATATACAATCAATTTTGTTCAGATTCTGGTTCCAAATGACCAGAACCCTGGGTATTTTAGCCTTATATTTTTTTTGTACAATGTGTACAATGGGAGAAAGTGGAGCCATATCACCCATTCTGGTCTCTCTTTCAATTGTAGCTCTTGAGTTTTTGCCATCAAAATGAGAGTGATTAGTCTAAACTGTGAAGGTACAGATGAACACTCAACACAGCAATGTACGGTTATTCTCACTTCAAAAAATCACTGTCTCGTCCTAAATTCGCTTATGTGATAAACACAAACTCACCTATTAATGCAATGACATTGGAATCTGAAAGTGCTTAATATCGATTAAATCATGAGGCCTTTTGCTTTTAGATTGAAAAGGATTCTGCTTCTTAAGAAAATAATATATTGAATTCATTCTCAAGGACTTTTGCACCTGTTTCCTTCAAATTCAGTTTCCACTGCAGTTGTTCTCACCGCTCACTAGGACAGTATACAGGCGATTGGACCTCCAGTAATTCTTGAGTTTTACCAGGAGGATGTGCAGTGTGGGTGTGTTTGGCCCGACTAACCAGGAGTTGTGAGTGCAGCAATGGGGCAGAGAACCATCGCTGCACTCACAACTTCAAGCAGGAAGTGCTGATAACAGCCTTTGAACCCAGGGTCTCCGTGCGGTGGTTGAGAAATGAAAGAAGTTCTGATGAAATTTATAGAATATGAAAAATCCTTGTATATTTTCACGATCTGTGTCTCCCCTGCCCTTGTGAAGCTCGGGGGGCCGCTCATTGGAGAGTCTTTACAGCGATGGAAAATGGTGAAACATTGACAGGCCAAGATGCTGTGGAGGTCTAATTCAGCTGCCAAACTCTGTCAGGATCATTTGAGAGCCTTCCAACATCCCCTCTTGTTCTCATCGCTGAAAGTTTTCCTCGCCGCAAATGAAGCCTCGACGGGAGGCTTCTGCCGAGACCTCCCGCCGGAGCAGTTGTTGATGTTGAAGGGAGGACATGGAAGAGAGCAGATCAGGGGAGCTCATTCCTCTCCCCTCCAGCACTCTCACTAGGAGGGCTTTAAAATAGTCTGGTCCGAACCGACTGGGAAGTAGCTCCCTTCCTTTGCCCTCTGACAGATTCAGTGCTGCTTTCTTATTCAATAATGTTCAGTTTGAGAGGCCGCTCTCTCCACAGATAAGGGAGTAGAGTAGAGTTTTCACAAGTTATCTGTCTGTTTAATGTGATGACCCTGCCGACCCTTAACCCTGACTCTCCAACTGGGGGCCAGGGACCTTTACTTGGCTTAACCTCAACAAAGATGCCCTATCAAGACTTGTGTTCTTTCCATGGACTGTATATAAAGATGGATGACTTGACAGCTTCCCAGAAGTGAGGCCAGAGTGTCTTGATCTCCCCCTGGTGGCGTTCAAGTTCGGTTCTTTCCTTAGACTTATGATGGGCAACCTGACGGCTCCCCCGGCTACAGTTTAGGTCATACAGCCCAACTCTTAGTGGTTGAGAAAATTGTAATTGACGTATACCCTCAATTTTTTTGGTCTGTGTCTGTGTGCAGAATCATAGATGCTGGTTGAAAAATGTTTTTTGCACACAACAGAAAGTATAGCATGTAGAAAGCAGAAATATAATGTACCCGTCACAGTGAGCCACACAAGCAGTGATCCCAGCTGTCACGTTGTGAACTCACCACGCAGGGCGAATAAACGCCTATGGATTTATCACATTCTGTAATTAATTATACTATAAGTGCCAAGCTATCATCTTGTCTCTTTGGGAAACCTAAGACAAATGTAAACTTTATCTAAAGAGAAAAACTATATTAAGTATTTATGCATTAGATTCACAGCGGTGTCACAGCTTAATGAAAAATCCTTCCACCTCCTCTCAAGGCTTATAGAACTGGTCCTGTCAGCTTCCAGGTTGATGGGTGTAAAAGTTCTGTGGCAATGCTGTTAACTTGGTTCGCTCACCTGGAAATACTTTTTTTTTTGCCGTGTCTAAGGTGGAGTGGTCTAAAATGGATTTAGGTATTATAAAAGATAGATGGAGGGAGTGGATGCTAGTGGTTTCCAGTGTGACCGGGGGGGAAAGCCCGTGACGATAATTGGAAGCTTTCACAGGGTAATGAGTTGATCGTCATATGGTTTTAAACAAAGTGAGAAAATAATCTCCTGGATTTTATAAGCTTAATTAACATTACAACGACAGAAGGAGTGAACATCAATGTCTATCTTCATGCTTGTCCTTGGATACTTAACAGTTTCCTGTCAGCAACAGACTCATATAGCCGTGTGTTGAGCAACTTATATAGACGTCGATGTGTGAATGTGTGTTTCTCACTTTCATCCTATTTTCACCTCTTCAGTCTATTTGTAGTCGGAGAACTTTGCAACAAACCTAAAGGAATGATGATAACACTGACATTGTGTGTGTGTATGTGTGTGTGTGTGTGTGTGTGTGTGTGTGTGTGTGTGTGTGTGTGTGTGTGTGTGTGTGTGTGTGTGTGTGTGTGTGTGTGTGTGTGTGTGTGTGTGTGTGTGTGTGTGTGTGTGTGTGTGTGTGTGTGTGTCCGTGTATGTATGTGTGTGTGTGCGTGTTCGTGTGTGTCAGTATACACATCTGTCTGCCTGTGTTTGTATTTGTGTGCTGTAATTGGTATTTTCTACACTCACTAACAATATGTACAATACTTATGTTTTCCTTCGTGAGCTTGTGTCTGTGTGTGTGTGTGTGTCTGTGTCTGTGTGTGTGTATGTGTGTGTTCTGGTGCGTCATGCCTTTTGTCCTCTGTGTTTTTCTCTCTGCGTAGGGTGTGCTGCCCACCCCCTTGCTGTCCACGTGGCACGCACAGCACCAGGGTTTGACCCATACCAGCATGCCCCAACGCAGACAGAGTGAGTCACTAACATCTTTTGCAGCCTCTTCGCCCTCTTTTCATAACATTAACTATCTGGGGGTCTGTAGATCGCCCGAGAAAACAACTGAAAATCTCTCTTTTCTCCAATTAAAACCCTCGAAACCACTGAGGTATCTTTGTCCCGGTTACTGTTTTCTTTTTTTTCCCACTGTGCAATTACAGGACCATTTGTGCTGAATGTACTGTAAACTTTTAGATTAATTTGGAAAAAGATAATTTTACTTCTTCGCTCTATTAAAAACTTCAGTCTTACTTATTTTCCTCTGCTGCAGACAGAAAACTCAATTCAGTTGCAAGATAACTTTGCAGATGTTGTCAAACCTGCAGACATTTTTTTATTTATAACCATCACTTTCACGGCATATATTGAAAGTAAGAAATATAATATTCTCTCCATCAGAGGCTGTATCTTCTTCTCTTGAACTAACAGCACACAAGACCACAGCACGATCTTTGCTCTGGATACAAAAAGATATTTTTAAGTCGACTAAACCAGTTTGACTTGGAATGTTGGACTGCAGTCACAACAACATCACCTCATCTCATTCCAGTCCCACCACAAAGCCTGTGTGTGTTGCTGTGCTGATCAGGGAGCATGTAGGGGGGGGCACGTATAGGGAACGACAGTCAGTGAACAGACCTCAGAAAATAGAAGGGAAAGAAACAAACAAAAAGCGGAACCCCTGCTGTGCTTCTTTGATCATCCCCGGTGGGGGTGCGGCTTTGTATCAAGGAGGAAGGTGGAAAAGCAAAAGTATCAGATTATTTCAATATCAAGTTCATGTGTGTTTAAAGACAAAAATACGTGAAAACAATCCCAGCATTCAGTCCTGCCAGTAGATAGCATAATCCAATTAAACAAAACACACAGCAAGAAACAAAGGTCTTTGCAGTGGGAGGTAGAGAAGTATGAGCACAGAGGTAATGACACTAAAACACAGTTGCAGTCATATTTCGATACAAGGCGAGAAACAACACATGGGAGGGAAACAAGTGTATTTTTGTTTCTCTGGATAAACCACTAATGCTCTGACCTCCCGCTGGGAGCTCCGTCTGTAAACAAACCAGCAGCAAGTTCTTGCCAGTAATAAGGCTCTTTAGAATAGAACATAGAAATTGCCAGTTCTGGAATTGGACTTTAAATTGGACTCTTCACACAGATCTCACCGAATGGAGGCAGAGGAAATTATATTTTGCATTAAACTGTGTTTGTTTGTTTGCCGAGGGGATATGTCGTCCCCACTCCGACACTCTCTCTCTCTCTCTATCTCTCTCTCTCTCTCTCTCTCTCCCTCTCTCCCTCTCTCTCTCTCTCTCTCGCTCTCCACCCCACCCCTATCCACCCTCTCTCTCTGTCCTCTAACCCTTCTCCCATCTTCATCTCGTCTCAATGCACACTGGAAAAAAAAAAAATCAATCTCCCATGTTCTCCTTCTTCCACCTTTGCTTCCCCCCCACACACAAAATGCCTGTGGCAAGGAGTGGAGCGCCTAGTGCAGTACTTCACTGACACAGCGTGGTACAGTAACCCTTTCTTTAACATGAAGTCGACATGCGTGTGGCACGAGAGAAGCATGAACACCTGGACACCATCTGCATGCTCTGCGTCGCGTTTTCAGTTTTTCACGTTTGTATTTTCCTTCTTGGTTCTTTGGTTCGATTGTGATTAATGAGAGTTTTCTGAATTTCATTTTTTTTTTCCGCGTTGTGTTTGTGCATTTCTTTTACGGTTTTAAATTTTTTTTCATTTGCTCCCTTCTCTCACATTATGTAGAAAAGAGTCATTATGCATGCTTTGGCAAATCTCTCTCATGTGTATTTGTTTTCTATACGTTGAACAGGTGCTTTATATCTTTCAGTCTTCCCCTTGAAAGATATAGTTTAAGTGTATCCAAAGGAATAATGTTTAAGAATAACCTTGTGATGTGGGATGTGGATGCATATCACTGCTGTCAGCAATTGCCTTCATTTCAACTCGACTATTGAAGGCAGTTAAAAACCGAGCACAAGACAAATCTAAGTAATCTCACTACCTCAGCTGAGACGCGCACTGAATTACCACTTCCACAACCACCATATTAAACGATAGCATGAAGTCTAATCCATAGCTTTGAAATGGAGTGCAACCGCATTGCCTCTCTCGTTGTGTAGCACTTGTGCAACAGTCCTTTTGTCGTCTGGCAGACATTACTGGGATGTACATGTTATCAGCATAATCAATGCCAGATAAATCTATAAAATATTCATATGGCGCATGTTGCTTTTCTAATCGCATACCATTCTTTCACGCGGCCTGCTGACGTCTCCCAGGTGTCTCCGTTTGGCACGTCCCTCGGTGACAGTGATAGCTATCATCCCAGATATTTACTCCTTGGCAGCACATTGAAGGGCTGAAAATGATTGTTGCTCGTTATTAGTGTCTGCAGAAGACAGTTGAAGATGGAAATAATTATGGAAATAAGTGTGTCCGTATAGATATTGCACGTCTTGGTCTCTGACAGAGCTGAGCCTCCTACGCACTCAATGCAAACATGGCAATTAATTGAAAATTGCGCATATTTTAGTTTTCATAGTTAGTATTTGACATTTCCCTCCACCGCCATATTTGGCAAAGTCTGAAAAAGACGGGAACAAAACAGGAAATAATATCATATTCTTAATAATTCTGATGATTTACTTCAGGCACATTAAGTGTAATTTTGGTGTTTTTGTTCCAAAGCGGTGGGAATCAGTCGGGAGTGCTCACTCTCTCTCAGATTGAATCACAAAACAATTGAGAGACGCTGTATTTTAAAGCTGAAAGACAAAAAGACTTAATAACACACTCGTGGTTGGAGAGACGGACTAATCAGAGCTTTTGTAAGAAGCAACAAAAGCATTCTTTAATCAGGAGTTTTTCAAATTATAAACTTTGAAATGTGAAAACATTATATTCCTCCACGAGAAACAGTCAACAACAACAAGCAGTTAGAGGTGGACTAGGTTTTTTTATAACAGGACGGTGGACGCACTGTGGCAGGGGACCAGGAGATGGAGCTGTGGCCTCGGACATTTACTCCCACCCTCAGTGCAAAGGACTGATGGGGGAAACGGGCTGAACCGCCTGACCCGCACAGCTTACTTATCTCACATCCTCTGAGATCCTTCGACGCTCACAGTTGGCCTGTTTCTGATGAAACTAAGTTCATGCTTTCCAGTAGCTTTAGATGGTTCCTTTCTGATCAAAGGACATTGAGAGAAAACAGCGCTTCCTGTGATTTCTGATGAGTGAAAACAGACAGGGACACAATCATTGTGCTGCAGTGAGTCTGAGTATATGCAGGCTCACATAGAAAGTACCAGTATATGTTTTTTGTGTTTAAGTTTATATTTTTTTATAGTCGTGAGCTCATTAAGTGTTCAGAAAATTGAAGCTCAATAGTAACTCTTTCCTGATCTGAGTGGCTCTACTCGTTGGGTGAACTAATAATAATACTTCCTTTTTGCCTAGTATTTGCTGTTTTTCTGGAAATATGGTAGAAAAGGGCTATGTTGAAAAGTTATAATCAGGCACTATACTATAGTTTAATAATATCCTATACTATACTATATATAGAGCCAGACCGATATTAGGGAGTAAGAAAAATCCAATACCAATATTAAAACAAACGCTGATACTAACATATCTATACTATAATATACGATTTATTGAGTGGTAAACAGTACACTGTCACAGAGGTTTGGGTGCAAAGTTACTAAAGGATTTCATTTGACTCTGCAGGTGTCTGTTGGTTTGTGTTTACTGTGTGAGTCCCAGAAGGGGGGTGGGGGGTGGGTGGGGGAGGCCACCACGGTTAACTGCTCAATATGTTCTCAGGATGTTTTTTTAGCTCCTCTGCAGCAGTGATCACAAAATGACTCAAAGACTTCACAATTTCAAGCCATTCACATCACAAGGTTATTCTCCTCTGCGTGTTTTTGTTTTCTTTGTACAGTAAGTGAATCTTCAGTGAATTTCCTTCTCCCAGTCTAGCTCTAGTACTTCCGCGCCTGGCTGTGGAAACAGGCTGTGATATTACAGAGTAAATAAACAAGCCAAAGAAAGGCCGAATTTTTAGTGTGCCTTTTTGATTTAGAATTTCCGTCAGAGCTGCGAAATATTCAAACGCGTGGCTTCCATTGGGATCAGAGAGCCAAAGGGGGGGGGGAAAGGGGAATTTTAAAAACCATCCATTTCTTGAACATGATAAAAACAACTGAGTCCTCACTCATTATCCACTGTCTGCTCCATGACTCTTTTATACCAAGTTTTTTCAAAAATTCCTATTGATATTTCTCTTTTCTCTTCTGCAGCCTCAAATACTACAGCCTTTCAACCACTGCCACAACGAGCAACTCCACCAGGGAAGACTAGTAAAAACTCCCCCCACCGAGGGCCACAGTGATCTCACAAGGAGCAGATCAGTGGAAGGAACCTGTGTAGATGCTGATCGTCGCCTTGAAGGCCTTACAGCAGATGTGACTCGCCCTGCATTCCCAAACGGGCTCCTCAGCAACCACCTCCACTTTCCGGGCTCTGGGGCTCCGCGGGGGGGAACTGCTGGAGACAGTCCAACATCAGCAGCTCTGTCTTCTGGGCAGCATGAAGGAAGACCCCCCGCTGTGCTGCTGCAGGACTCCGTCGCTCCTAGATCTGCTGGTCCTGCTTACCCTCGCCTGCTGCAGCCTCCTCGTCTTTACAAGCGCGTGTCTCTCCCTGCACTCAAGCCAGGGGGCGCCGTTGGCTTCGCCTCTCTGAAGCCAGGGTCTTCCTTGGGGCCTCTGGCGAACCGAACCAAGCAGCTGCCCCCTCCGTCTAGAGGCCTTCCCTGCTTCAGCGCCGGACCCCAGGTGCCGGCTCCAAGCCTCCGTCGCACTTCACTGCTTCAGCCTCGCAGAGCCTCGGACCCTTGCAGGGATCCGCGGATCAGCGACCCCCCCCCGGAGGAGCCGGACCAGGGGACGCTCAGAGACCCAGGGTCAGGAAAGCTCCTGATCTCTTTGAGCCGATCATGCCTACCCAAGCCAAAGATTCCCTGAGGAGCTAAATCCACCCATCAAAAGCTAAAACTGGAATCAATCTGACATCGGTATTCATGCCCTTCTTCCCCTCGCCATGGTAACAGTGAGATTGTTTTACCTCTTGAGTGTCAAAGGAACAAACACCGAGCAAGCCGATGAACCCATATGGACCGTTCATGGACTGCGTGTGCCGGTGACATTGGTACCGCGACTGCTGACATTACCATTTCTAAATGAGCTTTCACATCTCTAGCCTGATCGATAGAAAGGTAGTTTGTAGCAGGATTGTATCTCCACGACAATCCTCAGTCCTAAAGGCAGTTTTCAGGAAGAAGAAATGTCCAGTTTACTAGTTTTGCACATGCTCATGAATGCTGCTTCTGCAAAAGCAAAAAAGAGTATTATCATTCAGAGGGAGTCAGCCTTTATTTTCTTTTGTTTTGTTTTCTAAAACCCGCTGGCCATTACCACATTTTAAAGTCTAAGTTCACTTGTCCACACACAGCTGTGGCCTCTGACACACAGGAGCGTTCGGTTTCCAAGCACCGAGGTGACATGGACACGACCTTTGCCGTGTAATGGAAGGCCCACGGCGAAGATGGAGGGGGAAAAAAAACAAGAAGTGAGAAAGAAAGAAGAGAAAGGACAAAAGTACAATAACACTGGAAGTGTAATAAGGTGCCAGAGACTGAAAAGAAAAATTGTCAAAGCTCCCTCGAGCCGTCACTGCAAAAATGGAAATGTGTTTGTGCAAATATGTGTGTGAGAGATGAGAAAGAGAGGAGGGGGGGGCAAAGTGGAGAGAAGATCCACTCCGCAGCTGCATGCATGTTTCTGTTCAGCTGAACTTCACCTCCACATATGAGCAAAGGGGTTGAAGGACCTTCTGTGTAAATGCATCCCAGAGGGAAAACATGGTCCTATAAAAAACTTAAAAATCAATATCACACCGGTGGCCGAGATATATTACGGACCGACAGTACACAAGTGAGGAGCCGGCTTTCATAATGTAGAAAAGAGCAGGTATTGAAACACTCACACACTTAAAGTGAGCTCAGGTACAAATAGGCTCACTCACACTCACACGATGTGCTCACACTCCAAAGCGTGTGGTATTTTGCTTTGTGCATTTTTTAGATGGAACACAGTGAGGAGAAGCAGGAGCAGCGTGCAAACAAGCTTGTCTATCCTCCCGGGTGTTTAAGTGCTTTAGTGGACAATCGCACCAGGAAAACAAATCTGCGGGCGATGTGAGGAAACGTCCACTTGTTTCCAGTCAAAATAAATTTGTTCTGAAAGTGCTGAGAACTTTTAGAGTTGGTTACATCCGCTGCCTCGTTTCAAGACATCACAATTTGATGCAACAAAATTTGGAAAAGTCGAAGAAAAATTTCCTAATTGATGTTTTTACGAGAACTTTTTTTTCCGAGTCAATTAAATAACTAATCTTTGAACTATCTCCTTTAATGACTCACACACGGAAACATCAGCTAACGGGAACTCATTAGATGTGTGAAGCTGCTGCCTGGTGTGTGCCTATGTGTGTGTGTGTGAGCTGATGTCGTTCCCCCCCCCCCACCCATTCCCCTGTCTCTCTCCTCCTCTCGCTCTCCTGCACATCTCTTTGGGAACATCAAACGTATTAGTGGGTTATTTTTAGGTAGGGAGCCTTCGGGGCTTTACAGGTGTTTCTCTGGGACTTTTGTAGAATGGAGTTTATCTCTCCTGCGCGGAGGCCGTTCTGCAGTCAAACGCTCCCGAGATGTCGCCTATCGGAGAGCAGCAGTGTGTTAAAAAGGCCTTCTGACAGCAGCTCTGCTCTCTTCTCTGTCACGCCGCGTGACCGCTTGGTGTACGCCTCTGGCACTGTCCGGTCTACTGCGTCCGATAATGCACCCTACATAGACAGAGAGAGACAGAGAGAGAGAGAGAGGGACACACACGCATCACACACATCCGGACACGCACACGTAAAGGAAGTCTGGCAAAACTCAAAGAGACAAAAACTCGGTGCGAGCACACGCATCAGTTCACACAAACACAAACACACACACACTTTGAAGGCTGCACCAAAGGGCATGGAAGTGTGTAAGTGTTGTTTTGGTAGCTCTCACAAAATGAGTTTTTTTGCGAGTCCACATTGATCCAGTTCCCCCCTCCCAAAAAAAAGTCTTACTCTAGATTACCCTGGAAATAGGGAGAGGCTTTTGTGTGAGAGTGTTTGTTGAATGTGCCTGTTTGTTTCCGAGCGTGGATCCATGCGGCTGATAAAAAAACATGTTTACCTGTTGTGCGGCTCAACATTGTGCCAAAGCATTCAGGCAGTCTGCACGGCTCCGGGAAGCCAATAGAAAGAATAAAAATGTAAAAACAAACCCCCTAATTTATTTTAATGAAACAGATACGGAGACAGAAAGATACATTGAGAGGATGAGGACGAAGACGCACAGCGAGAGACAATAAGACGGAGCGGCAGGAGAGAGACGAGATTAAGAGATGTCGTGATAAACTGGTGAGGGCGGCTGTGATCAAGATAAACTGGTTCTGGCAATAGTTGTGACTGTTTGTCTATAAAATCTTGTGAATGTGTGTATAAGAGAGGAAGGAGGGTGGGGGGAGGGCGGTGGAATACATAGCATAGTTTGTTTGTGTGCACTGTTGTCCAGGGAGAAGCCCAATCGCCTCAGCTGTGTCACTCACTGCTTAGTAATGCCAAACAGGAAATCAATGTTGCCTGCTGTGTGTGTGTGTGTGTGTGTTTATCTGTCTGTGTGTACATGTGTGTGTCTGTATGTGCGTCTCTAGACACCTCTGGCTGCCAGTGTTTAATTCTTGGACGTGTGTGTGTGTTTGTTGTGTGTGTGTGTGAGAGAGAGAGAGAGATGTGGATGCCCACAGGCCAAAGGCAGGCCCATGCCAGGGAGAGCGGTGCAGTTCCATCTTTCTATTCCAGCGCTGTATCCCACCCCCCTCCCAGTCTCCTAATCAATGTCCCTGCTCAGTTTAGCAGTCGAGACAATCAGTCGTGCTGACGCTGTAACAAAACAACCTCAACTGAGCTGGAAACTCTCCGAACCAACTCGGATCAATTCGAACACTGGTCTGTGATTCACTGTGAGACTCACGGATTATTCAGCTGCATCACACATCAGGAACAACATGCAGCCAAAGGGGCCGTGTTGTTCCATGTTGTCCCTGAATGGCAAAGATGAATCCGTTTTTCTTGCAATGCATTGATACACTACTTGAATTGAGAGAAGGAAATCCAGCGATAAGTAGACTAGATATAAGAGTTAATGCAAAATACAGGTAGTTGCATGTTTGCTAATTGCAATTTTCCGAGAGAGCACATACCTTCCGCCAAGGCTGATTGGCCACTTCATCATCATGTAACATGTACATGTTTTGAGACCAGATACGTGTGCATCATCATCCAAATCCACACCAACATGCACCTGTTCATTGATATGAGCACTCGACTCATTTCCCTAATTTCTCCCTGAGCCCCCTTCTGAATTCAGGTCCTGATGAGTGGGAGGGAGTCGGAGGATGCTTCTGTAATTTCTTTGATTGAATAACTAAATCTAAAACATTTCTAGAGCTTAAAGCGAAATGTTCTCTTAATGTTTACATTCAATTGATGAGGTTTAAGTCTTCAGACAGAAGTGCTATGAAGGGTAATCTCACTTTTGCCAAGACCTAACAGTTAGGTGAAATTCAATCAAGCTGCACCAAAATGTGCATAGAGTCCTTTAAATATACCTGATTCTGGATTATAAGTTTACAAAATGTGGAAATATATATAAATATCTGTCCTCACCCATTAACCTTAAGTTTACAGACAGTTTTTGCGTAAAGTAGTAAAAACAGAGACGTACAAACGATGAATCTGCATTTTTTTTGTGCTCTTTAATTGATGTAAGCTCCTGTTTCTAACATGACTGAAAATCAACGTCTTAAGCTGATCTTTAAAAGCAGCAGCAGCGGCAGCAACATGTTGTTTCTGAGCTGCCTCCTTCTCCTGATGATGGTTACATTTCAAAGTAAAAGCTTGAAACTGCAGATCTGCCTCTGTTCATTTCTGAACTAACTCTTCTCTCGTTCTTCACTTGTTGTTCAGTTGCATCACTTCACATCGTCGTCACGGCTGAATTTCCACCGTGACGTGTAAAGTGTTTGCAGATGAAGCTCATATTTAAGCAAAGCTGTTCATATCTTCATCTATTTATCACTACATCATCTCCAGTATCAGCTGCTTCCAGATGTTATCCACTGTCTCCACAATAGTGTGCAATATTGTTTGAAGCAAAAAGACGAGGGAGCACTACTCTTTATTTTAGTGACCTAATATGCAAATGAAAAAAAGCCAATAAAGCTTTTTTTCAAATCTTCAGATCTGAAGCACTTTAAATTATATTAGTTTTGAAGGCAAAATATATTTGATTCTCAATTTAGAAACTACTTCTTCATTTGATTTTACACTCACCTGCTTGGGTTTCTCTTACTGGTTCTCGTGTGTCTCTCTCTGCAGTGGAAATCACAGCTCTGCAGGAAGAGGAAACCTTTCACTGTCTTTCTTTAACAGGTTGTTTCCATCATGTTTGCACGTTTGACCAATAACCTCCCGGCTTGTGTCGCCCCACATGTTTCACTGTGGGTCGGAGTGGACACGTCAAACGTCATTGACACACAGGAGATTAGGACGCTGCTGCTGTGACAGGTACAACGTTCACAGTTCTCAGTGCTGCTCACGGGTCAGAGACACTTTAACCCAAAACATAAAGCTGCTGATCTCAGTTTAACTCGAGACAGAGACATCGTTCTCTGTTGGTTGTCCTGGTTTTCAGTGTGGCTGCATTTCTGTTGAAATAAAGTATGATTGTGAAACTAACACGAATTTGTCTGATGTTTATATTTTTATTTCGGAATAAATTTGTATCTTTTTTTTTTATGTAGAATTTTACCACGGCCATGTTTATGAAGGTTTACACAGGTTCTCTTTCCTGTTTGAAAGGGGAGGGTAAGGTGAGGGGTCGTCAGCTGCAAATGCATCTTCACCACTAGATGTCACTGAATTCTACACACTGAACCTTTAACAGGTGTCGTAGGCCCTGATCCTCATCATGGCTGCACTATCATATAATCACTTCCTCTTGAGTAGTTTGTCTACAAATTAAAAGCACAGTGTTCACTTTGTTTCAGCAGCGCTCTATCTTGAACTGAATAACAGAGTTTCTCTAATGAAAAGTTGTGACTTTGGGTCTGAAGATTGTGGCGATGTTTCAGATTCCTCTGAAATAGCTGACGTACGATGCGTTAAGAAAATAAGACAAGTTAAATAAATAATTAAAACATATATCGGCTACATCACACGTGTGGACACAAGTGAAATCACTCTTAAGGCCGTCAGAAGCTAATTTGACGTAATAGTAATCTGGAGGCTGGATGTGTCCACGATGAATATGGACACTTTGATTCTGAGGAACGACAGACTGAAGTTTGAAAAATATGAGCGGTGGACAGACTCGGACTCAGATATGACTTCATTGTATCATCGTTGACAGGAAGCAGAGGCATTTCCCTTCTTGTCAAATAAATTAAACTGAGCAGCATCACTTATCTCTTTTCATTACAAACCATACAGCCTCTGTACGCCTTGTATATAGTCCGCTATCTAATGAGGTTACACGTTCTGAGATGATGGGTGGGTAACAGCCTGCCAAGCGCCAGGATTAGCATGACACCGTCATTAATATGGTAACGGGAGAGATGGAGTGCGAAAAGGTTTTCTCTTCAAAGGAAGCCAAGCTCTTTTATCATAAAGCGTCGAATATGTGTTGAAAATTTCCACTGTTGTAGTTTTAAAGTGATGCTCCTCAGAGGAAACAGGTACTTTTATGGATAATACTAAGGATTGGGCCCATGCATGACACTTTTTTTTAAATAAAATTGTACAACTGGTGCTCCTCTATTATACAGATTTTTTACAATCATCCATCCAACCGTACATTTATTAGCTACACAGTTTATCCATTAAGGGTCCGGGGGGGTTGGGAGCCAATCATAGATAGAGTGAGAGGTGGGCAATGTCCTGGACAAGTCCACAGTCCATAGGGTAGTTATATATTATATAATTTTATAATCATATATATATATATATATATATATATATATTCAGGTCATGCAAATACAATACAGATGTTTTTATGATTAAACAGGTATATTTGAAACTATTTATATGTGCTTGTCACTCTTGAGCCCTTTTCTTTGCTCCTCCTTATTTTGTAAATATTGCAAAGAGGTGTCAAAGTCTGGTTTAAACATATACATACAACAAAAGTGCATTCAAAATTAAACTTCTTTGCTCACCTTGTTAACTTGCTCCTGGTTTGAGAAGTTACTCTTCTTTACCTTTACGTGGATTTTGACCACCAGCCTGTTTCAGAAATGTGCAGAAATTGAGAAGTTATCCGATCAGAGTCAAATCATTGCAGCATGGCCCTGCAGCAGAGCTCCCTCTGTGTGTGTGTCTGTCTGTGAGAGTGTGTGTGTGTGTGTGTCTGTGTGTGCACGCTGCTCAGCTTGTAGATGATCTCTTGCTGCCTCTCTCCTGCTGGATTCCCTTCATTTGCAGCACTTGTGCAGCTCTGACTTGTGAATTAACTTCTTCTGCCTGCTGTGTTTTTTCTTCAGGCTTGTTCCAGCAAGTGTGTGTGTTTTTAATGCTTTCATGTAGTTAATTTACTAAGTGGGGAAAGGCTTACTTGTGGCTTGAGTATTAAGTGTGTAACGCGGGCTGAAATGGTTTGAAGGCAGATTTGCCCCCTCGCTTGGATTTCTCTTGTTTGTGTTTCGGCGGGGGGGGGGGGGGGGGGGGGGGAGAGAATCTCACACTGGCTCGCTGCAAACGTTGGTGGAAGATAATTATGTAAATTGGCTGCGGAGATATAGTAAATATTGTTGTTTTTCCTGCACAAAGCTCAGTGACAGGATTATTTCCCTGTTTTATTGGCCTCGTGGCAAACTTATCTTAACGTGGCTTTTGTCATGCGTAAGATGAGTGGGCACATAAATATTTCATCCACACAACATAATTCTACTGAAATGACTGTGCTTCCTCTTCTCTGCTGTTCTTTATGTCATCATTTCACTTCTTCTGTTGGAGGGACCATTCAAAAAGGCACAAGGACGAGGTGGAACGCAGGACATTCTATCCTTTTATATTAGAGTTGTTCAAAAATTGCTCGCAAGTTACAAAAGTAAATAGATTCTGCCTAACATAGGAAATTAGAATGACAGGGACTAACTCAACCCAACATAACCAAACTGACCACTTCACAAAGGCCACAGGGAGCTTGTAAAGAACACGGACAGGGAACTACTAACATTTCATTTAATAACAAACTTAAGACCTGCAAATATAAATAGTCTACCAAAAGAAACCTATCTACAAAGAAAGAGTCAGCAACAACTCAAAAGACCTTGTGACAGAATGTTCACTTAATTGTCTGTATCCAAAATAAAAATAAAACTATAAAACTGAATTGAATTTGAACATGAAGGACTTTTTGTTTATTTATTTGGGTGTAAAATGTGATCAAATCGAAATAAAGCACAGTGTGGATTCCAGTATCTGCTGCTGGTTTTGGTTTATCGACGTCACTGCTCAGTCGCTGTCGTGCTGAGCTCGGTGTAAATTTCTCTGAATGAAGGCTGAGGGCCAACGTTCCAAATATCAGCCGATATAAACTTGAGGGATTGGGCTGTTTGGACAAGAAAGCAACAGTTAAAGCTGTGGCCATGTGTGACAGCCCCCGTTTTGTGGCTAACAAGCCAGCTCATTGCTTAATTTACTCCCATATTCAACACATTCTATGAGAACAGTTCTTTTTGAATGGAAAACAATTCGTCCCCCAATTTTCCTACTGAAATCAAATGCATAAATTCAGCCGTAGATACAAGGTTCTTTCAGTAGAAAATACTTTTAAACAAATATCTCTTGACCATCCAGTGCGTCAATCTCTAGTTACTACATGTTTTTAATTTGTGTTTAAGTAATCAAGAGTAGTTGCAAAACTTGAGGAATCTTGTCAAAACACTAACATTCTTTATCTTAAAGCCTCTTAGATCCTGATGCACCTTTTCTCACCTTCAGTTTAGTTTGATGATAAAATAAAGAAGCAGCCACATTCATTCCTGGTAGTTTTATTTGTTTGTCAGCAGGATTACACGTTTTTTTTTAAATTACGCATTTATGGGATTTAGATCTTTGGGTGTTTTGTGCAGCTTGATAGATTTTTACCAGGCTGTTGGGCATTGGTTCCAAATTATGTAATTTTAAATGCACTTAACTTTAGATGTAAATAAGTAGTTCATATTTAAGTTATCAAAAGTTGCTGCTTATTTGTGGAGTCCTGTCAAATCATTCAAATGATATCCTAAATATTCAGATAGGGTCTTCCCGTGCAAACTGTCACCCGATCAGCCACATGCATTATCAGATGCATGTGGTTGTGTGAAATTTGCACCTGTCGATTAACTGACTCTGACTCTGAAGGGAAACCTCACCGTCGGCTGTATTTTGAAGTGGTTGCATCAAAAGCTTCCGGGCCTTTGTTGGTGTGACCGTGCAGAGTTTGCCAAGAGGCGAGTGAAGCATTAAAGGTAAACAGGACACTGTGCATGGTAATTGTACAGTATAGGACTTTAATCCCTGGTGTGTTGCAGCAGGGTTCATGCAAGGGCTCGTTTCATTGTGTTGCAGAGCATCTGTGCTGAGGCCAGAGCTGACAGCTGCTGCTTTGCATCTCAGTCAGTTTTTACAGTTTTACCGCAGTAATATAACACATTGTCTGTATATGTCAAGGGCTCCTGTGCTCCTCATTAACTCCCCTTGTTGGATCGCTGTGATCAGTGGTGTGTGGGACTCACTGCAGCTTTCAGAATGCTCTGTACTTTAAGGCTTGGCTCTACTCAATACCGCATCCCATATATTCTGATTAATTCTATATTTTGAGACCTGCTTCTATCTTCTCTGAACACGCAGTAGTAAAAAAAAACCATGACATTTGAGTCTGGAGTCTTTGAAATCGACTTCACCGAGTCGTCAGTGTGGATTAACGTGCTTTGTCTTAAAGAGACGGATCAAATTCACCAGATGTGCGTCCCAGCTGATCTTTCAATTAAGAACTTGTTTGTAGTTTCACTTCACCCACCTGTCTGTCACTGTCACTTAAACCCGGGACCGGCTGCGAGGAGGTGCAGGTGGGGGGCTAAACAGTTTGGCAGTGACAGCCGGGACTTTTCTGTACTTGACTTTTGTTGTGTTTCCACCCGGGCTCTCGAGGTCTTGAAGGAGAAACGCCGCGCCTGGTTCACCTCCTACGGCGATACTTTTAAATATTAACAAATGCTGCAGGCAAGACGCCTCAGCGTGAATGTAGATGTAGGTTTCATATTTATTTTTTCATGGGGGGGGGGGGGGGGGCAGGGGGCTTACAGGATGTGAGTGTGCACTGTGGGATGGAAGAAAGACTTGTCCCCTGGCAGCTGTTTGACTTCTCGAGGACGGGACGCTCGCACTCTCGCGCTTTTATTCACACACAGATGCTCATTATATCCGTCCTGATCAGTTAGAGCTGTACAGTAGTGATTACCTTTAATGACCCCCCCACACACCATCCGTCTAGCGGGGCCGGGCGCCTGCTGTCAGGGTGATGGTCGGCTGTGCAGGACGGTTAGTAAATACAAATTGTGGGAAAGAATAGTGTCCATGTGTGCATTAAATATTTAGCTGAGTGATATCACCTTAAATCTGTCCCTGTTTATGAAGGTAGACCTGAAACTACAATGCATTTACTGACCAGTGGAGTTGGACATGCGGTAAATGCATCAACATATTATCTAATGTAGGGCTGAAAATCACCAACAAATACAAAGATCGATAATTCTAGCAGACATTTTAGCAGAGGTCGGATCTAACGAAGAACATTTAACTTTCCTTGCGTGGTTTCCTTTTGGGTGACTCAGAGCAGGCACTGCAGTACAGTACAATAAAGAAGCATATCTCAGCTACGCTAACAAGAAGTCGTGAGCTGTAAATTCTCCACTTCCAAGCAGAGGGAGCTGATCATAGTGTTACGTTATGAGCTGCAGCTCATCACTCACTCTGGGTTCGGGGTCTTCAGCTGCCTGTGCCCGTCACCAGACATCCTCATCAAGCTTACGGGACAGCTCCAGGTAGTGGACCGAGGAAATGTCTCCTGAAATAAACAGTAAGTGCTGAAAATATATAAAATAATCAAAAAAATTGGTGTAGAAGAATGTGGTAGTCGACGTAGGAATGATTCAAATGGTTGATTTGTCAAGCTCTGCTGTTATTATACCTCGAGTCTGCTCTCCTCTTATCGGTGGAGGTTGTTCTTTGTGTGTCTGTGTGTGACTGTGTGATTTAAAAATAATTGTTATTTTGTTAATTGCTCTCGCCTGATGCTTCTGTAAGAGGCCTCAGATGATTCGGCCTCTTCTGAGCTCTGCTAATTGTCTCCTGCCATCTTGAGAACGTGCTCTTTAATCGAGTAGGTGACAAAAGCTGCTAATTGACCCTCAAACTCACGTTAGGTTGAATGTGTGATTAGTGAACTCACAGTAAACCTTTTATAACTATTTTGTCAAGACAATAATGACAAATCACAACCTACAATTTTATTTCACCTGCTTAATAGCGAATAGTTACCGAAGTCATCCAACATTATTTGTATAAAACCATTCAGACAAGAAATGCAGCTCAAAGTGCTTGACACACAAAATACATACGAATAAACAAAATGCCATTTGAAAGAAAAAAGGAAACAAAAAAGTAAATAGAAGAAGAATAATTAAATAAAAATGGATGAATACAGAAAAGAAAGAAAGAGATACAAATTATTCAAGCTCAGGAGTGCAGGCAAGTGCAAGATCTAGTCGAAGGCTGAAGTAAAAAGAGGAAACGAGTCTGATATTCACTCTCCTCTCTGTTCTCTACCATCCTGTGTGTGTGTGTGTGTGTGTGTGTGTGTGTGTGTGTGTGTGTGTGTGTGTGTGTGTGTGTGTGTGTGTGTGTGTGTGTGTGTGTGTGTGTGTGTGTGTGTGTGTGTGTGTGTGTGTGTCTGTGTCTGTGTCTGTGTCTGTGTCTGTGTGTGTGTCTGTGTGTGAAGTTTCTTAATGCTCCTCCATATGTTGTCTTCCTGCAGGACGGGAGAACCGAAACAAGGAGCTGAAAGACACTGTGATGCTCCATGGAGCTGAGAGACGTTGGGTGTTAACTCCCCATTGACTCGGCACAACCATGTGACCTTAAAGCAAGAGCAGGCTTAATCACCGTGTGTGGCTGCAGAGGGCGCTGTTGCCCAAAGTTACATAGTGTTGCTTTAACACAAGTTTTCCTGAGATCTGCTATTTTGAAAATGACAATTGTGGCTGCTTTAACATTGAAAGTACTTTCCTTTGATGTGACTGTGGAAAATGGATCTCACACACAGCTCATGCGTATCAGCACTGCTCCTAATATTATTTAAATTTCTATTTTACATACGTCACGAGAGAGAACTGGGCGGACGTGGCTCAGAGGTTTGGAGCCACCTTCTCCAGAGAGCGAGGGCGTGTCCTTGAGCGAAACACTGAACCCTGATCGGCTCCTGATGTTGTGCCATCAGCGTGTGTTTGTGTGAAACACTTTATGAACCATCCAGACGAATGAATAGATTGTCCATGAAACTACTGAGCTCACCTGTTTTCAACCTGGAGTTCCAGACGTCTTGGCTACAAAGAGCTTAACAGAGGCTTTCTCTCTGCTCGGGTTTAAGTAGAGTGCTGCAGTAGTCATGGAAATATGACATAACGAAACAAATTGACCCCCATGACCTGTCAACACCGTGAGATGACGTCCTCAAAGGCAGTTTGTTGTTTTGCTTTATGCAGACACTTGATCATCTGTGCATAAATAATGTGTTTTTTTAAAAGTCAATTAAACACAATTAAAGCAATAGACTGAATAAAAAAACAAGCAGGTAAAGAAAAAGAGCAGAAAGAGAGAGAAAGAGAGGATACAAGTAGGAAAACACAGAGAGCTGCTGAATCATAACCCAGACGCTGCTGCTTCAAGTTGTACAGAAGGTGAAGGCGTAGCAGCAATAAACAAACACACAGTGAGCGTGAGTGGATCTGAGATGAATGTTGACGTCGGGGGTTAAAACAACACGACACCTTCTGTAGACACCGCGTTGTTCTTGCATTTCTCCAGAGGGAGGCAGCCGCTACGTCACAACCCAGTTCTCCTCCTCTGCAGGTGCACTGGTTTCAATCCCATCAGACGGATTGTCTCCGTGGACGTGTTTATTGCTCATCCATCATCGACCTCTGACAGACATTCATCTCTTTCCTCCTCAGCAACTTTCACCCCATGCACATAGAAGACTGGTTAGATATACAGTTAACACAATAACTGATTTTCATTACAAGGGATTCATTGTTATTAATTATGGCTGATCAGTGACGATTAGAGGTGTGGCGGCTCCTCTTCATGTTACCTTGAGCTTTAGATTCACTGGACTTTAAGTGAAAGGGATTAATGAATAGGCCTATGGTTGGTTAGATGATTGCAAAGAAATGAGGGCATTTAATCAGCAATCACAATAATTTAATTCCTGATTAACTGGTTGATGGTGACAAAATCCCAAATAATCAATTCCCATTGTTGGGACAAAGAGAAAATCCTCCTCAATCAACAAAGAGGAACACGGAAATTAAACACATTAAGATTATCTTAATTATCAAATGCTTGATTTTCTTTGCTCGTGTTGTGTGACAGCCTCTCATCCCAAAATATCCAGTTTAATGTTACAGAGGATTAAGCTTATTTTTTGAGAAACTATTTTTTTTGGCGATATTTGGCGATGATTGAAACATGATTAGAACTAATCAGTAATCGGTTGAAATCATCTCCTCTATTTGTTTCCTTATGAAAAATGGCCATGTCTTCCAATCGTGGTGTCATTTCCTGCCTCTAATTATGTTGCATACTCATTTTAAGCTTGCGTTAATCAACCTAAAGCTCATCTTCTCTATTTTGAAGATAATATAAACTCACCCACACAGGCTGAGATTACAGACATGCAGAGAAAACACACACATGGAATATGTGTATATGTAAATTACATCTGAAAAAGCCTCTAGCTAAAGGCTGAGCAAAAATACTCCAAAGAACCAGCTGACATGAACACACCACTGTACCAGACTTGGGCTTATTAATGCACTGAGGGGAAAAAAGTAGTTAAATGAGTCATTGGTCCATTGCATACATTAATGCAGCATAACATTGTTTGTCTGAATGACATAAATTCATTTCGGGATTCAGAGCAACACAGATCTTCAGTTTGGTTTGAATGCAATGCGCCGCCGAGACGCTTTCTCATCGTAAATGCCTGGAGCTGTGAATAATTGAGAAAAAAAAGAGAGAGAGAGAGAGAGTGCATTTCTCTTTTTTAAAATGTATTGGTTTGTAAGAGCCCATTCCTTTTAGAGTCATCCATGATGTAAGGCTACAATTATTGTTGTCGATTTATTGATGCATCATTTGATTAATCAAACGACGCCCTCCATTACCGTGAAGTTTGGTGATTGTTAGATTCATAGGTGCGTTCATTTAGTTGCAAACAGTTTTGTTGTCGTCTTAAAGTCTTGTTTTCAATCACAAACTAGACAATTAATCTTCTGTGAAATGTAGACTAGAGTCCAGCGGATTTATCGGTCAGCTGATCAAAGTTAGGCCGATCAAAGCCAGCATTGTTTTAAAAGCTTTTTAAAACAATGCCGAAAAGATCTTTCCATTTAACGTAAAGAATATTTTCCTAGATTTTCTAATTCTATATATTTGGGTGCATATGTTTTCTTTATATTTATAGATAATGATAAGAAAGCTAAAAAGTTAAAAGTCAAGCCGCAACTTGCTAAAAAACAGTATCAGCTTTGAATTCCAAAAATCCATATCAGTCGAGCCCTTATGTCGACCCTAAAGAAATGCCTGTTTTTCAATCTGTAGTCTGAATACTATCTCAGTTTAAAATATGTAGAAAATATGTCAGTGAGGGCAGTGACTAGACATTTCCATTATTGATTAATACAACTAGTTCCTCTGCCAATTATTCTGATTCAATATTTAGTCTATTGAATTTTGCTTGTGTTTGAAAAATCCCACTTTGCGAAGCTTCCAAAGCCTGAGGTGACTTTTTTCCACATCGACGGCCAAAAAAACAAAAAATTAATCTGTTAAAGAAAATACAAAAATGTGAAATGCTGAAAAACCTCAGCAGCTGGGAGCCATGAACGCTCAAGCTTCGACCCTGAGGAGTCACTTCAACGATCTTCTGTTTCCATTGTCAACCAACTAATTGATTAAATGTCTAATTGTTAGAGGAATAAACTGTGAAGTTATTTGCGAAAATTATTAAAACTTCAGGCATTTGAATCATTCATTGAATTTTAAAACTGTCACTGAGCACATTTCACTGTCCAGCAGGTGAGGAGGAGGAATTTACAGCAAGTTTTCTTTAATTCATTAATTTGCAATCAAAGTAACATTTAGGGTGAAACCCGTGACCATCAGTCACGTGAGATAAAAACAGTTCTACAGTTGGGAAAAGCCTCCACTATCGATTTTTCTCAATATGCTATACGTCAACCTTGACGGGGGATGTCAGCCGCCTGCTGCCTCCCTGACAGAGATTAGGTGTTGCTGTCAAAGGTAAAGAGTATTCCTCCTCTGTCTGTTGGCACCTTTTGAAAAAAAAAGTACATCCCCACTGAGAAGTGGATTTAAAAGCCTGCACTCTGTTGGATTGATTCATCAGCTTTAACTCAAAGGAACATTCCCTCCTCACGCAGGAGCCATTTTTGCTTTGGCTTCTAATTGGACGTGGCCCCTTCCAGTCTGATTATTCACAGGAAGCACATGTCACCAGTGGCAGAGCATGTGGGAAATGATTGGCTTGTAACGAGCTGAAAAACAATAACAATAAGAAGAGTATATATAATATATATAAATATATACAATATACTTTTCTTCAGTAGCAGTCAAGTCTATTTTTCTGTTGTCAGTCCTCCCACACTGCTGATACAGGCTGGCAGATACATTTAACCCCTGTGAAACGAGGTGAAGGATGCATTATGTATGTCCATGAAGAGGTCACAGGCCAGTCCCTCAGTGTGGAAACAGTAAAGACTGCCACTTATGCGGTAATAGCTGGGATGGGGAGAGAAAAAAAAATCCACTCCCTCACTGGTCAAAAATGACAATTAAACTTGATCAGAGACTCGATCAGGGGACGGACGACGAGGTACCATCGATATATGAACCCGATCATTGTCTCTGCTGTCAATAAGGACGTTTCACCTTATTTTTGAGCATCAAATAACTAATTAAACTAAGCTAACTGAAAAATTGAGTTGCTGTGGATACACTTTTGGGGAGCAATCATGTCGTCCCTCTTTAAACACAGCCATTATACTACTACAACCATTCTGTCCTCCCATGCACTAACATGGATGAGGTGGGGTTTATGATCTTTTTCTCTAGCCAGCCACCAGAGGGCAGACAAGGTACTTCGGCTTTACTTATAAAGGAGTCGTCCCATTTATACCAATGGTCAGTGTTTGGCACACGCAGGGGTTTGCATTACTTGGAATCTTTGGCTTTTTGGTGTTAAAACACAACAAAAAGTTAGACCTCTTTAAATTTGCAAGTCATCCACTCAAATGAAAACGACACGAGGACGATCAGTAACCAAGAAAATAGAAGAGAGCATAAAAACGAAAATCAACCATTTTTAAATCACATGAAAGAGCCGGTCTGACTCAAAAAAACATCTTATCTAAACACAATGATACAAACAAACCGGAGGATTATATTGCGACTGCGTTTCAAAATGTCCTTGAACGTGTCTTGTGATTCAAAAGAGGAGAACAGCAACAAAATGTGGCCACATCCTGTGTGTTGTATCTGTCAGTAAATGAGACGTCGAGATTGTGAGTTGTGCTCATGTAACGAGTCGTAAATGCGCCTCTTACAGGAGAAAAGCTTTTTATTAGAGATTATCGCGCCCTGGAGTCTTTTTACTCCACATTACACTTTAAAAATTAAGCCGACCTTGAAACTTTGGATGCAGACATGTCTCTGAACACTTTTACTTTTTTTGCATGCCCCCCCTCTGCCTTTCTCTCTGTTGTCTGCCCCGGCTCGGTTGGAGGGAACTGGAGAAGATCCATGTCCCTGGAAGAGTATTTGTCAGTAACAGATCAGCAGGAGCTGCGGCGGTGGCAGGTATCTCCATCACCTCCGCCGGTGCCTCTCCTACCCTGCATTGATCAGCCCCATGTGTCTGGCTAAGTGGGGTCTGGAAACACGTCAGCTGCCTGTGGGACCCCCATTGCAGATCTGCACTTGAAGCTCTGCAGAGACTTTGTCTTGTAGCTTAATAATTGTATTCATAATAACTTTATTTCTATAGCACTTATCTAAACAAGAGAACAAAGAGCTTCACAAAAAAATCCAGGGCAAAAAGAAACAAGAATTATAACAAAAGGTATTCAAATCAATTCAATTTAAAGACCCAAATCATAACATTATAAGGTCAAGACCTCAAATGTATAGGGAAACACAACAGTTTCCACAATGGGCGTTGAGTGAAAGTGCTTTACCTCCGACCTCAGGAGGATCTGCCCAAAACGGAGCTGAATGCAAAAGAGGTCTAGAAATTGAGAGCTTTTCTATGTGTTTCATTCACAAAGTGCGTTGTACACCCTCCCCTCCCTGTCTGATGGGCAATAAATATCATGGCACGGTCCTCTTCTGTCACCGAACACATTGACTTGTCCTATATTTAGAGACAAAGTCCTGTCACACACTAAAACACTTCAACGCCGACAGCTCTCCCCTATTCTCCAGAGGGAGAGCAGGAAACAAGGTGTTGTGTGATGGACAGACACAATTACAGACAGTTGTCTTGCCCGTACACATCTGTCGAGCACCTTCTCAATTCTCTGGTGCATCAGTTTGCTGTTTGACAGGAGACGTGATACTGATTCTCAGGGAATTGGAAGAACAGCTTTACTGGGGAGCTATATTATGGTTTGGTTTCATTGACATCAAGTATCTTATGCTCTAAATACCTCACAGATACTTTCATGATCATTCCAAGCAGAGATTGGGAGATAACGGAGTACAAATACTTTGTCAGTGTACTTACTTAGTACATATGAGTATTTTTTACTTGCTACATTTAAACATTAATATCGGTACTTTCTACTCCTGACATTTTCAAAACATGTTTGTTGCTTTGGTTTTCATGTGTTTGAGTGAAAGATTCCACCCTAAATGGACAACAACAATAAAAGATGATTCCTTCTTGTGTATCAATCAGTGCATATCACTATATATACATCGACTACAATACTCTGATTACATTTCAGAGGCTGTACTTTAACACTTTAATAAAGAGGTTGAACTAGTACCCGTGCTTCTACTTGAGTAAAGAATGTGTGTACTTTTTCCACCTCTGACTTTAAGCATGTACATGTATACATCTGAGACATAAGAACTCTCTTGTAGAATGAGTGTGGGAGGAGACGCCCGAGAGGAATTGCAAAAAAACAGCCCAAAATGAAAAGGTTCTGAGATCAAAAAGTTTCGCCTCAGAGCGCTGCTGAAAAATGACGAGGTTAAGCTTCATCAAAGCCGCGCTCATTACCTGGCAGGTGCCGGCGCTTGGCTACCAACTCCAGCGAGGATCAAGGATCGGACAGTGATCCAGCAAGGCCAAGCCGATCGATGGGAGCCATTTCAAACATGCTAAACTGGGCTTTGGCTCTAATGAAATTTTGCTTCCCTGGAGGCCATAACACACATAACACCGGGAGAAGGAGAGGGAGAAAATGACTCCAGCAGAGAAAATAACTCTCGCATCAACTGTCCAAATAAGTGGAGCGCTGCAACTCTTAAGAGTTTGCACATCCTTGAACACAAACTTTTTGAATGGCCGTCCTCGGGCATGGAGAATGTGTATGAAACTGTCTTTTTAAAGGAGGAGGAACCTTGACTGGTGCTTTAACAGTCTCCTACTGCTCATTTATATTCGTGGCAATTGCATAACAGCGTGGCAATGAACCTCGCATTAGGATACTTAATGTTTCTGCAAAGCTTAGACCGGCATTCTGAAGGAATTATATTCATTGAGTTAAACATCCCGTACTGAAATCAATGAAAGGCTGTTTGTGAAGATTGTGAATTACATGCTTTGAAGCTTTTCAGGCCAAACAGACAAAGATACTTTGAATTCAGGGTTTTTCTGATGTTAACTTTCAATAGAAGGCAGCAACAACAACAAACTTGTTTTCTGGGTTACAGGATACTAATGACAGAAGTCCCCAGCCGCCACGGCACACGCCGGGAGGTGGTGACATATTTCTTACTGCTTTGTACTCCAGTGGAAGAACCTTTTCTCGTGGATTAGAAGGAAAATTCATACATCACATCCAGATATCGATTATCCTGAACTCTGGCTCTTGGTTTGAAGGCTGCGCTCATGAGGACAGCGAGATGTCCAGACAGATACATGCAGTCTCTGAATAACTGTCCATGAAGTATTGGAATTTTAAATCAAAGCGAAATCCTGAATTCATCTCAGGGTCCAAAAAGATGAAACTTGTTCCAAGGGAAAATAGCTGTAATTTATAATATTCAGCCGTTTCTGCTTGCATTATCACCTCAGACAACCTTCTGAGAGTTTGAGGCCAACTGTCACAGTTTGCTCATTGGCCTTGACCCACCAGATTTTTGTCAGTTACCCAGCAATGGTGTGGGACACATTGGAAAGGTTGAGGTGGGGCCCTTTCTGGCAAAAAGCGAGATCCGCTGATGTAGACCGACGCTTGACGTTAAGTGCCCTCACAGAAATGACACACGGGCAGAAGGGTGTCAACTCCATCAGGCAGCGGAGGAAATCCCTTTCAGGTCCGTTCACGAGATCTCGACTTCCTCCTCGTCTGCACGTGGAGCGACAGAGGGCTCGGCTCACAGTGACTTGGTGAGACGACCTCTGCTGTGCAAGTCAAAATGACTCAGCACCTGTCTCTCTCTCTCTCTCTGTCTGCTGAATTGAAATGATCCTTTAGAAAAATCAATTAGCTGATAAGTAGATTATCACATTTTAGAATCAATACATTTTTCCTCGCTCCCCTTTGTTCTACTTATACAGTTTATATTAAATATGAAGACTTGCGGCCTTGGCTGTTTTCATTGCAGAACTTTATTCAATTAATACATTTTTTAAAATCTCATTAATTGTCGGATTGTCGGGAAATTTTAGAATCACATGTTCTACATCTGTCAACAAACAGTGTTTCTTTGTTTTATGACTGAATCCATGCAAAACTTACATCCCCAGCTCAACTGTTTTACATGCTTATTGTTTATGGGCCAATTGTTAGCATGCTACCACCCTTATATAAAATGTGTTAGCATTATGTTCAATGTGGTTGATGATATTACCCACATATGTGACTACTGTCCTCATTATAATGGTTTTGTTTTGGTGCTTGTGTATATAAGTGTTTAATTTTACAGTCTTGTTTGTGAGGTGGTTTTATTAAACTGCATGCAGAATGTTTACCTCAGTGTATCATTTTCTAATTAATTTGATAGCATAGCAGAAAAATGAAAGGGTTGCAGGGCAAATTATTGTTTGTGTTGCTTTTAATTATTATTTTATGCATCATTGGATGTAATTTAGAAACCTTATGAACGGGATTGACTAATGGGACCAAAATAGAATCACGATCATCAACAAATTTGACAATTTCTAATTGTCTTTACTCCGAAAACATGCGAAACGTGCTGTGGCTTCTTCATTGTATAAATTAGCTGCAGTGCTCTGTTTTGATATCATTGTAATTTGTAGAGATGTATTGACAACATTTATCTACTCACTTTTTTTAAATCAGTAATTTGTATTTTATCAAATTGCAAAAAAAAATACAACATAATCATAGTTTTGAAGCTGGAATCTGTGAAGTAAGTATAGTTACACAAAGATATTTTGTGTTTTCACTGATATTCTTTCATATTTTCAACCAAAACGGTCCCTGAAAGGAGAAAATAACAGCAAATTAATCAATAAGTACAATTATTATTAGTTATTGCCCTTGTAGATGGAGTATCATAAGATCTTGTGCTGTTTGCTCAACAAAGCATCCTATGTTTTGCTTTTTTATAGATTAATAATTGATACAAATAATTATAATGATTGACAATAACAATATTTGTTATTTGTAGAAATCGCTTTCGTATGAATTGGCCTTTAAAAGTTTTTTGCTATGAACTCAGCTGGTCGTTGTTTTTATCAGGGTCAAAATTAACTGCGTCTCATAGTCTTTTCATTAAAAGTTTTGATGAATTTATTGTTTTTCTACTTTCCTCTTCTAGCATCTGTCCTCTGACTCTAACTCCAGCTCAGGTCTAGCAGTGAGAAGTTGCTGCAGCTGGTGTAACAGCGGTGGGCAGCAGTGAAAGGTTACCTGTCGACCGCAGCTCTTTAATACAGCTTGTCCTCATGATAGTGTTTGCCTGCTTATGTCTGTTCTGTTCTGGGCGAGTGTGTGAGGGGGAACAGGGGCAACTGTGAACTGATGCAGAGAGACGAGGCGAAGTTCACTCCCTGAAATATTTATCAGCGCAGGCCTGGGAACGACATCTCCCAAACTTTCACACTCATCCTCTCCCACAAAGGGCAAAGGGGCGATGTAGCGGCCGCCTGTGCATTAAATGATGTCTTCCGATCCAGCGACTCCTCGCTCTGTTGTCTTGAACGTTTTTTCTCTTATTTGTCTGGACAGAGAAAGTGCTACTAAAACGAGAGATGGCACGTTTAAATGTTCGGTGAGGGGAGCGTATCAGCTCCGCTTAACTTCGGCGGCGGAACAGCTCAACGGTAATGTGAGCAAATAATGTGCTTCATTTGAAGTAAAAGGCTCTGATTGGTCGAACTCTGCACAAACCGTCTCCTCTCACCTCTGCAGAGCGTCTGTCTCACAAAGAAGGAATTCAGAGTTTGTTTTCCTCTAACAGCGCTGAACGAGTCTAAATATGCAGCATATTGTACAATACACAATAACTTTGTGCTTCATGCTCCTAACTACCAGACGTCTGCCTCCACATCCAGACGAGAAAATTGATTCTCTTCTTCTCTTGAAGTTGCAGATGAACAGTGGTTACGGTTATTTTTAATACTGTTGGACTATTGTGTTGATTCATTATTTGATTTGATTGTTGAACATCAGAAAGCAGTTCATCACAACAGGGGTCATTTCAGTCGTTCTCTTGTTCCTTCCAACAAACAGTTGTGCGATATTCAGTTTGATAATTGTCCTTCCTTCAATAAAAGAGAACATTTTTAAAGGGACATCAATGAGTTTAATTTAAGAAACCATTTTTTTCTGTGTTGTCATCAGAAAACATTGAATATATATATTACATATATACATATTATAATATAAGCTTTAAATAAGATTTAATGTAAATATTCATGAAATGCAGACACACTATATTTGGCATTGGCATTCACATGATGTTGACTACAGTTAAAAGCAACGTATTACACTTATAATACATTTCAATTAAATCACTCATATGTAGAATAAAAAAACATGCCTATAACTACTTGCCAAATGGATTTAGATTATGTCCATAAAGAGTGTTTATGCCTCTTTTGTAACTCATGTTAACATATTTCAGTATATGGAATAAATGCAGCTGTGTCATAACAAGAAGTTGTAAACAAGTGGATAAATTATGGGAAAAGGGTCCAATCAATTACTTTTAATACTATATAATATAATATATAAAAGCTGTTCACACTGGACAAACAAACCCACGAACATATTCCCCTGGATTTCAGTCTGAAAGGGTCAAACGACTGCAGAAGTCACAGGTCGACTCTGGCTCCAAACGAGGAAAAGGAGGTAAATTAACTTTGGTAATTTTACCCCCTTTTTGCTGGACTTGCTGCAGCTCAGCTTCATCTGCGTGGGAATGCATATTGAAGCAGAGGGACAGATATGGGGCAGAGCGCTCATGAGCTATAATTCAAAGTTGGAGACGGAGAGGAGAACAGTCAGATGAGACGGAAAAGCAACAGCTTCGCCATTCGTCTTCAAAAGAATAATTGGGGAGTCACTGTAAAATAGACCCCAGCTTCCTGACAAATTATTGATACGAAGAACAGACAGTTTTGCTGCATAACCCTGGAAATAATGTGCTGTTGTTGCAACATCGCTCAACCTTGGGACTTAACTTGGGGCCAGGCGGCGAATCCTGGCTCAGATAATGTGCCGTGCAACAGTGCTGGATAATTATAACGAAACTATTGCTTTTAAATTACCAGCGAGGTAATGAGATGGTTGTAGGGAAAAGTGCTTTGGCCGTCAAAGTGATTCTGTGAATGCCGAGTGAAATGTGTGGGACATGCACAATTCGAGCTGGTATAGCTTCAGTGCAGAGCTTCACACACTGTGATTTCCAAATGGTTGTAAGAGATACGTATTAGCAATAGTGTTAAATCCCAGAAGTCGTGTATCCTGCTGGCTGTAAAAACGAGCGTAGAGAAAGATTAAATGTTGCTGATTTTTCTCTTTTTGGTTGATTATTTTCTTCCTGCTGTAAGTGAAACACGCTCCCTGACTCAGGTACGTAAATTCTTAATTCACCCTCTGTGTGCAGATCATAGACTGTCCTACTGTTGTACAGAAATATATCGAAAATACGCTGGACAGCTGCTTAAATCTACAAGAGCGACCCTTTTAGACGACAAAATCAACATCTGGAAATAAGCTGCTGTTTTCTGCTTCTGTCCTTGAAACCGATTTTTTCAAGATATCACTAATAATCATTTAATCCTTTGTAAAGGACAAATGTTCTGTGTGGTGCGGGAACTGCAGGGCGTGTTTTCCCTGCTCCTCAGGTGTCACTTTTTATTGGCTCACCAACTTGGATCAAAGTTTGCAGACCTGAACTTTACTGACTGTTAAACCCGTTTCCCCAGACCCATTTATTCAATATGAAATAATTATTAGGGACTTATTCAGCTCTTCTGCTCAGTAATTTCTGTTAATGCCACTGACATTTAAATCGGGGCTGTGTATCGCTCTGTCTGATTCTCAGGTTTTCTCGTTGAGGTGCTTACAATCAGGTTACTGCTTGGCACTGTGCTGATATGTCTTCATTAACATGCGTTTTTCACTTCCTCGGTTGGAGGAAGGAAACGTGCTGCGACTGTGGGAGGAGAGAAATCCTGTTCTGTGTTCAGACCTCTGACATCCACACAGAAATCTGACAGGAGGCTTGTGAGCTGAAAAAAACAGGACCATGGAAAACACAGACTTATGACTATTGTGTTTTTTTAGATGTGTTTTGTTTGCGCTCTGAAAGGCAGGAGCTGCTCCGTGAGAGCTTCTGTTTTCTCTCACTTGCTGGTAAGAAGACAGCGTCTGCCTGTTTAGTTGGCCGAGTCAGAGTGTTTCTTTGACCTGAAGGAATGCAGGTATCCGTGTTGAGAATGTGGTCGCTGAGGAGAAACCGCATTTCCTGCAGCTATTCTGTGAGTTTGGAGTTTTTAAACATCTTTCAGCATTTTTTTTTTTTTTTTTACACAGGCCTCCTTCTGGGTTATGCTCAAAACTATCCTGAAGTAAACTTCATCCTATAGTCTGTTGGCTCTAAGGCTAATGCGCATTCTTGCAATGTTGACGAAAGTGGGGGAAAGAAAGATCCTGATTCCGCTCACTTAATTGTTCCACTCCAAAAGTTAGTGGACTCTTCTTTGGTCCTTATCCCACTCCTCCACAAACTCTCAATAAAAGTGGATGTCCTCACTTTCCAAAAATGTCCTCACACTGTAGGGACTGTGCATAAGTTGGTCCTCACAAAGCCATAGGTACAGGAATGCACACACACACACATGTTTGTACCTCTATTTTAGTGAGGACACTCATTGAAATAATGCATTCCAGGGCCCTTTACCAGAACCTTAACCATCCAAACTAAATGCCTAACAATAACCTAAACCTAAACCTAGTTTGAACCCTAAACCTAAAACCAACTCTCAACCCTCAAACAGCCCATTAAAAAGTGAGGACCGGCCAAAGTGTCCTCACTCTGTAAGCGCAGGAACACACACACACAGACCAGTAAAAAGGTTCAGTCAGGTCAGGTAAAGTGGAGAGGATGCAATTCTGAGGCAATACGGTTAAACAGCAGTGAACTGTAAGAGAATGAAGTGACTTGTGGTATTTACGGGTTAGTGTTGGGTGATGGAAAAGTTTTTACGCTGAGACTTTTCTGACAACACCCACCTTGGCTTAAGACTTACACTGAAAAAAACGCTTGTTTGCCAAGATTTCAGTTGCCATGGTAAAGCAACACAATTCTAATTAACAGCAATGTTTATAGATCACTCAAATACAGCCAACGTTTTTTCTCACTTACACCTTCTTTAGTGATATATGTTATTAGACAGGAGATGATGTTGACATTAACTGATTGAGGCTTCACAATTATGCTCCTTTATTTATAACTTTTATAGACAAAAAAGAATGATCGAAAACATCACATAGATTTGCAGTGAGAAAAGAGCAGCCAAACTGGGGATGATGAACTGTAAACGAAAACACATGATGTCCACGGTTGTCAAATGTCCAAACCAAATTTTCCACACATTTTCTGAAGCTCATGTCTTAAAACTAAAAACTGACGATATGCTCCTTGTTCCATAATCATTAGTTGATGCAGAAGAGTTGAGGTTCTCTACGAAGCCTGCAGGAGTTTTGTGCTTTTAATGAACTAACACTGGATGTTCTCACTTTACCTTACCAATTTTTAAACAACATAAATGTTACATCATAGCGGCTCAAAAACATTACAAATGAGACATGACTAATAACTGTGTATAATTCCACTATGCATCTCTTCTTCTTGTTTGCACAGCGGTGACAACTCCAGCCAGAGGTACCATGTTGTCTGGGTGTCCGTCTGTCTGTCCGTCCATGAATGCAATATCTCGGTAATGCCTTGAGGGACCTTCTTCAAATTTGATAGAAATATTGACCTGAACTCCAGGATGAGATGATTAGATTCTATCGGTCAAAAGTCAAAGGTTAAGGTCTGTCTTGTGAGGAAATATATCAGGGGTTCTGGAGGGGATTGCATTGCATTCGGCACAAACATTCACTTGTTCGGACTCAGGACCACGGAGTGCATGCAGGGGACTGCAGGCCCAGAGTGGAGGTCAGACCCAGCTCTCCAGTCCACATTTCTGCATTATTGTCTTCATCGTTGAGTTGAAGTTCAGAAGCTGAAGAGGCTGCAGAGAAGGGCTGTTGATTTTGGCAAAATACGAAATCCTGATTATTTAACATGATTAATCATTGACTTTGGAAACATCACACATTTATTGAACGTTAAAGACAAGTAAATCAATATGCCTCGTCAAAAGATTTGAGCGTCTACACTGCCGGACTTCTCTCCTGTCTGTAGGAGTGTGTGTTTGTGTGTCTGCTCATCTCTGTCGCTCCTCACCCACAAACTGATAATCACATGTACATAGTTATTAATAATGATGTCCGATCATGAATCCGGATCATTCTGGCCACTGTAACTCTGATGTCCTGGCTTTTTGTTTGATTTGTCTCATAAACTGTTCAGGTCCTAATAAGTTCTGGTGAGAAGTTAGGACATGCGGCAGGGTGATACGGTACCAGGATACCGGGCGTATCATGTGTCTGCCGCAATCTTTAAGCAGTCATTTTGCAGCGAAGGGCCGCAGTAGTGTCCTGGCATTTAGTTGATTTCATACAGTCATCATACCAGAAACCTCATGCAGCTTTAGTGCGGCGCAGGAACTCACCACTCACGCAGGCAGTGTGCACCGGCCGGCAAAATTCAGAACCTGACTCATTGCAAAATGAAACACGGGATGAAAATCCTTTCAAATCGATAACTTTGTCTTCATAATCGTTGGAAGCCAAATCATTATTGAAATACAATTAATCGCCCAACCTTACTGGAGTGTCGCCAGCTCCACCACTAAGCTCCTGGGAGCCAGAGACTTGGCCTGCAAGAGGTTTATTAAATGCAGTAGCATTCAGTTGTTTATCCGTTCATGAAAATCACTTACAGAGAGATAGTCCAATGCAGGTCGGTGAAGCGAACTGGGCTAAAAACAAAATTATGTCCAACAGGAGTGAACACTATTAGAATTTGAATTGAGAGGATTTAATACAAAGTCCATTAATATCATTCATTGGCTAAAAGAGGTCAAAGCACAGGCTCAGGTAGATAAGTCTTCATAATTAAAAGTTCATCAGCTAACCTTAATGATTTCTGCCTCAGTCAGTATGCAGATATGTAGCGTTACACAAAATCTGAAAAAATGTGTATAGGTATTATTTCGGCCGAGCAGAGACAGATACAGAGTTGCTAATTGTATTTGGCTCTTCCTCATGTAAGCAGTTCTGCTGTTCTCTTTGAAGCTGGACTCTTCAAAGTGCAATATAGGCATCGGTCGTACCTGCTGCATTAACAGCCTTACGAGTTCTGTCCTAATTAATGTGGATATTTTACAAACGATGTTTTTAGCCACTAGAACAGAGATTTTTAAAAACCCTTACAAGGCCTCAAAATGATCATGTTAGCTACATCCAAATATAAATATACATGTGGTTGTGACGGGGCAACAAATGAAAATAACTGGCTTTCCAAACTCTGAATTGGTACCATTTTTTATTTCTTAATTGCACAAGGTCGTACCAGAGCTGATCGTCTCCTCAGATTTATCTTTCTTTATCGGTGCCAGTTGTTTCATCTGATATCCATGTGAATAATGGAACCAAGGAGGCTTCTTTACTGCTTTATAATGCATGAAATACTTAAGACTTTTAGATGAAGTATTCATGACAATTCTTCATTTCTTGCATATTCATTAGTGTTACAGTAAATCCTAAAGCATGATATTGTTACGTGACACTCTCATTGCAAAGTGATGTCTGAACAACAACTACTTCATATTCTGCCTCAATCTCGACATGAATCATTTTGAATAATATTTTAAACTGACGTTTGCGATTCCAATTAGTTTAATCCAGACACACAAACCAATAAACCTCTTTTCTTTAGATAATTGCTACATATCAGAAAAATCTCAAATGTAATTTGTGCAAGTTTTACCTCATCAAAGACTAAATAACGACTGTCACATCACTGAACCCTGTGTATGTAATACTCCTGGCACCGGTGTGATAGACGCTCATGTATAAAGCCTGCAATTTACTTCTATTTGTCTGCCACCACTCAGCACCACTTGTATTCCTGCTGCATGTCACAGAGAGTTCGCTTCATGTATATAGTGGGTATAGAGGGTCCTTTTGATTTTATGCAGCGGCAGAGAATATGCATTCCCCATAGGACCGTGATGATCAGAAATCCTAAACATGTACATGAGCCAGTCCTTTATCTTACTGACAGTGCTGTGTGCAATCCACCCCTTCATTATAAAGAGATGTCACTATGTGCTCATCTAATTGAATCTGCCGCAAATAGGACACATCCCCTCTGGGCACTCACTGCCTGACGCTTCTGTAAATGCGAATTGGTGGAAGACTTCACTGGTATTGCATAGAAAAACATTGGTTTAACGCTGCAGCTACTCTCTCTCTCTATATATATATATATTTATACTGCACATCTGAGGTGGAACTTGTAAATCGCCGGACAAACAGGTTTCTTAAATCTGCTGCCATTTCCGGGGAGGTGCAGTGCAGCCGAATGTTTACTGGAAAGGCTTCAGAGAGGCCTGTGTATGTTTGTCAAGAGGAAAGACTGTGAACCTGACGCCTCAAACAACAGCTCAGGTATCTAATCCATCAGCTCTTTCATCAGCCATCAGACGCCGTTAAAGCTTTTAGATGGGCAATTTTCAAAAGCTATTTTCAACCGGCATTTTAATATAAGTCCAAAGCACATAATGTCCTCTACAGACACAAGACTCCCTCACAGATCCTCAGATTATTCACCTCACTTCCTTTAACTGATCTTGTTTTATGTAACAGATTAATTGATTCTTATCCAATCTAATTTGCTGTCGGTGCAAACTGACGTGTCGTTTTGATAAATTCAGCACGTCAAGGGTTCATTCACACCTGAAACAAATTAGATTGAAGTTGAATTCAAACGATTGGGTCCGAACTTTCTCCACAGTTTTCATTTTGCACGTGAACAACAGAGCAACAGATTCTCAGGTCAGATGTGTTCACGACAACATGTGTATATCTGGATCGTTAGGCGAGGGTTCATCAGGCAGGAGACAGGACATGAGGTAGAAATTCGGCTGCAGATATCACGTGTTTTTGTCGGCAGGAGAAACGGTGCAAAGCCTTTCAATCAGACATTTGTCTGATTGACCTCCAGCTTAAGTAAATGAGCCTTTACTTCCTTTTACTTTAAAAAATGTATATAATATCTAATTTACCCAACCATTTCCATAAAACTATATCTGCAGCTGACCTACATAAATTATGTGTTTTTTTGGAAGCATCTGCTCCGACCTGAGATGGTGGATGTTCACCTAAGGCATAAGCACTCATCACATGACTTTTAATACCGCTGTGAAATTTCCAATATCTTTGACGCGGTAACAAAGGGACATTTGTTTCCGTGTTCGGGGCCTAATGTGCGTCGCTAATCAATAGAAAGTATGTGTTAATTCAGCAGTATTGCTTCTAGTTCATTATACAGACAAATGAAGCTTGATTCCTGAGTAAACCCTATCTATTAGGTGATAATGAGAAACTTGAGGGATGCATTATACCGTGCTATCACCACCCGCCGCTATCTTTTTCCTCTCATGCTCCGTCAATTGTCTAAACTAAACTCTTTGTTTGTGTCTATTCTCGAAAGAACATTTTGTCACTGGCTCTTTCAGATCTGACTTCCTGCACTCATCAGTCAGACACATTAAAAAAAAAGAACAACACAGCTTTTAATCATCATAACGGGTAAGCAATCTTTACTGCTTATGAGGCTCCTGAGTGGGAAGATAATACTTTCTATATTCTGCTGCTCTGTGTCCTCACATGTATCCTATCCATTATATTCCAATGTGAGAAATAACCCTTAAAGCAGGACATTTATATATATTAGTATTTTCAACTATCTAACTCAAATTTGAAACTAAGGATCTTGTTTATTTTAGGTATATATACACATCATTCCCGCATGGTTCTTGTCAGCTTTTCTTTGTGTTTTTTTTTAAACTTTAACTAGGAGGGTTTAATCGACCGTGATGTACTCGGCTCTGCTGGAGTTACTGTGGGTTTGATTTAAAGGAATCAAAACAAATAAAAGCACTGAGAAGACAACAAATCAGGAAACCAGGGGACTTATTTGAAGCTGCAATTAGACAATGATTACGAAACCATGTTAATGAGAGTGTTCACCAGAATAATTTTGGGAGATCATTGAAATATGAAATATTGAAAGATGCAGAGAAATAAAGAGAAAATGTGGGCCTGTTGCCATGGCGATGATTTGTAGTCACCACAGATACCCTTAACGAAAAACCACACGTACTTCATATGAGCAATAACATTGGGAAGCGGGGTTTTGGGGGTAAAATGGTTAAAGCACCTCTAAATACCCATGTGAAACCCATGTGATTACATGTGCACCATATGTTCTACCATGATTTTCACATTGTGGTGACGTGTCCACACAATAAAAATCATGTGGAATTTCCTAGTTTCTCTGTAAAGGTTGTGTGGTGCTTTTCTTTTTTCCTCTTTTTAAAAGCTGATTGAGTTAGCTGGCGAGCAGCAGAGCAGAATGCTGCAGACAGCCTATCCATTCCCCTGATTAGCCGTCCACTCTCCTCCATTTTTCATTCATTTTCATCATTAATGCCACAGTGGCCCGGCTTGTGCGTATCGGAGAGTGCTGTCAAATAAGGGACAAAAGTTTTCTTATCTGTTACTATGGCGAAGCTCAGAATAATGTTTCCATACAGGCCTTAGATTACCTCTGGCACCAGATTTGATGCTGCGGTAGAAATAAAACTCACAGTAGTGAAAAATCTCTTCAGCTGCAAATGTCATCCAGATACAAACATACAGAAAACTAAATGTACTCAAACAAGCAGTTGATTGATTACTGAGAGATTTATTTATTTCTTGATCTACAGAAAAGGAAATTGGCAAATATTTTTTATAATAACTTAAGTAACTTTTCAAACACAAACACTTAACTGTCCCACAGATTTAGTCTTTTAAAATATTTATTAATGTCTTAAGATATCTCCAACATGTTTTGGACTATTAATTATATTATAATTAATAATACATGATATACTATTTTTATAATTCCTGGATTTTGAATAAATAAACAATTGTTATTTAATTATTTTATTTTAATAATAAGTAAATCATACATTTGGACTTTTTAGCCAAAACATTTATATAAAATATTTTTGAAAATAGTGATAGGCAAAAAAAGATAGCATTAGAGCTGAAACAAATAATTGAAAATATAAAGTAGACATGAATCAATAATACAAATAAAATGATCAAATTATAAGGAACATGTCTTCAGTTTGCATGAAATTATTTTTCCACGGTGTCATTGGGTTTAACGTTATATAAAAACTACAGCACTGCCTGTTGTGTCATCATAACCATTATCTGAAATTATTGGCAGGAAGAAGCAGAAGCCATTGGACATGATGTGTGTAACATTACCTCATTAACATTTGACATGGTTCACGGCAGAAGCTAATCCAAAGTTTAGTCATCATAGCCAACGTAAATGAAAACCTAATGATATGCCATGGTGCATTTAATGAAATTTGAAATGGTAAATGTAATCACCTTGAATACACATAATGGCTGTTAGTTGTATTCTTGCTGCCCCATCACGATCGTTTAACATCTACACAATGGAAATGCCTGCTGGCAACTGGGGAACTGGAATCAAGCTAAACCTGCACTTACCAAGTTTACTGCCAGTTTAAAAGAGTCAAGAACAACAAGTCTTATCTTACATCAATTCGGACCATGTTTATTCAGAGAAACCTGTTCTAATACTTTGATACTTGGTGGAAGTAAATGTGAACCAACAGAGAAATGTGCAAGGACTGATGAAGAAAAGACAAATATTTGATGGTTGAAATTCTGCTTTTCATTGTGTTGAAATAGAAAAGCTTTACTTTTTGACGAAGAGTTTACACTTACCTGTGTTGTGCAATAGAAGGGTGACTCGATGTTGGCTAATTATCAATAATCATGGAATATGATTGTTGAAACAATAAAGATTATTTATCTAAAAATAATTAGATTATTAATTGAAGATGATCAGTAATCAAATAACAATAAAACTATTAATGAGTAAATGAGGAAGTTTAACAATTAAGAATTATTAAATCATTAATTTGAGAATAATAAAGTTTATCAATTAAGAATAATTAAATAATCAATGAAAAACTTAAGAATAAACAATCAATGAATAACAAACTATTAATGAAAAACAAGTAATTATCAATTAGAAAGTACAAGCTATCAATTAACAATGTTAAGGTTATCAACCAAGAATAATGAAATAATTAGTCAAAACAATAAAATTATCAATTGACTTCCGGTTTGGTTTCGATACGGAGTAGACGTGTGTAAGGGGAGCTCCATCCCGACTTTATAATTTCCCTCGCACATAAGACATTTAATCATCGTTTCGTGTACCAGAAGTGAACTGCAGCATCTTAGTCAAGATGAAGAAAGCTGGCAAAGGAAAGAAGCAGGACAAATGTCCCGGGGAGGACGACTTTGGCGACCACTGTACCATGCTAACAGACGCGTGCGAAGCTAGCGCTAATGTAGCTCGCCCTCCAGCTCCTACTACCATTGAAGACATCCTGACAGCCATAAACACGCTGGGCAGCAGGGTCGACATGAGGTTCACCGAGCTCAATGGAGTTATCTCGGACTTTAAAGCTGCCCTAGCCGAAGTCAGCGAGCGGGTGTCATCTACTGAAGTCGCCACCGAGTCGCACGAGGTGCGACTAGACGGGCTGGAGAAGCGATACGACGCGCTGGCTTCCCAGTACAAGCAGCAACAAGCCAAGCTAGACGACCTTGAGGCCCGCTCCCGCAGACAGAATATTCGGATTGTCGGGATTAAGGAGAAAACGGAAAATGGCCGGCCTACAGAGTTTGTGTCTGAGCTGCTTCCTAAACTGTTTGGAGAGGAACACTTCAGCCGCCCAGTAGAAGTGGACCGGGCCCACCGGAGCTTGGCTCCGGCTACAGACGGCAAAGCGAGAGCCATCATCGCGAGGATACACTACTACCAGGTGAAAGAGCTTGTGCTGCGGCTCGCAAGAGAGAAAGCTCCTCTACAATACGACGGGCGCCCGGTGTACATCTTTCCGGATCTCACTTCGGCCACGATGAAGAAACGTCAAGCTTTTCGAGCCATCAGGGAGAAATGCAGGGCCAGGGCGATCCGGTGTGGATTCCGACACCCAGCGCAGTTCGTGGTCACGGTCAACAGCAGCACCGGCATGTTTGCCACCCCGGCCGAAGCCGAGAACTTCCTGAGCCGCGAGGCTGAGGGATGGGATGTAGCCGCCGGCACCGCTGCGGGCCGGGCAGCGGACTAACATCCCGGACACATTAAGTGATAAATGCTGCCACATTGACGGATGATGTAAGTTATCATTGCTTAACAAAGACTGCCGGTTCATAAGGTATGCTCATGTTTAGTCTGTGCGAGGGCTAATAAGTTTTATTTTATTCTCGATGTTTGTTTGCGAAGCGGGGTGTCTCCCCCCTTTTTGGAGAGAGATGGATAGTTAAACCGCTAGTCCGGGCCACTTGTTGGTCCCTAAGCCTAGTTTTAACTTAAAGTTAGGGGTATGGAAGCACTACTCCTGTGTTCATGGGGAGGGTTTTTGTGTTTGTTATGGGGTGTTTTTTCAGCACATCTGTCAGTTTAAATGTAATGAGTATTCCTTGCCACACAGTCATGTTTTCTTTATATATGTACAATAGATACTTTCTATGTTAGCTGATTTACATAGACACAGCAACGGTGAAGTTAAGATAACTAGCTGGAATGTAAGAGGCATGAATAACCCACTGCAAAGAGGGAAAGTGTATGCACATTTACGGGCACTTAAATCTGACATATATTTTCTCCAGGAGACCCACATTAAAAAAACAGCAGCAAAAATACTTTGTCCCTCGTGGGCTTCTCAGGTCTATCAGTCAAACTTCAGTACAAAATCAAGGGGTGTTGCAATTATAATAAGAAAAAATATACCATTTATTCACTCTCAAATGACTTCAGATGAGAGGGGCAGGTATGTGATAGTTAGTGGGACTCTGAACTCCATACCGTTAATATTAGTAAATGTATACGGGCCCAACTTTGATGACCCGCTTTTTTTCCAGTACCTTTATAATGCTTTGCCAAATTTGAAGGATTCAAATGTAATCATGGGTGGTGATTTTAACTATGTTTTAGATCCCGTCCTCGATCGACAGCACTCCCAAACTAGTACATTTAGAAACAGTGGCACACTGAACAATCTTATGCAGTCTTATAATTTGGTAGATATCTGGAGGCTTCTCCACCCCACCACGAAGGATTTTTCTTATTTTTCCACAGTACATAAGTCTTACTCCAGGATTGACTTCTTTTTGATGGATTCTAAGTTGCTACAGTCAGTAGTTGACTGCACTTACCACAATATACTAATATCAGATCATGCTCCTGTCTCTTTAAGTCTTGACTTGAAACACAAGAGAGGTGAATATAATTGGCGTTTGAATAATACACTGTTAAAAGATGAAGAATTTTGTACCTATCTTTCTGGTAAAATAGAGCTATATCTAAGCACCAATGATGCGGGCGATGTAGATGATTCCACTCTGTGGGAGGCCATGAAGGCTGTCCTTAGAGGCCATATAATATCATATGAGGCAGCAGAGAAAAAAAAATCTAAGAAAAGATTGGCTGAAATTGATGATCAACTGACCAGTTGGACAGAGATATTTTGAGCTTGGCGACAAGCCGCACAGGCTGTTAGCTCGCCAGCTGAGGCAAATACAGGCTTCCAGAGCCATACATTGTATCAAGTCTGAGGGAGGTACCTTACATACGGACCCGATGAAGATCAATGAATGTTTTGCCGATTTCTATGCTAATGTCTATCAGTCACAGGGCGACCTAGATTTTCAAGCTTTTGATACATTTTTTGAGAATCTGGATTTACCTAAATTATCATTGGACTCGGCTGATGTGCTAGATAAAGACATCAATCTGGATGAGATCACGCAGGTTATTTCTTCCTTCCCTAATAACAAGGCGCCGGGTCCAGATGGTTTTAGCGTAGAATTTTTCAAAAAATTTGGCCCTAAGTTGTCACCTCTGCTCTTACGCATGTTCAACCATACGATGCTAACTTCAGGTTTGCCGCCTACCTTATATAGAGCAAATATTTCGCTAATCCCAAAGCCAGGCCGCGATCCTCAGATGGTGTCATCATATCGCCCGATTTCATTATTATCCATCGAAACCAAAATTCTGGGAAAAATTCTGGCCAATAGGCTTAGAGAATGCATATGTTCCATTATACATCCAGATCAAACCGGCTTTATGCCTGGTAGACATATGCATTTCAATCTACGCCGCCTCTTCAACATCTTATATGCCAAGCATTCAGAAGAGGCAGTTGTTATTTCACTGGATGCGCAACGCGCGTTTGATCAAGTAGAGTGGCCCTACATGATGTCTGTGCTCAAAAAATTCGGATTCGGACCCTCCTTCATGAAATGGATTGAAATAATTTATTCACATCCGACCGCATCAGTTATTACTAATCAGAATATCTCCCCTCCATTTGCAGTTCACCGTGGGACCCGTCAAGGTTGCCCCCTCTCCCCCTTTTTGTTTGCCATTATCATCGAACCACTTGCTGCTAGTATCAAGCAAAGCCCTTTAATCTCTCCCATCGACATGTTTGGTTATAAACATCATCTTTCGCTATATGCAGACGATATTCTCTTGTACATTTCCCAGCCACAAGTATCAATACCTCCTCTCCTGACTCTCATCGATAAGTTTGGCAGTGTTGACAATACAGCACTGTTCACACACATACACACACTTTAACGTGTAGTCAGATACACATAGCGTAAACACACAAACATAACACATAGTTCTTCTCCTGCTTCTCAACCTCAGAATGTTTCATACTCCTTAAAAAGGGAGTCTGGCATAGCGGACAGATAACAGGTTTTCAAACCTCTGGCTTCATGAATCACTTCATTATATTAGTTCTGCGACTCCCTCACACACACACAGCGGACAGATTAGACTAGAGGTTTTCATGCCTTTCTCACAGTTTTGTATGACCTCACTTCACTTCACACACACATAAAATAAGCGCACACGCGAGGCAATATGCTCATGAACTTTAGTAACCGCAACACGGCTTGCACGTCATCACGCAACGCCAGGAGGAGGACCAAACGACGCCAGGAGGACGACCCGACGAGATCCGACCAATCCCAATCCAAGAAGAACCTCTGTCATGCCCAGTATCAATATATAAGCTTTCTGCGTACTCTGCCTCACCGCCATTTTTTCCTGTACAGGATCAGTGGACCATGCATGATCATTTGCTAGACACCGCAGTTTCCTGACCTGTGACCTCTGAATAAACCTGCTTAATTTGAACTTGAGAACGACGCCTCCTGCCTTTGATTTCCACCCGCAACAAAATGGTAGCAGAGGATGGTTTAAGACGATTGGAAGAGCGGAGTGGAAACAACAGGTCGGGGAGGAGGCCGTCTCTCGGACGGGAAAGAACCGTCCTGAAGTGACTTGTATCGCCTTGGGAAACTGATCAAACAGCGCTGTACTATTAAAAGGTGAGCAGAGCCTATTTAATTGAAATCTGCATATTGTCGTGATAGAAAACCCAAATTTTTGATCAGTAGTACTGAGGTGTATACAAGTACATATGATAAATTTAACAAAGTAATTAAAATGGTCTGAAAATGCTGTGTATTATGCAATGGTGACGGTTGTATTTTAGTTCAAATTTTACACAAACACTGTAAATAACTGTGCCTGATCTCCAGGTCTGTGTTTGAGTACTATTTTCAATTTTCACACCAATAAGGTCTCTCACTCTAAAATAAAATTTTACACAAACACTGTAAATAACTGTGCCTGATCTTCAGGTCTGTGTTTGAGTAGTAGTTCAAATTTTACACAAACACTGTAAATAACTGTGCCTGATCTCCAGGTCTGTGTTTGAGTACTAGTTTATATTTTCACACCAATAAGGTCTCTCACTCTAAAATAAAATTTTACACAAACACTGTAAATAACTGTGCCTGATCTTCAGGTCTGTGTTTGAGTAGTAGTTCAAATTTTACACAAACACTGTAAATAACTGTGCCTGATCTCCAGGTCTGTGTTTGAGTACTAGTTTCAATTTTCACACCAATAAGGTCTCTCACTCTAAAATAAAATTTTACACAAACACTGTAAATAACTGTGCCTGATCTTCAGGTCTGTGTTTGAGTAGTAGTTCAAATTTTACACAAACACTGTAAATAACTGTGCCTGATCTCCAGGTCTGTGTTTGAGTACTAGTTTCAATTTTCACACCAATAAGGTCTCTCACTCTAAAATAAAATTTTACACAAACACTGTAAATAACTGTGCCTGATCTTCAGGTCTGTGTTTGAGTAGTAGTTCAAATTTTACACAAACACTGTAAATAACTGTGCCTGATCTCCAGGTCTGTGTTTGAGTACTAGTTTCAATTTTCACACCAATAAGGTCTCTCACTCTAAAATAAAATTTTACACAAACACTGTAAATAACTGTGCCTGATCTTCAGGTCTGTGTTTGAGTAGTAGTTCAAATTTTACACAAACACTGTAAATAACTGTGCCTGATCTCCAGGTCTGTGTTTAAGTACTAGTTTCAATTTTCACACCAATAAGGTCTCTCACTCTAAAATAAAATTTTACACAAACACTGTAAATAACTGTGCCTGATCTCCAGGTCTGTGTTTGAGTAGTAGTTCAAATTTTACACACACACTGTAAATAACTATGCCTGATCTGCAGGTTTGTTGTGTGAGCAGTAGCTAACTCAAATTCGGTATCCCACTTAAAAAGACAATATATATGACAATCAGTGTTGGAGCCCTGACACCACCCAGGGATGGAGGTCACGTGCCACCTGTGGATGTTTTGAGATTGAAATGTCAAGTTATATGAAGATTTTAACTGCTCTTACTGCAGCTCTCTCCAATCAGGTCACCAGGGCCCTGGCGACTGATCCGGAGGAAGCTGCAGAACCGAAGGTAAAAGTTGGTGACTGGGTAAGAGTCAAGGTTCACGATAAAGAGAAAGTGGCCAGAACCCAGGTGGACTGGACCGTACGAAGTGAAGGAGGTTACTTCACACTCGGCCCAGGTCAAAGGTAAATCAGGCGCACCTTGGCACCACCTGACACATTGTACCCCAGCACCTTCACCTTCCCGCCCATTGGCTGAAATAAGAACTGATTTGAATAATGCAACAGGAGCTTTACAAACCAGACACACCATTGTTTCAATTGCGCACAAATAACGGAAGGCTGTTACAAATAAGGATTTGAAAGAGGAAATTACTTATATAAAAATTATTATACTACTTTAGATTATATAATATAGAGAGGATGTGAAGTAACTAGTATGAATGGAAGTGTGTGGCTGTTGGACTGAGTGACTGGTAGAAAACGTTGGGTCGCGGCCCGTTGTATCTCAAAAGAGGGAGTGCGGTCTCTGCCCGAAATTTAAAAAAAAACGTGGCAGAGAGTGCGCTTGGGCTGTGAATGTTCGTGTGCTTGTGTGCAGGGAGATAACTCCAAGATGTGTGTGGGAGTAGGAGTGTTTGTGTGTGTGGAAACGAGAGAAAATATGTGTCAAGGTCAGCTAGCTGACTGAAGACACAGAAAAAACTGACGGAGCGACAAACTGACTGGAAAACGACTTTTTCCTAAAAAAGAGGTGGTATATGCGCTTGCCATCTGATATATGTTGTATGTATGGGTAGGAGGGGTAAATGTGTTTAGGACTTGCCAAAGAAAGATTAAGGATGTTGACTGAAGGTTTGAGAGATGAAGTAAGACAAGAAAGTTAAAGTTTAGGAGGAAGAAAGATCTTTAGGAGTGAGATGAATCTGGCCAGTGATATCTTGCTCTGAGATGGATAATAGAATGTAAAGCTTGAGTGGTTAAGAAAGTAGGGAAGAGAAGTGGGAATAGAAAGATTTAGTACATGCACATCAGAGGATGAAAAGGGGGAGATAAGAATGTTTGGGAGTCGGGTAAACCATCTGTGGAAGGCCAGCAGCCTTACAGCTTACAACTGGCGTTAAGATCACAAAGAGTCTTGGTTGTTTGTTTCTATGTTGTTTGTTTGTTTGGTTTTTACTATTGCTTCATTCAGAAGTAAAGAATTCCAGAGGGAATTGTTAAAATTACACTTTTTGGCACAAATTTGTTCTTTCAGATATTTCCAATATATCTATAAGAGGAAAGGAGAAAGGTTTTGGCCTCTAAAGTTCTACATGAAATCCAATCATTTAAATATCTTATTTAGTTTCTACCTGACACAGGTAGTTGGTTGTTGAAATGCTGTTTCATTGACTTTTATTTTCTTAGAGCTGAATAATGTGCTTTCTATATGAGCTGTCTCAATCATATTAGGATGAGAAATTCTAACTTAACTTTAAACTAAATTCTGTGCTGCCTAGAATTAGATATTTCTTTGTTTTCACCTGTAGTTGCTTTAATTCCATATTCAAATCATCCATTAAGAATTCAATAGTCAAGACATGTCAAATCTATTTACAGTTGGAATTTAAACTAGAAGTTTGATTCAACCCCCATGTAACGCTGGAGAGTCCTAAAATAAATATGTTTCACCATTGAAGAAGAATAAATTAAAATCCAGTTAAAGGTCAAATACACTTTAACTCATAGCCGGTTTCATCTTAAATGAAAAGCACAAGCCATAATACAAGCCCCTCTGTTTACACAGTTTATAGAATGTCATATCTTTAATTAGATTTCAATTTATTTTGGAACCTTTAACTTTCAAACTCTGGAAAGAAGGTTTTTATTTTGTTGTTTTGTTTCACCAGTTATCTTAACATCTAAGGCTCTTAATTTGAAAGGTGATGTTAAGCTCCAATTATTGTTTTTATTTCATCATGAAGGAAATTGTGGCAGAATAACTTTTAAATTGTTTTGAATTGTTTCAGCTGTCAACTCTGAGACGTTTGATTGAATCTAATCTCTCACACATTTGTATTTTGTATGTGATTCCTGTTTTATCACAGGACAGTTTGACGTCAAAGCTTCTGAATTATCGTGTTATGGAGCAGTCAATGAATTTTGGAAAATGGTTTGAACTCAAATACTCAAACACTGTCATATATGTTGCATATTGAAATTCAACTTGTTTAACCTTTTATTTTTAATGTCCACTGATTTGGCCGACCACACCTCAAAAGTTTTATGAAATTGTTGAATACCAAAAGAGGGTATGTATGTTTTGATTCGATTATTTTGTTTGTTTCTTTTAATTATAAATATATATAATCTACTTTAATCTCAATTACGCATCGCAGTAAATTAATAATTTTTCTGTTTGTCTTCCTTTCAAACTCTGGGAACTGGGCTTCATGAATTCCACAACTCACTCCCATCCGGTGTTAACTCCACCTCCTCCACCACGACCGATAATACGCCCTGCGCCTGGCTTGGTACAGTGCAAGCTCAAACACATGGCCTGTTGGCAAGTATTATTTCCACGAAAGGATCTTTACAAGGCTAAGATCCAGATCATTGACTCTTAAAGACTGAAAAAGCCTCACTGACAATTCTTGATAATTTTGTTCTTGGAGCAGATCTGAAAAAGCTGAAATCTGCACAGCTCGCTCCTGTACCCTGTTTGGTCACACAGAAACGAATGGCCCTGGCCCCTTCTACTGGCAGGAAGGGTTATGTGTGTGTACTGATAGGAAGTGATTGAAAGACACTTTTTCCAAACTGACCCTGGTGGCTGGGTGACCAGTGCCCTCTCCACCTCTACGCACCATGACATGACATGGTTGTAGACTCTGCTCTGATGAAGGAAAACGTGCCTCATCCCCAGCTGTTCTGTGGATGCTGAACTGGGGATGGGTGCTGTGGATGCGATGGGTGCTGTGGATGCTGAGTATGCTGAAAGGGAAAATGATGCTGTACAGCTGAAGCTGAGGAAGATGGAGATGACGACGCGACGATGATGATGATGAGGAGGGGGACGGGTTTGCACTGGATGGGATAAAGGTTGAGGGGTACATGAACTCGCCAGTAAATGGTCACACCCTAAAGGGGGATTAAGAGAGAGTCTGGAGGGATTTCAAACTTTTAACTATAGTCTGTGTCTGACAGAACTCTAAACAAATAAAGATAGAAGTAGTTTTTTAGTTTAGGCCTTCATACAAATGATTTTAATAAATGTTGCTGCTTAGTGTTAATAATTAACTTTTCTGATATTAAAGGCTTATTCCCTTAGATTCATTAAACTCACACAGAGATCCAGGAACTGCCTCTCCTGGGGCAAAGTCAGTATGACATTGTTTGGGTTCAGTTTGTTCCGAATGTTTACAGTCAGGTTTGTTTTGAGATTTTTTGTTTGCTGGCTGTGATTCAAAGAATCACAGCTATGTTTTGACGTTTTTGTGTTTTACTGAGTATTAAGTTGGGTTTGTTTTTCTGCCTTGCCCTTTTCTGCCCTTTGCCTTCCCAGTGTTGTCCGCACCTATCAGGTGCGGAAAGGGGGATTTGTTGACAATACAGCACTGTTCACACACATACAGACACTTTAACGTGTAGTCAGATACACATAGCGTAAACACACAAACATAACACATAGTTCTTCTCCTGCTTCTCAACCTCAGAATGTTTCATACTCCTTAAAAAGGGAGTCTGGCATAGCAGACAGATAACAGGTTTTCAAACCTCTGGCTTCATGAATCACTTCATTATATTAGTTCTGAGACTCCCTCACACACACACAGCGGACAGATTAGACTAGAGGTTTTCATGCCTTTCTCACAGTTTTCTATGACCTCACTTCACTTCACACACACATAAAATAAGCGCACACGCGAGGCAATATGCTCATGAACTTTAGTAACCGCAACACGGCTTGCACGTCATCACGCAACGCCAGGAGGAGGACCAAACGATGCCAGGAGGACGACCCGACGAGATCCGACCAATCCCAATCCAAGAAGAACTTCTGTCATGCCCAGTATCAATATATAAGCTTTCTGCGTACTCTGCCTCACCGCCATTTTTTCCTGTACAGGATCAGTGGACCATGCATGATCATTTGCTAGACACCGCAGTTTCCTGACCTGTGACCTCTGAATAAACCTGCTTAATTTGAACTTGAGAACGACGCCTCCTGCCTTTGATTTCCACCCGCAACAGCAGTCTCTCAGGATTCTCTATTAACTGGGAGAAAAGCGAACTTATGCCAGTCTCCGCAGCATTTAACAACGCATATTTGCAATCCATTCCATTTAAAAAATCCTATGAAGCTTTTAAATATTTAGGAGTGACTGTCACCAAAAACCCAAATGATCTCCTCCGAGTGAACTGGCAAAGCAAAATTGACCAAGCTAAAACCAATATCGAGTTTTGGAAAACCCTCCCAATATCCATGATCGGAAAGATAAATGCAATCAAGATGATAGTACTACCCCGCTTTCTCCATCTTTTCCAATCCATCCCATGTTTTATTGCGCAGTCATATTTCAAGCAATTAGACTCAATTATAATACCTTTCATCTGGAGTTATAAAACAGTTAGAATCTCTAAAAAACACCTATCAAAACCAAAGGATGTAGGAGGTTTTGCTTTGCCGGATTTTAAGTTTTATTATTGGGCTGCGCACTTATCCATTCTCGCATGGTGGAAGAAGGGTCCCGCTTCTGAGGCAGACTCCTGCCCTGCATGGTTGAGTATGGAGCGAATGCTTTGTAAAAAAACTTCACTGTCCGCTCTTCTTAACAGTCCCACTGCTGTTAAAAAGGCATGCTTTAATAACAGCTTTGTAATTGGCAACACCATAAGAATCTGGAAGCAGATAAAACATTACATTGAGGCTCCAAAAACCTACTTGGATACCCCAATATGTGAAAACCATTCCTTCTTACCAGGTCTGTCTGATAGTGTTTTCCTTCTCTGGAAGCGGAAAGGCATTTGCAACATAGGTGATTTGTACATTAACGGTATTTTTGCCTCATACCCACAACTTGTAGCTAATTATGACATTCCTAAATCTGACCTTTTTCGATTCTTTCAAATTCGGAATTATGTCAGGATGCATTTACCTGGCTTTGAGATACTGGTAGAGCATGAGGCCCTTGAGGCAATAAACAAATTTGAACCTACTGCTAAAGGGGCAGTTTCGTTCTTTTACCGGATCTTGCACAACAATACACAGTTGAACACAGCAAGTCTTAGACAGGCATGGACAGATGAGCTGAATGCAGAACTGGAAGATGAAGTATGCCTTATTCAGTTTAAGACGGTGCATAGGCTCTATTATTCCAGAGAAAAACTGCACAGTTTCTTTCCTGATGTTTCACCCATTTGTAACAGATGCAAGTCTATGACTGGTAACTTAACGCATTCTTTTTGGTTATGCAGTAAACTGTACACATACTGGAAAAGTATTTTTCACTGCTTCTCTACGGCTTATGGGAAATGTTGGGAGCCGGATCCATTTGTAGCCATTCTCGGGGCAACCACCCCTTTGTCTTCTGCCAATAAATATGAGAAAAAAGCTATCCTATTTGGAACTGTGATCGCGAAGAAGATAATTCTTCGTGGGTGGAAGTCTGACATTGCACCCACGTACGATCAGTGGTTGAGAGAAATGGCAAATATGCTTCACCTGGAGCGACTGAGACTTCATAATGAAGACAGGGGAGACATATTTGATAGGATGTGGGACCCTGTACTGCAACTGTTTCAAGGAAAGGACTAAAGTATGGATCATTGTGAAACGCCTGCTGTGTGTATCTTTTAGTTTACTCTTCACTTTGTGTAGTCTTTTGTAAATTTGTATGTTTAATTTATTGTCATGACTGTGGCTTCTGTTAATTCTTTACTAGGATGTGCTGATCCTGTTCATGCTTTTTAGTTTATTTGTTAGTTTGGGGTGGGAGTTTTTTTTGTTTTTTTTTTCTTATCCTTTTCTTTTTTGTTTGTCCTGTGTTCCTTTTTCATTCTGGAAAATAATAAACATATTTAAAAAAAAAAAAAAAAAAAAATTATCAATTTAAGAATAATACTATCTATATTAATACTCGAAGAGGGCACCACCCTGGTAACAGGGACCAACAACTTAGTCTATAAATATCAGTCTCATCTGATAAAGTTAAATTAATAACCTCAATATTTGATATTAACGATTATATAATTAACAGTGAAGGCTTGAATTCGAGCACTGGCTATAGTTATCCAACTGTGTTCACAATATCATGCACAAGTAATCACAAGACTCAAATACTTTAAGTATAAAAGAGGATTTATTAAAAAGATATAAAAGTCAATGTTGTTTAAAATGATTCTTCACTTAACACAATCCGCTATACATCATACAGTCGCATCACATTCATCACAATATATCACACTGCAATACTTCTGATAAGGCTGAGTGTGTATGTGTATGTGTGTGTGTCTGTATGTGAGTGTGTGTGTGTGTGGGAGCGTGTGTGTGTGAGAGGGAGGAAGAAGGGGGGTTGATGACTCACGAATCTTAAGAGGGCTGGCTTAACCCTGAGGGTTGACTACAAAATTGGTGATGTAATACGCCAGAACTACAACTCAAGATGGCGGAGTCGCCTAAGAAGTTTAGAGTCCTTAATAGAGGCAGGCCTCGATGTGTATTACAGTCGATGGCCGCCGGACCACGTGGCTTAGAATCAGACTGATCAAAGATGGCCGACTTGAACCCACGTGAGACTAAGGCTGAGTGAGAACAAAGGGATTCTTTATCTTAGCTTAGCTTTAGCCGAATGGCGTCGAGGGCTTAAGGCCGGCGCATGCTTCTGCGTTTTCACGGGCCCGGAGACGCAGGAGCCCTTCCGGGCCCCTCACGGCCCTTCCTACGTCCTTATGTGCGTCGGCCAATTTTTCTAACTAGACGGCAAAGCCCCGCAAGCGTCACCCGGCCGCGAGGGCTGTGATTGGTCTGCTGACTACATAATTTCCGGAGTCGCATTTCCGGTTCATGCCCGGAAACCACGGAAGATTTAGAAGAAAGAATATGGACCAGATAGAAGAGCACTTGGCAGAAGCGATCCGACACTATGTCCACTAGTATAACCCGTCACTAACCGGCGGATTTTTCCGCCAGAAAAAGGCTCTGCGGAGCCGCCGTGGCGATGTAAATAAATCGCTCTTCTTCGTGCAACACACGAAGAAGAGCCGACTTCGACAAGAAACATTACTGCGCCTAGTGTTCTGGCGGGGAATTGCATGGCAACACGCGCAACGGTTGGAGAACCATGAATGACAACGAGTCCTGCGTTACAGCTGCGTGCCTGCGGGCCCCTGACGACGCAGAAGCATGCGCCGGCCTTTAGAGCCAAGATGGTCAAAGATGGCCGACTTAAACACTCGTGAGACAAAGGCTGAGAGAGAGGACAAATGGGGTTCTTTGTCTTTGTTTAGCTCTAGAGCCGAACGGCGTCGAGGTGCGTTCAGGGGCCCTGGGTATCAGAATGGCTATGTATAAGGTGACTGTGTGTGTGTGTGCGTGTGCGAGGATGTGTGTGTCGGCGGATGTGAGAGAACAAAAGAGAGAGAGAGAGAGAACAAGCAGTAACACAGATCGGAGATGATCTTAAAAACGCCATCAGAGGCGATCTCACAGTGAAACCGGCAAACCAGTTACGTGAGAGGTCTCCTTTTAACAGATTCACAACTCAGTGAGGCCGACCTGAAGGGAGCCAAATCAAACCGGAAGCGCCGGGTCGTCACCGCGCGCTTTTCACAATAAGATCGACACGGCGGTCTTTCTATCAAATTACACTCAAATAAGACACACTAAGTATAAAACTAAACTATGCCCAGACATACGTCTCTTACTTCGTGTTGCTTCGCGGGGTTTCGTGCACGACCGTGGTAGCGCGAATTCCGGAAGGAGGAAGTTGATGATTTCCTGGCCTCGGAGCGATGATCACGGAGCCGCGGAGGCGGCGGTGAGATGACGCCGGGCCGAATTCGGAGAGGATGCTTCTCGTTCTCCGTGGCAAAGTCTGTGCCCTTCTGCAGGAAGGGACACCCGTGGCCGAATTGTCCGTAGATGGCGGGGGAAATGTCTCTGAGCTCGGCCAGCAAGTGAGGGGATTCTCTGCCGCGCTCTCTTCAAAATAAAAGCAACTTAAAAAGAAGCTTATTCAAATTAAAAGCTTTAAGAAAAACAATAGGGAAAAATAAGCTTACGATGTACTAAAGAAGAATAAGTTAAGCTTAAACTGGATTAGAAAAAAGTAGCTTTAGACTAAAAATGAACTACAGAAAGATAAGTTTTAGAAGTAAAACTTAAGAAAGGTCAAACAGCTGCAGGATGTGTTTCCTTTATGTCCTCTTAGATCACTAAGAACTAAACTGAGATGCTAGCTCTACTGTATCTGGAACCGGAAAGAAAGATTTGAGATGAGTCTGAAGTTAAATAGTATCTGTGAACTGGCTCCCCCCCTCCGGCGGGGCTAAAGGTCTCAGGCCAATAGGGAGGTCAGAGATCAAATCTGAGGCGCGGCTAGAGACACAGCAGGGGTCACTGTAGTTTGGGGGAGCTCACACTTTTCCCTCCAGAATACTCCTGGTTGGATTGGAATGTTACACAAGGCCTCATGTCTGTGGCCTCTTTTGTCCCTGTTAGGCCCAACACCTGTCACTTTTCCAAAAGGAGTGCGATAGCCGCACGGTACAAAGTCGACAAACAGCCTCACCTTTGTTCGACTAGGATTTAGAACACGGCTATTCTCGGATGCGTTGGAATGAATGTTCGAATTTCTAATATAAAGTGACATATCAACAGAATCTAGTAGGCAAACAGTCAAATGAAAAAAGCTTGAACTATATAAGAAACATCTCAGTTTTACAACTATGTGGGAAACAGCAGATAACAAGTCTAGGTCAGGATTTTAATTTTCTTTAGACTGAAAACACTGAACATGATGAGGGACATGTGTTTGTCCCTCATCGTTGTGTTGGTATGGTGATTCCCAACACAACCCATGAAATCAGCCTCCAGACGCCTCAAGTCAAACGTCAGTGACACATAACTTTGATCAATACATGTCACAGTATTATAGGTATTAAAAGATGTAGTCCTCACACATTCCCTGACCGGCACCAACACCAGAGTCCTTACTCGAGATGTTTTCCCGATTGCTTGATCAGCTTCATTAATTCTTATTGAAAACTGTAACCTGCAGCTGGATGATATGTGGCTCCGTACAATGAGGTGATTGGAGATTATACTGAACCATCTTTCTCTCTGTGCAACCGGAGGCTTTGAAAGGGAAAGGTCATAGTTGGTGGCATGACAAGGTCAGTGTATGTGTGTGTGTGTGCAGATTTTGCAGAGTACTTTGCTCTATCAAATAACTGCAAAATGAATGACCTTCCCATCAGCCTCTGTTGTTTGCTACTTTGAAAATGTTATAATGCTAACACACTAAACTAAGCTTTATTCTTCAAAGTACATTGTTTTAGTTTAGTCGGCGACTCATAATTGGTGCGGTTTGAATTGCTGTTTACCTCTGTATGTCAGCCCTGTGATAGACTTGTCGGCCCGGCCGCTTGTCTGCTGAAAACAGCTCCAGCCTCCAGCCCTCAAATGATAAATGTCTGGTTGAGCTTACAAATGGACGATTCTTCTGTTTGGTATTTGAAAACCAAAACAATTAATTGGAAAAAAACAAACATCATTAGTTGCAGCCTTACTATGTTGTGTGCTGTTGTCACAACTATTTGCTTTGTTAGTTATTCTTTTGAGCAAAGTCTGCAGAGTTGAAGCACTCAAAAGTCCAGTCGTTGTTAAAATCCACTGTGATCTTTTGTGAACTTATCCAGAGGCCTTGTCGTAGGGGCAGACCTTTCAACGGGGCCATACAATTCTTATTCATTCACTGATGAATCAATTTATCAGATCTTGGCAGAGTGGAAGCGAAATCTCAGCTGAATTAAATCCACTCGGCCACAAATATCAATGCATAATCTACCTTTGGATATGTAGACAGCGTTTATGTTCTTTTATCTGAAATGATATACACAAACTCACGATGCCCTCAAACTGCAAATTGTTTCGGTTTGGATGGTGCATTGCCCAAGTCCCTGAACGCCTCTCTCAGGCCGGTGTACAGACTTTGAACTGGTATCTTTGCATTATTCAGCTCCACGCCGCACACAAGGAATAACACTCCTGTGCATTGGATGGAGCAGCGTTCACCGAACACACGCAAGGACGGGAACATCTGCACCAAGTGTGAGCCGAACCCTTTCGCATCAACAGGGGAACAATAAATGAATGACAATGACGAGAGGGGAACCTTGTGAGACGTTGAGCCACAGCCAGATACGAAAGTGAGATTATTATGCACAACCTGGCCTTAAGTATGTGGACGCCTGGTTGCTGGAACACCTTGTCTCAAAACATGCGCATAAATATGGAGCCACAACAGTCTGCACTTTTCTGAGAGCATCTTTGGACCTGGCTGTGGGGATTTGTTCCCAGTAAGCCACGAGGGCATGAGGGATGCGTGTCACTTCCTCCAAGGTGTTTGAGTATAAGGCCTCTGTGCAGGCAAGTTCTTCTAAAGGATGGATTTGGTTTTTATTTACAGGGGACCTGTCATGTTGAAACAGGAAATTCCTCAAACTCTTTAGGGGCATAAAGGCTGCTGCACGCTAGAGGATAATTGGGCTGATTTTAGAGCTGATTCGCACCGTCCGACAATCGTGGACTGGAGGTCACTCTGTGCCGATGTCTGCCCAAATAATCCTGAAGTGTGAGGAGTTTACAAAATAATGTTAATGCTACCGATTTATTCGGCGCCTCCCTGATCTCGAAAACACCTTGGGTATTTCCGATAATCGGCCCAGACAGAAAATAGCAAGAGAAGAGAAGATATCCTGAGTTTTTGTGAGATTTCGTTTGCCAGTTTGAAGTCGTTTCCTACAAATGTGGTCTGACGTTCTGGCCAAATCATCTAGTTTGTGCGTTTTGAAGATTAAAAATCGGTTCAAACTTATGTAGTTAGTCGTTCAACAATGGATGAACTGTCATTGAATTACTTTGACGCTGTAGAAAGTATATAAATAAAATCTAAACGTTTTGTTCTGTTAATTTGACTTGAGAAGCACCAAAGGAAACTTGATTAAATAGGTTAAAATGTAATCAGCAGTGCAAAACGTTGGCTGAAACTGGCCAATAGTTCCTCCACATCCAATCAGACGGACGAGCACTGGCCAGGATTGCGTGTTAGAAGAAGGAGAAATAACAGAGGCAGATAGATAATGAAGAAGCTGGAGAAACGTGAATCCCACAGACATCAGCTACATCTCAGACCTGCATCAATAAAAGTGCTATCAGTCTTTTTTTAAATATTGAGTTACAGTCTGTGTCTGATAAGTAAAAACCGGAGAGAAAATTGAATAAAACCGAACATTGGAAATGTGGTCAAATGATTTAATGCGTTATACCATCACTATTGTGCCGTTAATTAAATGTTTTCGTGTGTATGTCCTTGTACCAACTCATAACCGAAGTAATCTACTGGACTTATCTTCACACATGCACTAGACGATGATAAAACCTCATTTGCAGATATTACAATTTCTCACACCATTTCTGGATTCTCCTCTGTCCTGAATCTCAACGTTTCAGTGTCTATTAAATTTGACACAAATGTAACTACATTTCCTATCAGTCCCATTTCGACCTCCGGGAACTGATGACCGACTCTAACATTACATCAAGGGACTCAATAGACCTTTTCATACCACTTATATCACATAGATCAATTCAAAGTAAAACGCTCTTTGGAAAACAGGCAGAGATCTGTCAGCTGAAAACGAGCCGGTAGGGAGAGGCTGGAGAAAATCAACATTCCATCGAGGAGATTTTCAGAGAACAATTAGACAAACTTAACAATGAGAGCTGCACTTCTCTACATCGATTACTGATAACAAGAACAACCCACACACTCCTCTCCAGCGTCAGCCGCCTCCTTATCCCAAGTCCTAACCTCCTTAACCTCCCTCAAGTAATGTAGTAAAAAATACCACTTAGAGAGTATTTTACCTCTCCAGAATCATTGTCCTCATTCAAACCTACCTGAAGGAAGAAACCCCCACACTTTTACATGCTTCAAATTCGAGCAGACTTCACAGGATCTGAAGCGTGTCTTTTAAAGCCGATTTATAAAGCACATTACACCAGTTTTAAGAAGCAGCAACCAGCAGGTGAGAAGTTATGCATCAATGTTAACAGTCTGCACTGCAGCTCGCTGGAATATTGTGTTGGCAAAGGGAAAATGTTTTTAGTTGTTCTTGTGGTAGTGTTTTTCGGTTTTAAAGCAGATTCATTTGTAGTCTTTACTGTAAAGGCTTCACATTACTGAGAACGAGAGGAGGGAGAGGTCATGGTTGAAGGTCAGAGGTACGGCCGACAAAGCATTTCCTTTGGTCTGAGATACTATTGGTAATGTAAAATACATATTTAAGTATGTGAATATGAACTGATTTATATTTATGTGCTTTTATCTGCTTTCTGTTTTTTCTTTATTCTATGTAAAGTGTCTTTGAGCATCTAACAATCATGGGATTTCATGATAACATATATTGTGAAACTGAAATTCCAAGCCTTAATTACATTCCTTTATCAAATGTACACACAAGTCTGGCTCTATATAAATAACCTCAACTGCTCCTGTAGGAACACAAGTATTTTGATAGGAGCTTTACAAAAACACAACATTGGTGAGCAAACATTATTGTATTGCATCGTCTAACTATTTCAGCAAAGTAAGAGCAATGTAAGAAGACAACACTAACACAACTCATGCATATGCATTATTCCCTGTTGTGTGCGCTCTCTCCATCTGCTGTTTGTTGACGACACGACGAGGAAAACACTGCGACAATAATCACTTTTCACTGCTTTACATTCTCACCCTGTCCTTGACTGTTGCTTTCAAAATCCCACAGTTTTATTTGGATTTTCCCGTCACATCACTGACGATGTTCCTCGAGCTGCTGGTGCAATAAAGACTGCTGACAGTTTTTTTCAGAGTGACATGACTCAGCAAAGACGTATAACTTCTATTGTTGCTCCGTCTTATCAGTGAATCTTATCAATTCCAAATGTAGCATTCTCTTTCTGCATTTATGGTCTTTTTATTGCGTTACATTAATGAGCTGTCAGGAGGATCATTTTGGGGAATTTGTTTGTTGCTTGCTGAAGAGGAAAAAGTTCATCCTCCTAATTACCTTCTAAAGATTTGGGTGGGGTATCATAGCTTTTTAATGCCATGTACAGATGTTGTCTAGAATTGTGTTTAATGAAATCTGATTTAAATTTAAAACTAACTTGTGTCATGTCTACCCCTATGTTAAAAGGAGTTTCCTAAATAATAATAAAATATCTACTTACAGGTCGACACCAAATAGTTGTTGAAATAGTTTATTTATGATCGTGCATCTTACTTAGATTGATTTAATTGAACAAAGTGCTTTGCAGTTGTTATATCACTGTTCAGTATATCGCAGGCTTAAGCTCTGAGCCTTTTTTATTTCTAAACAACAGATGTTCACCGATGTACATTTAAAGTCACTGTTGTGTGCTTGCTCATAAATATCACAACTCACTGACTTAATCCATCAATTATCGTTGCATATGCCTGCACACCTTTTATTGGATACAGTACCTTGAATTCAGTGTTGGGAAGGATACTTTCAAAACGTATTCCGTTACAGAATACAGAATACATGCCCAAAAATGTAATCTGTAACGTATTCCATTACATTAACTAATCTGAGTAACGTATTCTGAATACTTGGAATACTTCCGGTTTGTATTGCATTTTTTAAGTGTATGATTGCGGCGTTGTTATAGTCAGTGGAGAAGCAGCAGTTTAAACTCTCTCTCCAGCTGGATGTCCGGCTCCCATCCACTCCCACCTCTGTGCCGGCCCCACCGGAGGCTGAAGGACCCCCCCCCCTGCGCCAAAGCTGCCTCGCGCCGTGCTACGATCATTTCGGCGTCGAGTTTATTTTTTTTTGCGCTTGACGCGAGCGTATCGCTCCATGAAACACACTGAAAAATGATTTTAAACGATATTGATGACATTTTATATGATATAAATGATAAAGTATGCATCCCATAGTTTGCATTCCCCTTCTGTTGTCCTGGAGTTTTAATTTTACCAATTTTACCGATCACATTATTAAATGCCCCCCTCTGCCCATCCACTACAGACACACAAGCAGTCATAAAGATAAAAAGAGAGGGGGGGGCGGAGAATACGTAATTTACCCTCGACACCCGACATTGAACGGAGAGAACAGCGGAGAAGTTCTTGAAGATGGATGAAATTAAATTGGGACGCGGTTGCAGTTAATGTTGGAGCAACAAGTGACTAAATGCTTTTATACTACTTGGTCAACGGGTGATATTATTAGCGCTGCCCGGCGCTTCAGCGTCCGGTGTGAACCCGGCGTGCCTCGCTGGTCTCCTGCAGAGCCATGACAGCGGAGCTCTGGAAGCACAGGTCGGTCTTCTCTCACCAGGTGCTGGAAGGGCAGCTTGCGGATCAGCAGCTCCGTAGATTTCTGGTAGCGACGGAACTCTCTCAGAGCCTCGGTCCCGGGCCTGTAACGGTCCCGAGCCGGTCGCGGTGAGGCTCCTTCACGCCGCCGGGGGCCCGGGCGCTCTTACGGCAGCCCTGGTCTCCAGCTGCTTCCTGGGGGCTTTGCCGCCGGTGGATTTACGAGAGAGTGAATAAACTCGAGAAGTACCGTCATGTAATCCACTGATTTCAACAATGTAACTGTATTCTGAATACCATCTATTTAATCTGTAACTGTAACGGAATACAGTTACTCATAATTTGTATTCTAAATACGTAACGCCGTTACATGTATTCCGTTACTCCCCAACACTGCTTGAATTAAACAAATGAATCCCAGTGTTTCAAACGTTGGCCTGGGTGCAAATGTCCATTCAGGCCAAGTTCGCTTCTGTAGCTGCCAGAAACCATTTCCTTCAGAGTGTGTAACACCCACTTCTGTCCAGAGAAATCATCCGCTAACTCCAAACCCTGTGGGACAGAGGAACCCGTTTCAACTGTACAAAATTGTTTCGAAGGCCAAAGAATATAAACCAAAACACGCTGCTTTATATTCCCAGCGTCATCACTGCTGGGATATCAATTCAGTGATCTCCTCTACCTTTTAAAGTCCGGAAAAATATATATGTCTAAAGCATTTAAGCAGATCTCACACACTCTGTGATCCCGGTCAGGGTGCAGACAAAGAGGACACTGACTTACTGCATCACAGTGTGAGCTCACGCTGAGACGTCTCAAACCATTTCAGTCAAATTCTACAGGAGTTAGCAGGGGTCAGCACCACTCTGGGTTTTTGGACAGTTTGTTTCTTAACCACTGATGAACCACAAAGAGAAAACTAAGCTGATCCGACCATAACTTCAACAATAAATTCAGCACATTTCTGTACTTTTTATCCATGTAGAAGAAAACCAGGTTATTATTCAAAGTAACAATACAAAATGTTGGCGTTAACATCACATAATGACCCCTCAAAATACATATTATCACAGTAATTAGGTTCAGCAGGAATGAACTATTCCCTTCACCCTTCAGGCACAGTTGAATATAAAGTATCTACGAGTGAATGATCAATGGTTTTTCGAAACACAGTTAAAATAACTAATATAATATTTAATATAAACACATTTAAATATGTATCTCATTTATAAACAGTGTTTTAAACTGTACGGGTATTACATATTGTATTTGTCATATAATTTACAATATAGTCTGTAGTCGTCAACTTTTAAAGCTGTCGGGCAAAGTGAGTCTGTAGCTGGAAAGCAGGAAACTAAATACTAACATAACCACATTAATTGACGGAAACCATCTTTAAGAAAAAATTATTTGACTTCTGATTTTTTAGTGTGGTCTATGTACCATCCACTAAAATGGAGGAGGTGGGGTTTATAACCTATACTGCAGGCAGGCATCCTTTTGCAGTTGAGATGCTGTGGCTTCACCCTTTGCGAACCCATCATATATACACTGTCTATGGTTAGACAAACTATACAGGCCTTGAACAGAGTTTTGACATTTAAATAATTTCCTCAAACTCAATACTAATATATCGATGGTGTCATGTAGAGAAATCCTTGTGCCACAGGCTTTGTATTTTTAAAAGTTTAACACAGCAGAGAAATGCCTCTGTTCTCACTTTGATTGGTATTTAATTTGTATGGAGTAGTTCTGCATATATTCTGCCACCTTTGTGGGTGTATTTGTTAATTTTATTCACACAAAATTGCAAACATCTGTTTGTCAGAAGATGAATGATTCTCCTGCCGCTGCCAGATTGCTACCACCCACAAATTAGTCACTCGTCTATGACTTGTTAAAATCCATTAACTCCGTGAAAGAAGTTAAAAAGCCTGAGCTAAGAAAGACGAAGCTCACTGGAGCTATTCATTACAGAAAGAGGAGAGACAGGAAAAGAGGAAGATATTCTGTAAGGTCTCATGCTACGTGAATGGCACTGACCTATAGACCTCATTAAAACACAGTTTAGCCGAACGTGACCTCAGATCTGACTCGATATTTTACCAGCTAATCTATTCAGTGGAGAATACGGTCATGTTTGGCTGCTTAGTATTCTGGTGTAATGTAATGTCGGTGAGTGAACTTTAAACATGGTGTATAAGATTTACAGTAGAGGAGTTTGTGTCAAGGAACACAAAGAAATGTCATTAAAATGTCTAAAAAAACGACTATACATGTTATATATTTTGTTGATTTGTGTACTTACATTATCCAAAATAGTAGAGAACCCAAAGAAATCTCAGTTTTATTCAAGGTAACTGGACGTTGTCACCTTTTAATTGCGTCATATTAGCTTTACCGCTTTACCACCATCTTTCTTCCACTGTTGGTCACTCGTAATGGATCACGGTTATTTATTGTCGTTTGCTGAGTAACTTGAATAAAACATTGATGCATTACCTCATCCGTGAACAGGATTTGCGCCCGAGTCACGTCAGATAGTTTTTCATCGGCAATGGTGGTGAAGACAAAAACTCCCATGATCCCACAATGTGTCACAGCATCATCAAATGTCTAAACATGATATAAAATGTGTTTTTCTGACTTTTTCACTGCTCTGATGACGCTGTTATTTGTTGCATGTGACAATCAACACTTCCGAAGGCTGCCATCCCAGAATTGAGACACAGCTCAGTTTTTTTTTTTATTGTTTTGATTGAGAGACCCCTAGGTGCCATAGCTACATATATCAGTTTAAAATGCACAGGTGTTTTTTTGCATCTCTCTCAACAAGAGTTTTCTCTTGTCTTCTAGTAGCTTTGGTTGTTTGTCTGAGTTTAATCATATGAATGGTGAATATTATTATGATTGAAATTATTATTATGTTATCATTTACATCTACACACATACTTTGAAGTAAGAGCTGACACAGTATGGGGGCTTTTACAAAGTTATTATACCAACTTTAAATAATGTAAATGCTGCTATTTCAAACACCATTTAGGTTACTAAATAAAAGTCTTTACAAAATGTAATCACCATTATGAAATTATAAACAGACTTTGACTGACAGCACAGAGAAAACAACATTAGCTTGGATTACTTATAGTTATAGTTATATTTTCCATACGTGTATTCCTTTGTTTCTGTTGATTTGGCACAGTTTACTAATTACATCTCACATTCTAATATGTGTCATTTTAAAGATTGTGTTAAGGCTGGTCCAGCAAATATTTAATGAAATATGAGACCAAGGATTTTGAATCAATAGAAAGTTCTTGAGTGCCTAATCCAACAGTTGATTCAATTACTTTTATCTAATTAAAGAAATTAGTCATGACTGTGGAAACGAATAAGTCTTTAAATAAGAGTAACCCGGTCCTCAAGTAGATGTTCAAGTCAAGGTAATTATATTTTAATTGCATTTTGTGTAATGATAAATTCTGTCTAGCTGACAATTTTCATTATTGATTTTATGAAATTCTAAATCTCTCAAGGTTTGACTTTAGGAGGGAATAAAGCGCCCTTGGTCCTCTTGAAAGGCACCGTATAAATTCAGGTCATTATTATTAAAGGTGGATCACAGGAGCAGAGGCACTTTTAAAAGTTTTATTTAAAAACGTGTAACCATGTGGGAACAGATCAGAGTCCAACAGGTCGATTGTAGTTTCCCAGAATCCAGGTCCTGAGTTCAGAGCTGAGGCACTGGCAGGTGTCCAAATTAGAATCGTGGTAGTTAGAGCCGGATGAGCTTGAACATTTCATTCTCATGTCCATGTTTAATGGTCCAATATTTATTCCTTACTTGTGTATATTGCATACAATCCACAACAGTGAGCATATAAATATATGAATAACACAAAAACATGTTGAATTAACATGCTTAACCCACCTCATACCTCGATAATGTACGCACCAGGTTTTGACAATGAGGAAAAATTCCCAGATTAAAAAACGACATATATACCCTCACACCCTGACTATATAAGATATTTATATATTTTATAATGTCCATTGCGTATGCAAAGTACAGGGAACATTTTAATACTAATTGACAGTCAAAATTACAATTACAGGTCACTTTGCTCAATGTCCTCTTGAAGGTATCACTGGGCATTTTTGCTCGCTTGTACCTGAGAACTGTCCTGGATAAATATTCACAATAAAGAATAAAAAAAATCCAATCCTTTAGAAAACATTTCCATCCGCGCCACAGAAGCGATTCTCTCTCAGACGTTCTTTGACAGGATGAGACAAGTTAGATTTTCCTGGCAGATTGGTTAAAGGAGAAGACGATTGCAGCTGCCACGGCTACATTGATGCAGAGATGGAATCGATGTTCGGCTTTGATTGGACACTGAAGATAAACATCTCGCATGGATCACAGTCACTTAGGAATCGGCACGGTGGGGGTGCCAATAGGTTTTTCTTCCTCTCACACCAGAATTTCTTTGCTTTTCAAGTTAGAAAACTGTGAAAATCATTTTTTTCTTGCTTGAGTTACAGACATACCCCACATAAAAATATAAATAAAGAAAAGACGGTGACAGCCAAGTCATTCATAGAATTGACAAACCTTTCAATAAAGTGTAAGTAACCCTCAGCAGCAGCCTCCCACCCTGACGCGGATTCAGGTTCTTTCCTTTTCATGCAGCGAGGCATTAACTAGCTGGTGGTGACTTGACTTTGTGACCCTATGAAAAAAAAAAAAAAAAACACTGTCGAGAGCGGTTTCTATGGGAACAACTGTCATTGGCCCGGGTTTAGCGCCTCCTTTCATTTCACAAGTTGAAAGATAATCTGTGGAAACAGAATCAAAATGTAAATCTGAGAGAGAAATTAATCAAATTGAAATCATATTTTGTGTAGTGGAACCTCGCCCTGCGCGCACGGCTGACCCCTTAAATTGAGGAGCAACAGGTTTTGATTCGCACCCTTGATGAATATTTTGTAGTCCATTATGAGCCCCGGTAAATCACAGACGGAGCATTTGCATGCTGCGGAGATTTAAATGGCTGATGACATGTATAGAGGGCTGTTAATTATCTTGTAAATTGGCCGACTGTTAATACGTAAATATGCAGATGTCTAAGTGGCAAGTGTTCCAGTGCATCCCTCCCTGTGAGCACATAAACGGGGGTTCATGATCAGACCACTGTTACTGTCATTGAAGCTTCCTCCGATTTTTTATTTTCTTCACTCAACGTGTTGACTTGAGTGTTGTGTTTGCTTTTTGCCTGAATCGAATACAAACACCATCATGAGCTCAGCTTATTTTCAGGGTTTTCTTAAGCTTTTTTGTCATGTTTTTTGACAATGAGTTTATTCGTGCTAAGCTAAAGGGCTTTATTTATGAATTTCCTCCTTCTTAGGTTTTGAGCTCATTATTTCAGATCCTGAAACAGCGTTGAGATAATGGGGGAGGAAAAGAAAAAAGACCCTTTGAAAGCAATTTCAAGTGAAATGTCAGTCTAATCAGAAATGCAACCCTCTGAATCCATTAATCCAACCCAAATAAGCTTTTTTCTCTACTATAAATAATTTCACATGTAGACACTGAGCAGAGCTCTGTGATTATGTAATATATTTTCACGTCTGTTCATTTCTCTCCGAAACAAAATAATAAACAAGTATAATGTATACAGAGAGAATTGTATTGTGCAGCTGCTGAGGAATCGTAAAACCAACTTTGATAGTCAAAACACACATTGACATGCATGATATCATTAATTACTCTGTGCATATGCTGTGCAGATTGTTGCATTTCGCTCAGATTACAGAATAACTTCTGCTGTTTGCAGCTTGTAAGGTACCAACTGAAACACTGTTTGGAGTCAGTTTTACAAAAATGCAAATACAGCAACATGCAATGTGGACAAAAGACACCAGTCATAATAAGAGAGGAACTTTTCGGTATGCTCGCAGAAAGGTCCTGTCGCTTGGTTTTATGTTCTGTTTCTCTTTCTCTTTTTTTCCAAGAAGCATTTGGACAAAGATTTCTGAACCAGGATGAAAGTTGCGTGGGAGGAAGAGCCGCGGGCTGCTCCGTGGTGTGGATGCTGATGAACTGATGTAGTAATTTGCTAATGCGATCTAAGCTGTCTCCCCTCTCTGGATTTGTCCATATGAAGGGACATCTGCCCTGCCGGGGGCGCTGTGACGGAGCACTCGCCGTGTACAAACCGGTCAGTAGGTGTGTGTGTCTCTGTGTGTGTGTGTGTGTGTGTGATTAATGTGTGTAAGAAGACACGGACGTACACCGTTCTCACCTGACAGTGCCTCTGCTCGCGCTGCAGGGAACTGAACTTAAGGAGGAGGTCCAAACCCGCGAAGAAGCTGAGGCGTTCGACACATTTATAAATAGCACAGGAGGAAGGGGGGGTCAGAGCACAGACGTTTGGCAGGTTGCCCTTGTCAGTGTGCTGTGACAGAATCCTCTGCAGGCATTTTATGAACTGTGTGCAATTACTTAATTAGTGAATTCATTGAGTGTAGCACTCAACGTCATGCCAAAAGAACATTTTGGGGCCAAGCAGAGAACAACCAGAGGAAATTCTCGATAACTTAAACCAGCTAAGTGTCTGAAAACAGAAGTAACAGTATTGCGTGATATGATATAGTATAAGAAACATTCTATTGTTGTCACTAGCTTTTGTCATTTGGGTCGGAGCCTACTTGATGTCCACTTGGCGCTGACGCAGGGAATTTGCATGAGCACAAAAGGACGCGAGTGAAGGTGACACAGGATGAAACTTGACACACTCGGTTAATGAAACCGTGTTATCGTCCTGTTTTTAAAATGTACAACTCTACAACACGGCGCCATTCAAGGTCATGGTAACGAAGGCCCCTGTGAAGCTTTTGTCTCTCTATTCTTTTAAATATTTAACTTTTCAAACCATTTCCAGTGTCATGTTTTGTCATCCTTTGGTGTGAAAACTCCAAATTCATGTTTTTAAAAAATATAATTATGGAAATTTATGGAAATGTATCTTGCTAGCAGCTAATGAAAGGTTAGCAAGGTCGATGGCAAAAGGCTAAAACATCCTTTGGTGTGACAGAAAATATGACATCTGTGATAAGAAGAAGAGGAAGTTCTCTGTAGAAGCAAATTACAATATTAAATATAATTTTTGGAACATGACCATTGTTTTTAAATACAATAATTAAGCAATTAAATCTTGAAAATAACATAAATTATAAAATGTAATACTTTATACTTTAATTGTATGAGATAAATGAGCTGGAATTTATTAATGTGATACCTCTCACTTTCCTTTTTAATAGAATAACAATTTCTGTCCTTTAGTGTGATGTAATGTGCTCTAGTGTGATACACTTACATGGACCAAACATATTGGTATTTTAATTTTAGTTATAAATCAGTTTGAGTATTGAGCATATGGGATGATGTAAACAGCACAGTCTGAATCACACTAAGTTAAAAAACTGTTATTTATAAGTAAACCATTAAGATAAGAAAGTGTAAAATATGAAGATAAATATCTCTATTTATTACTTACATTTTTTTTCACAAAATATGGCATACATACACCCCCCCAACAAAACTCTATTGTATATTTGTTTTGTAAAAAATGTTTGCGTTATCCACAATTATCTTTATTTACATGGAAATGTCACAGTTAAAACTGGTGCTAAACCTTTCCCAATAAAATACAAAAACAAGTTTGTGCTTGTTTTTGAGTGATCACAGTTAATATACCAAAGTCATTTTCTTTACAGTAAATTAAAAAAATCTGTGTGTGACCTTATCAGGACTCCTGGCGATTTATATATTTATGCAAATAAGTGAAGATTTTAGTTTATTATAGAAGATAATGAATTACATCGATGAACAATAAGCTGTGTTCACTTAATTAATAATATAATGTTTAACCAAGAAGATATATAAAGCACCGCAAGCATCAGTAGACCATGTCTGTTATATTCCTCTATTTATTCGTAGGTGCAATTCCATCCAATAAGTGCAATATTTCTCATGTCAGGTTGTATATATATATTTATTATTTATATTTATTTAATAATTCAGCATCCCAATGTTGGTTTGTACCATATTTATCTATTTATGCTTTTATTGATTTTCTTAACTTTCGTACCTACTTAGAAAACCCATTTTTAATAACACTGGATGCAACTTCTACTCTGCACTTGTCTTGTGTAGAGACCATACAAGAATGACAAGTTAAGGCCAATTTATGCTTTTGCGTATTTTGTAAAACGGATAGATAAGACCGCCCTATCCGTCGTGGAACGCCCTCTCCGAGCGTGTCGGACAGCTTTACGTACACGTCTGATTTTTCTGACTCTCCGTCTTCATGTTGGAGACCCGACGGACAGCTCTTGGCTGTGATTGGTCCGCGAACGACATCATTTCCGTACGACGTCATTTCTGTTCGACGTCATTTCCGGCCTCAAACGTCCTGCTTGACAGCTAACCCAAACACAACTATGATTCTACGATTAATGTGACGTTTGTGTTAATCCAGCGGAGTTGTCCGGCTGACGGTGGCTCGTTCGAGCACTGACGGCATGTGTGCACGGTCACAGACGGTTAAAACGAGCTTTCAAAACGGCGCTAGCAGGCTAGGCTAGCGGGCTAGGATAGCCACCATGCTAACTGCGGTGGTAACAGTGCAAGAACCCGCCGTCACGACTTTAATCCCACTTCTATCATGACACTGTTTCTATAATACCGTCAGGTTAGAAGCAAACACTGGATAGTAGTAGTTAGTGCCGGGAGTCCCTGCTGACTGTGTGTGGAAGCTGGGGGGAGCTAGGTCCGTGTAGCTTCTAGCTACATGTAGCCTCAAGCAGATTCAAGCTGTGGAATCAGCAACACAGTTCGGAAACAAGCCCGGGGAACCGCCGCGCTAAGAAATGATAACATCAGCATCTTGACATGCTGGGTGTCACTTTATTTAGTTCTGTTAGTTGCCATGGTTCAGTGTGTGGGGACGAGCCGATAGATATAAACAGACACACGTGGACTTCTTCTTCCCAAATGGGGTAGGCTTCTCTGAGCTCGTCTTCCGTTGCGCCACCTATGGGTTTGGCGGTGAATTTTTTTCGACGTACAATGGTCGGATTAGTAAAAATCAAAAAGACCATTGCCCCCGTGGAGCCCTCTCCGAGAAACGGAGAACGTAGAAGTATATAAGAGCCTTAAGACAAATACTAGTCATCAATATCCGCGATGAGGTGAGTTGATCTCAAGGAAGAGGATTTAGTATCAAAGTGAGACGCAAAAGCTCAATTGGCAATATTTTTTAATTTGACCTAAATTCAAAAAGGAAAGCTGATATAATTAGTGAGTCATTCTGCAAACTGTGTCTAATGAAGGTGGAAGCATCTGAAGATAACATTTATAAATCTGCTAATCTAAACTAATCTACAAACACACCTTCAAATTGTCTGTCAAATCTGTGACTCTGGTGACGGCACAAATGTATCACAACACTGCTCATCTTAGTTTGATGCTCACAATTCAACAAGAATTCACTTTGAATTATTTTGCCCGAGCAGTGACTGAAGCTCACAGCTGTTTAGTTCTGCCCTGCTGCTGACACAAGCTGCGTGCCGCTAAGAAACTGCCACTTGGAATCGAGCCTGACACCTTCCTGCCCTCTTCACACACACACACACACACACACACACACACACACACTCTTGTCTGAATAAAGGCTGACTCACCCAAACTGTCAGCATAAACTTTAATTGAAGACAACTTGAACTTGGGACAGTAAGCATGGCTTCATGCGAAATGTTGCCTGTGTGTGTGTTTGTGTGTGTGTATGTGCATACCTGTATTTTTGTGAGGACCATTTTGAGCCCACAAAATGAGTGTGGACATTTTGGCCTGTCCTCACTTTTTTTAAGTCTTGGGTAAGGGGCTTCGGAATGCATTTTTCCAATGACTGTCCCCACTAAGACAGAAGTTCAAACATGTGTGTGTTTCTTACGTCTGTCTTTCCCCGTTTGTGTTAAGGAAAGTCTCTGTATCTGTCTGTTGTCATCTATCCCTCTTATCTGCAACACTTCTCAGATTAATATTCAAGCTGCACAGTCTTCCCAACACCATTACTCATACAGCATGTACATACAGCAGTTTGCACTACAAGGCCAACCAGCTCCACCCTGAGAATACCAATTATTTGCCGAACTTGTATCTCCGAAACACGATTCATCCCACGTGGCACAGTCTGTAATAGACAAATATTGCTTCTGACTTTTTGTAATAAATATTTGGAATTGTTTCTGTTTCTGTCAAGTCCCATTTGGTGCTATACAGTCATGATTTCTTCAAGAGGGGTCGTAAAAAAATCATCAGCCCAAATGGGTTCGTTTGATGCTGATTCTCGAATCCTCCACAGATTAAATTGCGGTTTTACAGTGATGGAGCTGTTTTAATGGGGAAAACAGTTGACTCTGGTTGTGAGCACATGTTAAACCAGATCAGTGGGGAAATGGATTACGTCAGTAAACAAGAGAATCAGCCCAACTCTGTCCAAACCACGGTTAGTATAAAACGTGCAGAGCAAGTTTCCCTCCTACTCCATCTCTGACCAGAGTTCTGACCTGAGGTTATCGCATGATTGAACCATCGACTGTTAATGGACGATATGCTTGCTTCCCAAAATTCTCAAAGGTTTCACCAAGTGGTTAAGACACTTAACAATAAATGAGGCTGGAAATTAGTATTCAAAGAAAAAAAAGGAAGTTTACATTTGCGGCTCTCGTTGCAGGATTGTGCACCGGATGCTGTTTCATTGTGTTGCAGTTGAGCAGAAGTCAACTCCAGCTGATTTACATCCCCATTGAAATTAATGAAGGGTTATTTTCTGTCCGAAAGCAGCTTCACCGACTGTTTTCATTCTTTGTTGGACTTAATGGGTTTTAATTAATTTGAACACATGAATACATAAGTAATGTGTAGTGATCTTCCTTTCATCCCATTGCAAAGCAATCTGTCAGACACTCTGGTGCTGGAACACCTCCATTAAGCAGGGTGAGCACACATGTGGCCAAAAGGTCAGGTTTCTCCAGCAAAAAGCACTTTGATCAACTTGCATTTTTCTCTCGTCACACTTTCTCCCTTACACAGCGTTTAACAAATATCTGTGCTGCAGAGAGCCGACACTAACCTGATTACCGAAATGTAAATGCATGTAAACTTACAAACTGTGAAGCAAAATCAAACCAAGTAAACAGATGTCGTGCAAAGGCAAGACGACAAATGCACTAGATTTATACAGTGTGTTTGGCACAAACAGCTAAAATGAAATGAGCCAGTTTGAAAAATGTCCCCTAATGCTTTCACTTTCCCCTTCTCAACAGAAAAGGACGTCATCAATCACCGCACCCTGTGTGTGAATCATTCCCTAAAACAATCCAGGTTTTCACTCGTTAGTTTAATGTCGGGTCGCACAGTGGATTCGTCTCGGACCCAGTCACACTTCAGACAGCGGAACAACACAACATTGTTGCATCAGTTTCTTATTCAGGTCAAAATTCTGTGCTGTGGATGTCAGAGGCTCTTTCCTCTGTGCTCAGAGGTTTGGTCACAGATGGTGAGCTCATGTGAAACAGAAACAATTATATAATCTTTGATGGCCAATCATTCAATTAAAGAAAGAACAAACAATAACAGGTTTTGACTTGATTTTTTATTTAATTTCATGTCAGCAACAGCCAGGAGGCATAACGTCTTCAGGATGTCTGTTTGTACAAATTATCACTTTGACTCATAGATGAACTGATTACAACTTGGTGGTCAGAGGTCAAAGGTCACTGTGACCTTACAAAACACAATTTTGTGGTTTGTGAACACAACAGCTCAGAAACAGCCACAGGGAATTTCTTCAAAATTGGCACAAACTTTCACTTGGACTTAAAGATGAACTGATTGGATTTTGGTGGTCAAAAGCATGTGACCCCATATTTTTGTGCACTTGATATTATAAAAAGCACCCTTCAGGAATTTCATTACACTTGACACAAACATTCACTTGGACTCAAGGATGAAGAGATTAGAACTTGGCAGGTCAAAGGTCAAGACCCCTGTGACCTAACAAACTTTAGCTTTTGAAGTGTGATCTCAAGAGAGAATCCTTTCAAATTTGGCACAAGTTTTCACTCAGGCTCACAGATTAACTGATTATATTTCAGTGGTCAAAAGTTACGGGTGGGATCATGAGAATCTGGTAATAAATTTATGTAGACTGAAACTTCACTGGTTGGAGGAGGCATACAACCACAATGTGGTAATTCTTGTTATTCTCTGGGGTGTGCAATATAACCTTAACACTTGTCTAACTTTCTGCTGTTCAGGAGTGCATGGAAAATGGAAAACTGCCGGTCTGTGTCTTTCCACTGTTTGTCAGAGAGAAATGAAACAAAGTGTGAAACAAGCTACCTCAGATGTTCTTGTTCCCACAGGTTTAGAAGTTGAAATGCCAGCTCTGTTCTGCAGAAAAATAATTGCTCCTCAAAAAGTCAACAGAATTTGCCAGAAGTTATCACATCAATTTGCATAGGAGCATATTTTCTGCAGCAGAGCAAAGGGTTAAACTTTGCACGGGAACATCAGATCTTCTTGGATTAAACAATCAGGTGGAACAAATGGAAAGAGTGTCAAGAGCAACTGCCACCCCCCTGAATTCTTTCAGACAAAAGCCACAACACAAACAGAAACTGAGATGACATTTGCTGGAATTATTTAGTTGCCTGAGAAGTAAAGAGAAAATCAAGTCAAAGTGAATCAGAGTGAATAAATTAGTTTATTTTTATTTTTATAAATCATTATTCACATGACAAGTTGTTGTTCTGTTTGAAGAAATCATGCATGCAAATTTGGCTTTAGAGCTGCATATTGTTCAGTTTAGCAACTGACAGAAAACATTTGACCTTTCATCAGAATTATAAATCTATGAGAAATATTTATTCTGTTGAAATTCCCATTAGGATTAAAGGGATTTGTAGTGTTTGAATATTTCTTACTTTCCACTCCACCAGTGGAGAATGACTACGCTGAAAACGTCAAATATTATCCCAGTTTTCACTGAAGTCTTATTTTTCCACAAACAATAACCCTCTTGCTTTCTCTGATTCAGAAAGTGACTGGCTATAATTTCCATCATTTGTAATGCAAATTAGTAATTATATGTATTAGGAGTATGATGATAGCTGGGGGTGGTGAATTTGGTAAATGACTAAGTAAATATTTCTGAACATAATCAACTCTTAGGCTCACTTGTCTAAGAGAGCGTTTCCTGAAAAAGTTAATTTGATCAAATTATCAAATACAGACGTGAAACACTAAAAAGCAGCGGCTTTTAAAAAATGTGCTCATGTCTGCAGATGGTGCAGGTTTTTTAAATAGCAGTAATTTCTCTTTCCAGTGTCTGAAGTTCACCTTGTTAACATTTCAACATCTGGTGGCCCTAACAAGAGACTTCATATAAATATGAATGATGCGTCTCCACGTCCTCCCACTATCCAGAAAGTCAATTACATTTTATTTGTGTAGCGCCAAATTAAAATGTACATTATCTCAAGGCACTTTACATAGTAAAGGTGAGACCTTAATAACTGAAATGAAGCCAAAAATATGCCCCGACACGAACGCTGCCATCTTGCAACGATATCCTTCTGGCCCAGTGCAGGACGAGGGGGGGGCGCAGTCGACCAATCATGAGTCAAACTAAAATGGGACTGACAATCTTTTTGCTTTTGCTTTGTAAAGACACAACTGGATTAATGATGCATAAGAGTAAACAGGAAGTGAAATGCAATTTATTTTACATTTTATCTTCACATCTCAGATATTTAATGATAACGTTTTTTTCCTGTCAGATAAAAAAAAGTACCAGTTAATGTCTGTAACTAAAGCTCCATCAGCTGTTGTTTAATGAGAAACTAACAAGGCTAAGTGCATGGAGATAATGACCGAGGCTGAACCAATTGATGTGCAACAACTTAAGAAAACAGACACAAATAAAATAGTTTTTCTAACACCAGTAATTAGGAGAAATCAGAAAATAAAGGCTGGTGATTCATCTGTTGTACTGTTAAGATCTATTTTGCTAATAGTTAGAAATTAAATAAATACGTTTGACATCCTTTAGTTCTATTTTGTTCATAATTAGACACTGTAAATGCAGCTGAATGGTTTGTGTGTCTGCAGTGGAAGTTAAACTGACCCTGCAGCAGCTCACATGGAACTGGATCAGCTTCCTGCTTTGAAATGCATGTCGCCTGCGGCCGCAGTAGCTAGGGCACACGAGGGCCGAGCCTTGGCCTCGGTTTGCCCTGAGCTTAGGTTCAGAGTGAAGGAAAACTGACGGCCCAGGACCTGGGACGTCTCTTCTGCTAAAACCCTGTCATGTTAATCCAGCTCAGAACCACTAATTTAAACATTCGTCTCAAGTTTGAGGCTGTTGTTGGGAAGAAAAACTCCAGCCCTGAAAAAAACACTAACTTCAACTCTTTGGTGGAACTTGTTTTGGTTGGATAATATTTTTGATTTGGTGACGACAAAGAAGTACAGAGGAAAGTGAGAATACCTGCAGACATTTTAGAATAGCACTTAAGCCGAAATGAGAAGAATTAAGAAATGAGAGAAAACTCTAATAAGACGCTACGTTACAATCAAGGTGTTAACATATCCATGTTCTTGTAAAGTAAATGATGTTAACATGGCAGTGACTCATATTGGTGTCCATGTAAACATTTGTACTGTGTCATTGTCCATTAGTTTTGAATGGGTTTGTGATTTAATCTTTGAATTTGCTCACTTACATTTGACGTCTTGAAAAATAACATATAGCAGCTGTAAACTATATCAACCGTTTCATGAGTCTACTTTGCAGTAGTTGAACACGTGTGTATAATAGAGCTGCTACTAATTGCAATTGGTTAATCTGCCGATCAAAACATTGGAAGTTCCTCATTGTAACTATCTTCAGTCAATGATACATTATCGTCAAATGTCTTGACTTGTCCAAGATTGCAATCATAGAAAACTGATAAAAATCAAGCTTCAGAGCCTGTGATCAGATAATTATTCAGTTATCCAGTTATTAACAAAGCTGCAGATTAATAACTTGTCCATCAACCAAGTAATTTATCGACCAACAGTCGCAGCCCTGCTGGAGATGAGAATTTATCCCCCAACATGAGTGAGCATGATGAATAATATTGAGACAAGAAAGTGATGGATCTCTGAGGTCTTGTCTTTTATTTTGACCAGATGGTTCAACAATCTGCTGCCCAAAATAAAACAAGCAACAGTCTCTGTCACGCACTTATTAATTATCATCCAAAGCTGAGTTTTTCTTTGTGTGTTATTCAACCTCTGCACTTGGGACACATGCTTCAAAATATCGTCTTCATTAAGAGTCCGGCTGCAGCAGAAGCTGAGATGCACACTGTGTGGGCGCAGAACAACCTGTTGGCAAGTTTTTTTAGGATATAAAAAGGAAAGAGAGAGAAAAAATGCCTCTGAATAAACACTGAACACAACACCAGCCAGAAAGCAGAGGCATTTTACCAATATTTTGAGCGGGAGGTTGAAAATCGAGACAGAAAAATATATTGAGATTCTGCCGGCTGCCCGAGTTGCGTCTGGTATTCAGTGAGAGAAAGAGCCTCGGCAGCATGAGGCATAAAACTTTCATGGCTCTGTCAGGATGCTGTGTTAATCCTGGATTATTTATCAAATAGTAAGAAGTTGTTTATCACACTGCCAATGCTGCTCTGCTCATGTAGCGCACGGCAGCTTCATATACATTAAGTGTCAGGACAAATATTAATCTGTTTTCCAGGTAAGAAGGAAAAAAAAGGTGTAGGAGGCACATTAATTTGACCTAAGTGTGAAATGAGATGGAGACTACACAGGTCGACAATGGAGGGTAAAAAAAACCCACTGGCGGCATAAATGATTTAATGAGGATATTATTAGTGATGGATACAGTCCAGTGTTGTTTTTTTTGCCTGATTTGAAAACAACAGTCGACACAAAACAGAAATATTGGAAAAAAATGGCACCCGGCTGCCAAAACAACAGGCGGACCCACAGAGACCCCCTGTTCTCAAACGCAGTATCTGCTGATGGGATCATGCTTCATCATTAATTGACCCTATTGAGATCCGAGGGCATTGTTTTGGCTGCACAACAAAGTCATTAAGGCGTCCTCATTAATCCCATTACAAGCTGAGCACAGGTCACTGAGGGTTGTGGGGTCTGGAGAGGTGGGGGTCGGCAGAGGCCCCTGCAGAACTGACCTGCCAGGGGCCAATTTGTTGTTAGGGTATGAACATGTGCCACAGGAATAATGGTAAAAATGTCATTTTATTGTAGATCGGTTAACATATTGGGCTAATTGATCAGAGTTTTAGCAAGTGATTAGCTTTTTCCAATATCCTTTTGTCCCAATGGTAAATCCAGTGAAGGTGGAGGTGGAGCGCCGTCGATTTCACAGTCTCTGTACGAGCTGGCAGAGATCACGCCGTAGTCCTGACTCTGTAAAAGTACTCATACTGACTCTGCTGAGGTAGTGTCACGTGTTCCCCGTTGAGTTTTCCTGTTCACAATGTTTTCAGAAAAAAGTGTTCCCCTAATTTCACTAACAAATGTGTTAAATGCATCTCCATCCTCATGAAACATTTGTAAATCTGATTGTCGGTTGTGTTCATCTTTTCACCGCCTCCGTCGGCTCTTTGCTGTTTTCTTACATCTTTCCAGCACTTAGGTGATTAAAACAAAGCTTTGCATCAAAGACACCAGCAGATGATACTCTGCCACAGCGTTCTTAAATCTTAGAGCAGATCTTAATAAAAGGAGGGAGACTTAAGGGTATTTGCAATATTACAGCTGACACTATGAATTCGACTGTCTTTGTGGATGGTGAAGACTTTACGGACGATAGTGTAAGAGAGTACGTGGCAAAGAGCGCTGCACACAACTATAAAATGCAGCAAAACACAAAGTTGGTAATCTGTTGTGTCACAATGAGAAGTGTTAAAAGCTTGTTGGGTTCATAATGAGAATGTTGCAGGACAAATTTAGAATATCACAGACGACCACAGTCTATATAATTAATGGGGAACTCTGCTTTGACACAGACAGATAGGACAGTAGCCTGGGTGGAGGTGTGCTCTCAGAAATGTTCTTTAGTTTGTGCAATGAGTTGTATTTAATAGTTACTGTGACGCAGTTCAGTTCAGCTTTGTTTTGCACACTGATGTTTATCAAAGAGAGAATATGTTTTGTGCTTTAGTAACCTGGACTTGTTTTATTTATGATGTCGTTATCCTCAGTTGAACCTATGTTTCATGTAGACATGTATTATTTTTAGACATTAAAAAACAGGAGCAGATACAGTGTAGGTGTCACACATATAAATTCCCCCTGGAATTTCCACAGCATCCCTCTGACCAGCAACACATAACAAATTCATGAAAACATTATGAATTGTGCCGCACAACAACAGAGCTCGTCGAGGTTCGTTCACACAAGGACCTACACAAAGGCCTGATCAACTTCAGCTTTAATCTCCCAAAAAGACTATTTATCTTGGAGCCCCGGCAGAGCACACGGACCAACTCAGACCTGAGCATAAAATACAGAAAATATATGTGCATACATAAATAAAACTTATGCTATAAGCTCACATGAAATATTAGCTTCACCAAAGTGCCAGCTTCACATAAAATCTGGAGATGGTCCAGAAGCCGCTGCCAACTGTTCATGGCTCCAGCACTCGTCTCCTTTCCACACAAGAGCAGACTGTTTGAAGAACAGTATCAGGAAATCAATGAGATAGTTTTTAATCATTTAACTCATTTGATTTACATTTTTCTCAACAACTTAACATAAATAAATGTGCCACGGTGAAGCATGTGACAGCTCATCAGGAAAACAGTAGTTTGAACTTAATCCTTGAGTAAGCCTGACAAATTTATAATTAATTTGATGAATTAATCAATGGTTTGTTCTATAAATGCAATTAAATATATTATAAGATCACCTCAAACATTTGGAAGAATTTTTCATGTTTTATCAACTTTAATGAGTTCTTCGATCAATATTTTTTGCAAGAATAAAAAGTGAGGCCATTTGAATTATGTAGATTCTGTTTGGATCTTTGTCAAATGATCTATTAATGAATCAACTAATCATTTCAGCTTCACTTAAGAATAAACTACATTTTGCGAGTCGTCAGTATGTTAATATCAGAGCTGATATTAACATCCATCCAGAGAAGGGGCTCGTCAGTGCACTGCAGCTGTACTGTAGAGAAAGATTTAACCATACAACAGAAGTATCAGCCATTATTTGGTGATATTGTAGCAGTGGCTGAAAAAACAAATCAAAGTATGGACACTGAGAAGCATGAAAATACGTTTGGTTAATATCCGCGTCTGAACGGGGCCATATTGTCAATATAGGTAATTGAAATTCTGGCTCAGTCGAGTTAAGATGTTGTCAAATTTGTCTGTGAAACAAGCAGAAGCAAGAAAAGTGTGACAGTAGCTGGTTTTCTTACTTCTATTTTCATTCATTTCAAGCCAAACTTGACCAGAAGACACATATCAGCCAAGTTTCAGAGCATCACCCCTTTAGATGTTTATTTAACTTTGACTGTTGCATATTTACTTGGAATAGTTAATGCTGCAGAGAAAATGGATTGGATTTCAGGGGCTCGAATCGTTTTTGGACAACACTGGAGGTCTGTGACTCAGAGGAATAATTTATACTGAGTCAATTTTGGCTGCACAGTCAGAACTCGTTAGTTGGATAAATTCTTTATGAGTTTTGGCCATTTCCGGGGGATTTGTTTACAACAATGAAAAGATGAGATAATGATGCCAGACGTGTCCTTTAACCCCTTCCGCTCCGCACATCTGCTAATGCTGCTAAATGTTGTTTACCGGCTGGAGGCTAAAGAACGTATTAACACCAGCCAACCATGCTCTGTTTGATTTGACTCGATTCACGGACACGAGTTAACCTCTTGAGCTATGAGAGATTTCAAACTGGGAGGAAGTACAACGTCGGATATTCACACTTTTGTTCTTCTCACTCCCACTCAGGGAATATTTTTCGTATTGTAAGGTGACCCTCAGAGCACGGTGCTGAGCTGTGTTTTAAATGCAGACATTATGCCAAAGTCAAACATGTTGGCCTCGACACAAAAAGGCAAATCCTCCAGGTTTGAGAAAAACTCTCCTCACCTTCTCTCCACGGCTGCGACAGAACAAAACGTTTCCAGGGTTTGTATATTTTTATGCAGGTAGTCAGATCAAGAAGACTTTACCGTAGGTGGACCACCAGATAGTTTAATAAGCAGTGACGAATACATAATTTAACAGCGGAGTTCTTGTGCAGCTTTATGAAATAACGTTGTGTAACACCTGTCCTCGCATAGCAGAGGCCCTTCAGCTTCATGAAAAATTCAACAGTTTTTAAGGACACTGTGTTTTTTATTATTATGTGAGGAATTGGGCGCGTGTTTGTTATTTCATTGTTTAAAGGAGCAGGTCTCAGTGTTTCTTCTCGTCCCAAAGGTTCACAGCATAAATATCTACTTTCCCCCACCTGGCTGAACCATAAAGTTTAATTTAATCCTATTTATTATCCTATTCTATTTCATCATTACTGTATTATGCAGGGAACACTTCCCTACTTTATTCAAGGGAGAAAAAATGATTACCATGGAAATTAATGCAGTGATTTGTGTTGACCAAAGGGGGGAACTTGCCTCTAGCGCCGCCATGAGGTTGAGTTTCCTTTTTTAGAGAATTAAATGATACATTTTCAAGTGTTTTTGTAATTTTTTGACTGTTCATCTTCTGTCATTATCAAGATTTGAACTTCCTTAGTACTTTGGTTGACTAGAATACAATAATATCTGAGCATTTTACTTATCAAGATGAGAATTCATCAGATTAAAATCTGTATTTGTACCAGTGGAGATTCTTCTCATAGACTCTGCCCAGAAATTTGCTGCAATCTGTCAGAAAAGGGGAAAGTCTGACAGTTTGAGGAAAGTGGCAAAGAGACAGTTTGGCACATATCCGCCGTCAAAATGACAAATTATCACTTTTACATTTGCTCAGAAAAGTAAAGCAAAGTAGTTAACTTCACAAAATGTCAAACTCTGCCTTCAGAGACCTGCAGTTGAATCAATTAATGTTTTCCAATTAAAGCTCCCATTCTGCTATTCGTGTATTTTAAGAAGTGATTTATTACGTTGTCCATAAATGGCTGGCGAGTAATAGATTGGCTTTAGAAAATCATCATTACCAAATACCGTCCTTTTAAAGAAGAGCGAGATCTCAATCAGAATGATTTAAACACACAAAAAAAATCATTATCCATTTACCTGTAACTGGTTATTTTGCATAATGTTGTACAATAAGTTGTATTTGTTCTAATATAAAGAAAAGCTAGGAGCCTATTTGACAGGAAACACTAAATATGGAAACCTCTAAATGAAAATCATTAAATCCAAAGTTTTGAGGGTGAAAGAGGCAAAGAGCTTTCCCCCTGGACCAGAAAGTGAAAGCCCTGTTGCAGTTTAAGGTATGATGGCTCAATGCATGGATAATGAGGCTGCAGAGGCAGCTGGACAGACGGTCAGTGATCTCCCCGCAGGGAGAATAGAAGTTATTTTACAGCAGATTGCCTCGCACTGCCCACACAAGCTAATTATACAGACTATTCATGCGAGTCATGTATGGCAGAATTGTACAATTACGAAGTCCCTGTTCTTGTGATAATGTGCTCCGTGAAAAAACTGGTGGAGACTTTGGTTTTACAAGTCATATAAGGCCATTAGGAGATTTCCTTCCATGCAGAACACATTAGCTGTATTTCTATATCAGGAGGAGATTGTGTATTAACTTCATTCTGCATTAAGAAATGTTAAAAAAAAAATTATTTTTTGGATGAACTCTTCACTAATATGCTCCGATGAAAGTTTTCTCAGTGGCTCCTCTGGAGAACTGGATCTGTATGTGAGGCGGCGACTCTGCGTGTGCTGTGTGTGATGCGGGGGTGAAAGAGGCCATGTCACAAGATGAGACTTGACACAAAGTGGTAGCAGTGGAGTGTTTGTACGAGGCACAAACAGGAAGTGCGTCCCTGACAGGACTCGGCTCCGCTCTCAAGAACAAGGTCAGTGGCTCCTTAGAGCGCAGCCATGGAGACTTCAGAGCTCTGCTCAGCACCACGTCCGAGACTGGGGGGCAGGATCGAGAGGCAGGAGAAGTGACGGGGGCAAATCAACAATCTCAACGCACATGAGCTCAGACAGATCTCCTCGCTCGGTTATGCTAAAATGCATCACACACACTCTCACACTGGAGGGAGGCAATTTTAAAAGCCTTACTTGCTTTTTGAACTTTTCAACTTTAGGGGGCAGGGTGCGGTCGAAGTGAAACCACCTCACCTGGACACACAATGTGCTACCTGCCCTTGAACCAGGCGTCGTACCGGTGTTGGTAGTGAGATATAATGTCCGTGTTGCTGCAGCAGTGACTCCTCCAGAGTTCTCGATTATTTTCTCCCGGTTCAACGCTTTGCCTTCAGGTGCAAACCAGCAGATGGAGGCTCCATGTGTAGAAGTGGAGGCAGATAATAGTCACCGGCGTCATCGGGACGAGAGCGTGGGTCAGTGATGGTGAAATACAGGAAAAAATAGCGAACAGTAAAACCTTAATTGACTCCTGCAGTCACCACACAGCTGATGATGGACACACATTTGTTTTTCCTCAAGTCGGTGATGGTGAAAAAGTTATTTTCAAAACTTCATGTCACAGAAAAAAAGTAAATAGTTGCATCTGTAGTGGTGAGCTACAAAAGAATACATCTGTTATATCTAAGTAGTAAAAGGAAATATGTCTTATATTGTCTTAACTAAATAGTAAAACTGGAATCAATGATTCTTGTAATATTTTGTATTATTATATTATATACACAAAATGATCCCTCCTGTTTTCAGTCATTATTTTAAACACTAGCAGCAGCATTCTCACGTTCATGTCAGTTAGACAGGTGTGTAAGAGACTGACATAATGTGAAGGGAAAGCTGCTGCCTGCTGTCAGCACTGAGTTTATTAAGTTAGAAACACAAATGTCTGAGACAGTTGCTCTGACTTTTTCTGCAACTCTCCGTGCGAGCCTCCGAATAAAATGTCCGAGTGAGTCCATGTGAGAATATAGCAGGGAAATTCTCAGCAAGTGCGTGAGCGTGTTCATAACGTTACCCTAACCCAAAGTAATGTAGTTTTTTTAGTTTATTATTATTGATTGATGATTTGGGGAAAAATAGAAGTAGTGAAATCGATTTTCCGAAAACCAAAGGGGACATTTTCAAATTACTTGTTTCAGGCAATAATCCAATACCATAGCAAAAAATAAATACACAAATATAAAGAGCTGGAAATGGTTAATGTTTTGAGTTTCATACAAATCAACAGCTGCTGCTTTATTTCCCATAATTTCTCTATTTCAGGAAGATACTTTTATCGTCAAAACCAGATATTTACTCATATCGGAAGTATTTTGTTCATGAATGTGTGACATTTCCTCTCGGTTGTTTTTTGTTTGACTGGATGAATTACAGTTGGTTGCAGATTCTGGACATCTCTACTGGACGTCCACCCAGCTATTGTCTCCATGTGGGGCCCCTGGTGCTGGTGCTGGCATCGGCCCCCCGGTTTGTTAACACAGCCCCCGTATATGTGTCCGTCTGGGCTGCTGATGGAGTGGAGGTGGCTTGTGAGTCAGCTCCAATGTGAGCAATTATCCTCTATTCCCCACACGGGCAGTTTTCTGTTTCTCTTGTAGATGTGTGTTGATAGATTTGCCAAGGTGGCCCTCAGGGTGGTTGTCAGGTGGTTCAATTATGAGTTGCTATTAAACGGATTAAAAACCGGTAAAATGGCCACTAGTGTTGTTTTGGGAGTCATTCTTGCTTCTCCCTGGTCGTCATTGTTGGTTGGAACTGGTAAAGATGAAATTCTATTTCAAAATAACCCCAACAAATGAAAATCCGGTGAAGAACTAACTCTTATTTTCCCCAAAGGTAGATTTAAAGTGATCTAATTTAAACTTATGCAGCCATTCACCTAAAACTTTTTCCTGAACATAGAAACCCATCAAGATTTCTGGCAGTAAACATAATTCAGGAACTCCTCCAGCATGGAAACCAAAGAGGGAATGAAGAGAGTCTGGGATGAGCTGAAGTTTCATTAAGTTTAAATTCAATACAATAAATAGGTGGTTGGGTTAGGATGCTTATTTTAAAACAACATTAACATTAATTTGTTTTAAATTTTTTGAATTAAGAAAAATAGTAAATTGCGTAAGCATTTCAGGCTTTCCTTGTTTTACACCTTTGTATAAATAATCCCAGAGTCGCAGATACTCACTGACATCACAACACCAATCCAAATGTTTTCAAACACACATCTGCATTTTTGTATCATATTTTTATTGTTTTCGTACGAAACAAGTAAATTCTTCCAATGTCGTTTAAGTGTGAAATGTCTTTTTTTTTATATCATCATGATTTCTTACAGTACATTCAGTTAATGTTAATCTGAAAGAAAACATCTTTGAACTTGGCACTTAGAAAACAACCACAAAGAATTGTCACCTTTATTCATAAAGAACAAAATTTACAAAGCCATTCAAACAGTCATTTTTTTTAATTTTTTTTTTTTTTTACTTTTGTGTTTTTTAAACTCAACTGTTGAGAATATTCAAAATACACTTTTTAATGTTGCTTCTATCTCTCTTTGTACTTACAAGTATGTACATTAAAGTCCCAGTGTGTTGTCACGAGTCCTCTTCCACTGACTCCTCCTCACTGGTGATAAAAATCCTTTTTTTAGTGTTTTATTTATATCTCCTCACACTGTCAGCTCTGTACAGTTCTCCAGTCTGAGCTTGAGTGTCTGTGAATGTTCAACGTGTTCAGATTGATGTCCCGTGGCTGAGCTCGCCGGCTTCTGGGATGGGTCCTCCTGGCACTGGTTGGTAGGACATTGGCATGGGCATCTTCACTGGGCTCTGCCGGAAGAGACCCCCGTTGGGCGCCCTGTGTTTGCAGCGGATAGAGGGCATGGTGGCACTGCTGAGGGGCAGGGGCAAGGTCCTGCCAGCCCCTGCACCCAGTGTCCTTCCTGGCCCGTGACCCTCCTGCAGGAAGGTGGTCACAGACATTTGCCGCGACCCCCGGGAGTAGTCCCGAGCAGACAGGGCCTCCAGGGACTGGCTGGGATGCATGCTGCCAATGTCCAGGGCAGAGATCTCGATAGACTGGCCCGGCAGCTGCTTGTGAACCAAGTCCTCGTCCAGGAGGCTGTGCAAACGCTGGTGGACCTGTTCCAGGTTCACCTCTTTGTCCTAGAGACGGATGAAAAGAAAGCCAGAGCCACAATGAATGTGTAGAATAAAAGAAGCCAGGAGAAAGGATGATGAGCAGAGGTTGTAATGGAAGGGAGAGCATAAATGTAATTAAGAGCAAGTGTGATAAAGAATAAAAGTGAAATGAATGTGCGGTGGAAGGGGTGAGGAGTTTAAAAGGAAGAACAGGATGGGGATAGAGAGGGAAAGAAGACAGAAGGAGACAGGTTATAAAGGTTGCTTCATTATCACCATCATAACCACCGACCACAGTACATGCTGAGCAGACTGCTCTTTCATTCAGTGAGACAAAGTCTAACACACAGCCAGTTATATTCATGTGCGTTTGAAGGATGCTGAAACAACACACTGGCTTATTTCTGCTTCATTTACAAAACCCAAACACATAAATTCATAATAATAGATTTTTCAAGCAGTTGACTTTGAGAGAGACATTACCCTTAAACACCAAGCCTTAAATATTGGGTTATAAAAAGCTAATGTCTCCACATCTGAAATGAACTTGAATGAAGATGTCTCTTCATGCAGAAGTGTGTAAATTTTCTCCTTAATTAAGTGACCACACATCGACTCTTGCATGAAAAGCATCAGCCGTTAACAAGGCTTCCAATGGATGCACCGATCCAATGAATTAGACTTTGTGACAATAAAACTCAAATAAAGACAGAGCAATTAATATCAGTTAATCAAAGTCATGTAAATCAAACTGAGGAATTCATCAATTTGTTTCACCCAGAAACAATAAGGCACCACAAATATTGGAGAAGAGGGAGAGGCCAAAAAGAGAGAGAGCATGTGTTTATTTCAAACTAGAGCCGGAGATTAACTTGTTTTTTAACCACACGTTCGCATTGGTATTTATTTGTTCCCATAGAGGTGATGTACTACTTGTGTAGTACGTATATAACCGGAGTATTCCTCTAGAGGCTGGTGGCTGGCTGCAGTGTTGGTCATAAATCCCGCCTACTCCATGTTAGCAGATGGGATATAGACAAAACTGAACAGTCAAAGTTAACTTTAAATTAATTGGTTAGACCGACTCCCGATTCCTTCACACGTGTATCGCCGGGACCATGTGACCGTGAATCCATCACTTGAGCGCTACCGTGCAGACGGCGGGTCCTAATGCTATAAGAGGGATAAAATAGACATTGTGATAATGGCGAGTAGCTTCCCTGACTGTTCCAGTACTTGGAACATTCTATCTGATGGACATTTTGCATTAATTGCTGAGTATGTGCACGTCTGACGCACCAAACCGATGCGGACTGCGAGGCAGACATGCTGCTTCCGCTTGCATACGCATGTCACACATGTTAAAATAAGCATATTTCCGGCTTCATGCTACCATGCTCACTTTTGACTGCACCCTCTCCTCCACACATGCACCCGTTAAAGTCAAGCCACCCTGAAGACAGGACAAAAAACAAGAGGGCAAACAACAGGAGGGACTATGGGGTGAGATGACAGATGAAACGACTACAATCTACCCCTGCCCGGCCCCCATGCCCCGCCCCTTCTCCCTGACACAGCCAATGACCATCCATTACTGTATGTCAGGCCTCTCCTGACCTTTGTCAAGAGCCTTGGCCTCCTCCCAGTCTCTCTCTCTCTGACTGTCCATATGTGCCGCCTCCCTTCAGGTGATGTGCTCGTAATGTCATTATATGTCAATGGACCAGAGACCCTTTCCAGACCGTAATCCTTAGTCACCTGCTGGAGATCAGACAATGATACATAACTCAAACGGCCCCCTGTCAATCTGGGTATTGACATATAATTGCAATTAATTATCAAAAAAGAATAGTTCAGCATTTTGGAAATTATTCTTTATTTGCTTTCTTACTGAGAATCGGATGAAAGATCTGTAACAGTCTGATTCAAGACTGGTGTCTAACTCTTTCAATCTAAAGTCTCAGCAAGAAAGCAAATAATAATATTTTCAAAAACCTCAACTATTCCTTAATAATGATTGTTGAGGCTTACAGTTGTTGGAAATGGCCGTCACAATGTCCACATACTGAGTGCTTGTGCTGTCATGATGCTTCGAACAATTAAAAAAGTGATTTACCTTCTGAATATTAAACACTTCAATGTAGGCTTGAATGAAAACTGTAAAACGTTGGTAGCAGGGAGCTTGAACCAACTGCTAATTAAAGTTTGCCACAGGGGCGATCACTCAATCACAATGGGACCAGGATGTCACACGACACATGCAACATAAGTTTGATAGTTACTAACATAGTAATGGTTACTAACTGTAAAATGAGTCTCAAATTTAAATAATATAATCATTTATCATTTATAGTGTTTTTTGTTATAATAGTAAACAAATGGGAGCTGAACAGACTGTAGCAGCAGCAGCAGCCGCAGTGGGGTTGGTTATTTGAGTTTCCTCTTAGCAATACAAGATGGATGGATTGTTTGTTTCACTGTCATCGATTGTGGTGAAAAATGATCATTGTAAACATCTTTGAATTTTGCTCTTTTTATCTGACAAAAATTAAAACTCTAGATTAAGATGAATATAAAACTGGAAAAAGGGAGACGTAATTTTTTGGTTTGTGCTTCTCACATGTTTAGTGTTTTCCCTCAATCAGTGGATTAAGCTGCTGTGTTCTGACAAATTTATAATTGACTTTTGATATATTTTCTCTTCCACTGCATTCAAATGTGTAACAAAGTACACTGCACATCTTTAGCAGTCACATTTCAAGCCTGAAGATAAGTGTTCAACGATCAAAAGATTACTGCATCAAATGTATTTGCAAACATACTCATGGTTGTACTGACAAAAACACATTTAACACGTCTTATGCTCCGTAAATGAGACCGTGATGTTTGTTGTAGGTTTTCTCATGACAGCAGTATGTGGTTATTATGAGAGCAGCTGTACACAGACGGAAATAGAAATCAACAGCAGCAACTCAAACTCTCGTCTGCACCAAAAAGAACAGCATTGGTGGAGCTCAATTGACTGTGATTACAGGCCTGGGTCTTAACCGGGTGTCCTTGGCCAGTGGTTTGTTGGATTGTTGGACTGTCGCGTCAGACAGGCGGGTCATGGCTCAGATTCTTTTCTCTATCTGCTTTTGCTCACACTTTAGTTTAGGGATCCATGTCAAGCCTTAGTTGTCTGGACGCCTCATGCAGAGGGGCTGCCCAGTCGACAGCAGCGAGATGAAGTCGGGGCTCTAAAGCATTAAGACTTGAATGGATTAGCTAAAGAGAGCTATTGTACAACTGAAGCACGTCGTGACTCAGAAGTACAATTTCATTATGTGGTTTTGAAACTGTAATTCAACAATATATTTGCTGACATCACTGCGGCTGCGGCTCTCTCACACGAGCACCAGTGACTGGTTGGTTTTCAGCCCAAGCTGTAGGCAGTGTCTATGCATCGGTATGAGAGAGAATCCCAGCGAGAGTGTTTGAGAGAGAAGCCTCAGAGAAGTCCCTGACAAAGCACCCCAACATGAGAAGGAATGAGTAGATCGACCACATGATGTCTGGACTATCATTAGGGGCACACCTATTACAACTGGGTGTACTGCAGCTCTACTAAATCGGGGCTGGCGTCGGCGCCTGCTGGATCCATAAAGTAGAGTGTGGCAGTGGCATCTCTGGGCAGGACCGGGGGGCCCGGGGGTCTGGGTCTCGACCGGGGCCTTGGAGGGGCAGGGGGACCCATGGTGGCCGCCATGGCCTGGTTCTGGGTTAGCAGGCTTAGGCCTGGGCCCTGGCCCGACGAGTTGTCAGTGGTCACCTCTTTGGGCTGCTCTCTTCGGCAGCGGTTGCTGTTCCACCAGGTCTCCAGTGCGGCCACCAGGAGGGCCAGCAGCAGCCCGGCAGCCAGGATGCAGAAGACACCGGCAAAGCTGTGGAGGTGCAGCGCCCGTCCCTCCGGCTGGGCGTCGGCGTAGCTCTGCAGGTCACAGCGGCCTTTCTTTGGCCACCACTTCTGCTTCAGGATGTCCAGGTCGCCTTTTTCCTGAAGCTCCAAAATCCTGTGGAGGAGAAGAAAGAGTGAGCGGGACTCTCACATGCAGCCGCAGCACAGCACCATGTGATAACACTCCAGGACACTGCACCAAGCATTCAAGAGCATTGATTCAGAAAATGTTCGATGCTAATTACTGTGCAAGTCAAATAACAAAGTAGGTGAAATAGGGAATGGAAAAATCTCATAATTTTCATAGACAAACATGAAGGCAGATAATAAAATACACTCCTCTGCATGACTGTAATTACATGGAGATCATAATGATGGGCCGTATTAGTATTGACTCTGAGTTTATTTAACACCCATAGGGAGTTAAATGCCGTTCAACTGCCGTTCGCACAGCAGCAGAGAATAAAACATTTAAGTGATGCAGTGCTGAAACTCCTCTTAAGAGCGGACAAGAGCTGAAAGACCAGTTCTATGTAAACAACGGGGAGGAAAACTACAGCAAGACGAATCGGTTTCACATCAAACTGTGAGCGCGGAAACCCAAGATGATCAAATACTACAGTCAGTCCATTAGTTAGCGTCCAGAAGGCTGATGTATGGGATGTCCTGGTGGAGACCGATGACGGCTGAGACAGTGAATCTGTCCCATCGGAGCGGTTAACTTCCTGCGCAGCATTATTCAACCTCTTCAACGGTGACTGGCACATATGCGCCCGAGCACGAGCCTGCACAATCCATTCAGAGCAAAAGGGCACACGCAGACATGTACACACAGCTGCCACGGCGTCTGACATTAAATAATAGGGAAACAAATGAAAGATCACAATTGCAGACGCCTTCAAATATTCACCAGTTTCTTTTCTTGCTGGTGATGTGTTTTGGATCTTTCACCATTGGAACAGTTTGAGTGATCAATCCTCCAATTTCAGATGTTGTTTGTTCTGAATTTAGATTTTACTTGGAGGAGAAAGCTTGCTGCCCCGATTTAAAATTCACTTATATCATTCTTGTAAGGCTGCACTGAAAAGACAGTCTGTCTTGTGTCTGGGGGGAAAAATACAGATTTAACAAAAACAACGGGCAAATGCTATGAACAGAGAATATAAAAAATGTTCCTCTAAATCTGTACTAAGCTAATATCTACACAGAATTAAAACAGAAACAACAGATTAGAAAAACTTGGATCATATTTTCACAGCTCTGGCCTTGTGTTGTCTTGGTTATGAAAATATTTTGCTCAGGAGGGTAATTACAGATGAGCTGACGTGTTATAAGCCTTCGATTTTCTCTAATTATCTCAAGCAATTTAAAGTTTTTTTTTTATTCAGACACCAGTGAGTTCAAAGTCCAATTAATGCTTCACAATCAATAAACATCACTTGGTTTTACAGTGTGTGGGATGTGATTACACGTACTTCTGAGAGAAGAGGTCTCTGTAAGGACTGCCGTGCTGCAGGGCTATGCCGTAGCCTCGGGTGCTCATGCTGCTTCCCGCCACGGTCAGCGTGCAGTCGTCGTCTGTCAGAGCGGCGTACTCCACCACCGCCATGTCCCACAGAAAGGCATAGGACTCGCGCTTCGTCTGGGAATTTGAAAATGACGCACATGTGTGTTTATGAGAGACAAAGAGTGACCAACAAATTGCATTCCCAACAATAGGAGGTCACTGTGACCTTTACTCCACAGAAATATAATCACGTAAACTTTGAGAATATGTCACGTGGTCAGAAATTGAAGGTATTCCTTAAAGCAGAGTTAATATATCAACGTGATGGCTTTTGACGTTGCACCCCCAAAATCAAATCAGTTCATTTGAGAGTCCAAGTGAAAGTTTGTACCAAATTTGAAAGGATTCCCTGGATGTTTTTTCGGAGATATTGCATTAACAAGGCAAAATGAATTGACACTGACCTTGAGCTTTGACCAACAAAATCGAATCAGTTTATTCTTACGTCGATTTAATGTTTGTCCCTAATTTAGAGATTTTTCATCAATCATTTTTTTTGAGAAATAGTGTTTTTTACAGACACAACTTAAAAACATAACGTCTCAGGCACCGAGGCATTAAAAATCCTCACTTCTCTTTATGATATTAAATACCATGTTCTTGAAGAAATCTACCTTATATCTCTGTTCATTTAAAATGTATTTCACACATCTAATTTCTTGTTTTCATGTTTAAATTTACTCAACTGTTCTTAACGTGTGCGTGTAGAGTTTTCACACAACACAATCATCTGCTGTGGCCTCAAGCTCAGACTGTGGAGAATATGTGGAACAACAACAGCTGAGATGTGTTGGTCCACACCTCTGTGGCTCCTCCCCCTCCAGACGGAGACAATGCTTTCAACAAACACACTTAAAACAGACTTTTCCACCTCACGTCTCATTAGTTCTCAAGTTCACTCACCTTAATTAAATACTACTCATGAAGGAGAAATCGTATTCCTACTCCACTGTGATTCTGACTCAAGGCAGAATGAGAAACATGCAATAGTTTGTTCGCTATAAATAACAATTTATTAATTTATCATCATTGAATATAGAAATACGAACAGAGTTAAAAAGGAGATGAGGGGGTTTTCCATTGATGTATGTAGTATCTAGGCAACTGGCCTGACGACAGTAAGCCGCTCAAATAATAAAGTTGTATAATGTTTTAAAGTGAATTTGTCTCGACTCCGCAGTGATTTGTTTAATTATGGATTATTCTTCATTCTGCTCTCTGCGAGTGTGTCTGTGTAGATGAGTGTGTGTTTGTTACTGTCTTTACAAAGAGGACGGAGAAGAGAGAGAACACATTAAAAGTTAATTGAGCAGCACACTGAGTTTGTGAGAATAATTAAAATATCTAATATTCCACAAGATTAAAAAATATCACTTTACTTACATTCGTCTGTCAATCAGGGGAGGAAATTACTGAACTAGCGTAAAGTTTGTTCCTACCTGGCGAGAGTGAAATGTTAATTATCATCAAGGCTATGCTTATGTTTGTATATTATTTACTTAGCAAGAAATTAATTGCATTTATCAACATTATTTTTTTTTTTTTCAGTTTGTGCAAGAAAAAAACAAGAATATTTGTTTTTGTTTGGTTTTTCGAGAAACAGCTTTTTCAAAAGAAGTCTGCAGAAATCTAAAAGGCAACATGAGTCCTATGGACACTAAAAACTTTATTTGGGACCTAAATTCTCACCTTCTTGATCCCATCTGATGGGCCAGAGACGGAGTTCTCGAAGCCATTGTTTTTGTTGATGGTCTTCCAGAGCTCGGCGTATGTGCTGTCCTGCTCCAGGGGGTTGGTGCCTTTCGCCCGGAAGTACTCGTACACGGCCGAGTCCCTCACCGTCCCGTACACCAGGTCAACCTGCTTGGACAGGTCCTGAAACGACCTGCAGCCGACATCGCACACCACAGACATATTAGTTCACAAGAGTTGATAGAAAGATGATTTGAAAAACGACAGGAAATAAGAAAACTATTTTCTATTTGCAGCTGGTGTGAGTTAGTTATAAAGGCCCAATTAACCATGTGGCTCTTTCCCTCTCTGTCAATGTGAAATGTATATAGAACAATTATAGACTTTTCACATGATAGACTTTTAAGGGAAAATAAACATTTCGTGTGGTTATATAATACTGTATCATACATAACTAATGCACAAGTCTGATGTCCCCTGTTTACAAGTGACTTGAAAATGCTTTATTTTGTTTTCTTGTTTTTGAGGTTATCTGTTTCCAATCTTGTGTTTCATAACAATTCACATCCTGCACCTTTACTATAAATTACCATATAAAATGTTACTGTTCCATTTCTTACATGCTTTACATGTACATTGCCTCCAAAGCTGTTGTGCTTTCAATATATTTGCTTTTAAAATCACAACCATGTTTCTCATTTTTCTACAAACATGATGCAAAACAACTCAGGAAACACTCCTCTCCACTTCCATTCATTAACCCACCTCAGCCTCTTTGTTTGTATCCTTCCCTATAGCAATATTTTCCCTATATTTAAAAAATCTAGCGTTAACTCCCTCCTGGTTCACTCCATTAAATCACCAAGCCGGAAACTATACCAGCTCCCTCTCTAATGCACAACGGAGCAAATCACTAATCAGCGTGCTCTTCATCAACTAAATTAGCTCCCTGTGTGACGCCTGCTGCTTCAGACCTCGATGCCAACACTTTCCCCCGTCGGCCAGTTTGTCCGGCTCTGCCAGCGACTGCAAACAGACCAGTGATGACCAGGTTGGCTGGTTGGGTTTCGTACTGAAATGATTGGACATTAACCACTAATTAATAGTCTGCAACAAACTCTCATCTACTTATTCACATACATAAACAAAACACACCACACACTCTATATGTGAAAACTAGTCCCTCCTGATTAAAATGCCTTTTATGCAGATGCTGTGTGGGCAGTGAGAAAGCAGCAGCTGTATTTTATATGTTAAGATAATTGGCAATTTTGTACAGCATCATATTTGCTAAATGCCAATGTCTTTGTAATTAGGGTTTGCTTCCAGTGCAACGACAATCCACCCAGAAGATTACCGGCTTCCTCGACATGCACTGGGTCGATTTGTTTGAAACTCTGCCTCGGCGCTCGTCCTGCATTTCTTTCTAAAATCCAAATACAAGAGAAACATCAGCATGTTTACAAAAACCAAGAATGTTCTTTCTCTGCAGTTTCCCCCCGAAAAAAATGAGACAATCCAATAGCTTATCTCAAGATGGTTGGACTTACTCAGCCGTTTAATTAGAAGCCTATATGGTGTAGCAGTGGTTGTTTTGGGGGAGGAAAAGCAAGTGAGAGAAAGAAACAACTGATTAGATGTTTCATGGTCTCGGGCTTATTCTGTCAGATGAAACTCCAGGCGTTACAGCACAGAGTAAAACGTTCAGCTTCAACAGCTTAATTTTATGCGAGTGCACAGTTATCTTGACCTATGGAGCACTGCGGAATTATAGATTTCGAGATAAATCCACACGCCGAATATTTAGATCTACAAACTGCAGTAAATAGAAGAACTAAAAGAGCAGATATATATATGAACAAACAATAAAGAGATGGCCCAGTTTCAACGATACCTAAAGAATTAAACGATTCACGAGTGACATTATCATGAAATTTATATTTGAAGGTTGATGCACACTGTGTATGTGTAGCGAGGACATTGTTAAGAGCTTTCCCTTGTTTGGCTTTCCTTTCTCAAAGCCATGCAACGTACACTTTGATTCACGATCAATACACAGAGGTCCAACCCGGCCCTCCGGTCATTAGTTATAATGGCTGAACAAAGATTAAACGAAGCAAAGCATGCACACACACACACACAAACACACACACACACACACACACACACACACACAAACGGAGAGAAACAGCCACACACAGCTATCCTTAGAAGGACTTTGCATTGACTAGCATTCATTTTGTACAGCTTATAACCTTAAACTTATCCCTAGCCTTAACCATTACGAATTCATACCTAACCATAAACGCAACCCACCCACAATTCAGATCTTACCCCTTCACTGAACCAAGACCTCAGCAAATGCTCATTAAGAGTGAACTTTGGTCCGCGTGAGGTGAACTGGTCCTGACAAGATCTGTGTTAATACTGGAAAAGTTCCTAAAAAGGCAACAAAAACCATAACCATCGCACTCAACAATCAAAGCACAATAACAACAACTAAAAAGAACAGCAGTGTTCAGTCAAAGAGTTCACGTAATAAGTATTTATCCATATGGTATCCTGAAGGACAAATAAAGAAACTAATCTGCCTTTTCTCTTTTGCTCTCTCTCACCGGAGGAACATACAAAGAGTTTTATGTCGCACTGTGGAAGGAAACAATTTCACCTCCGTGTCCTGAGGCATTTTATAAAAGCTTAAAAAAGGCCACGTAGTGTTAGACACAAAGAATCATACTGAAATCCTGGCTAAAGTACCTCAGACAATATTAATAATTATTCCTCTTCACTCCCACTCACTGCCCACCCTGAGACTTAAAAAGAGTTTTGTCTGATTTAGTTGTGTTTTTAAAATTATTTCTCCTGTGTATGAATCTGAAATGGTCCTAAATGCCTTCATTTGTCTTCATAGAACAAGGTTCACAACATCTAACAATTTATTTATTAAGCAAAAAGTTTGATTTAGAACAATTATGGACTAATGCAGAGTCGCCCGCCCTGTGATTTATGAGGCAAATTAGTAATAGTAAAGAAATGCCCACTTCTATAATGGTGAATGGAAGAACCCACAGTTTTTAAGTTCACTGAATCATCAAGGGGACAAGTGGAAATCTCAAGCAAGATTAAAAACAATGTAAATGGTCAATTTCTTTAATTAAGTACAGAAGAAAAGGTCCATTAAGGGTGTTGGACCTGAGGTGTAATTCCTCTTCTCAGTTACATAATAAAATAAGCAATCGAAAGCACTTCTGTAAGGATCTGGTACTAGACAGGTTCAGATGTGCACGTCAGGAAAAACGATGAAGAACAAATGAAAAGCTTGAAATGTAAAGAAACCAATATACATATTCTGGGATTTAAACTGTTTTTACTACAGGCTACGTAGGCTCCAACTATAGGTAAGAGATGGATGGATAACGAAAAGAATGTAAAAAAACATGTTCTGCAAAACAAAGCCAAGAAGTGAATCTCACATCTACGACGAGTTATACAAAGAAATAATAACAAAGTGTAATATTGGGAACAGCGCTCAGAGAGTCATGTTCATCATGTTTTGCTTGTTTCCATTTAAAAGTCACAGTCACAGTCCCCTACTCTCTAACTTCTAAACACAATAATTTGCAATTAGTTTGATTCCATTCCCCGAACAGTAGCAAACGCACTTTGAGAAAGTTCCAGTAATTGCCAATCCAAACATAAACACTCAAACACACACACAAAAACACACACAAACAGGGTGTCTTCGCAGGTGAGCTGGATGCTGCTTAGCATTCGCTGCCTGTCTCCACATGTCCACATGTGACTATTTGTTTTGCAGGAGACAGACCCAATGTAATCAAATGCCCCTCTGCCCATTCTTAAGGGAAAGACAGCAACAAATTGGATTCACTGACAAATAACTGACTTTGGACTGAGGACGGACTAGTTGTTAAGCAGCAGGTCAAAAATTACAGAAAGGCAGTCGGAGCAAACACTGTGCACAGAGAGCAGCAGATGAGAGATGCACACAAATCAACCTCCATCCACAGCAGCTGCTCCTGGGGTGAAGATATTGAAAAACATAAGGCATGCTACCTCCAGAAAACACTCAATAGAACATGAGAAATTCGACTCTATAATGGCCACAGTGCACCGCGAGGCACACGCACACATACGGTGCATTCACTGCAGACATGCATGACAACGCACAGAGGCTTTAAAGCTTAAAGCCAGAGCACAACGGTATTTGTGAAAACACTTGTAGAACGATTTTTTGTGTCACTGCTTGAAATCTGAAGAAATGTCTCAAGACAAGAAGTGAGTTTACCAGACTGAACTTTTTTAGTTCCGGTAGCATTGTGTTTAATGTAGGAACACATTTCTGCTTCCTCTTGCAATTTACATCCCATAATGTGATGCGGTTTCATTTGACTTTAAGGCATAATGTTAACTGGAGGTTGTGTTACCTGACGGCGTTGTCCATGCGTGACACTGTGAGGTAGGCAGCCAGGTTCGCTGTGTAGGACGAGCACACGATGAGGGTGAAGAGCCACCAGCTGCCCATCACGATCCGCAGAGCCACTGATCCCAGGATGGAGTCGCTGCCTGTGGACGTGAAGGTGGGGGAAGCATTCGCATTAAAACTGCACAAACCATCATCATCTTCACAGTGAACCAGCAGCATCATATGCTTTCCACCACACAAGATCCAAGCTCTAATCTCCAGTTTGGTGTAAATACTGACAAAATGCTGTATTATTTTATTATCCGGTTCTCATAGCCTGATGTTATTGTTTCAACTAGCTTCGATATCATGAGAGAACCAAGAAAATAATGTTATTTATTGGTATTAATGATCTTAATTAATGCTTTAAAAAGATTGTTTTTATTATTTCAAACAAGCTTTAATGAAATGTACAAATTCTATGAAAGAACAGACACATTTCTTGTCTCAGAGTGATGACTCTACATTTGCGCTTTACTTAAATAAATGGCTTAGTAAACTAGTGATGAGTGGGAAATCTAATGGTGCTAGCAGCTCATTGGTGTAATCCGTCATTTCAGAGATGATACTCACTACAGTATCATTTATTTTGTCTGCACTGAAATGTTTCTTTCAAGCTTTTCCTTTTCTATTATACATCTCAACCCTAATTAACCGTGTAATAATCATTAATTTTCCTTTTCTTATTGTTAGTTCCTTGCTATATTCCATCTTTCTTTGAGGGCAGAACACTGGTCTGTCACATGAACTTTGCCACCGTCACTTCTTCTCTGTCACTCTGACTCTTTCTCTCAAAATCCCCCCCCCCCCCAAAAAAAAACAGCTTGAGAGGTGCATGAGAAAAATGTCAGGACTCATTCTAATTTCAAAGAGTGGAGCCGCAGAAATGTCATCTGAAAGATTCAGGATTGTGAAATGTAATGAAAACATATTTGTCTGAGAGTGTCACAATCAACACGGCCGCACCCTGAGGACAGCTCGGGCAGAAACTGAAGGCCTTGTCAGATGCATCGCACTAAAGCATCAGTCACTTTTATTACACACGGCTTTGACTGATTTCTTAAGGTCATCAAATGTGAAGTGTGCATCTAAAGTTTTACCGGATCTTTCCCCGACTGCAACAATCCACTTTGTGGTGCAGTCACTTTCATCTTTTTTAATAAATTGATTAAACTCTCTGATCACAAGAGGGGACCTGTCTTGTTACTTTCTTTTTACAGGTTCTCCTCGACAGTTTCAGATGATTTCATGCATCTCCCCCTGACCTCCTTACAGAACAAAAGAAGGACAGTCCCTGTTTGAAGAAAGTCTGTGCGTCTGTGGGTGGATAGTTTAATCTGCAGTGGACACACAGCGAGAGACAGCCGAGTGTTGGCATATCATTACAGAATCATAGGGGAGGGGGACACTGTGGCCAAGTTTATGCTCTCTGACAAAGGCACGCTATGCATCAGCGGTCAGATCCATATCAAAGCGACCCACGTCTTCACGAGGAGCAAAAAAAAAATGCAATCCACTTGACTGGAACAAAAAGTGGCAACGGTGGAACACGAGCCGGAGACAAATAGGAAAGATAGGGAATGGACGTGGAATTTAGCTTCTCTTGAAATACAGTGGGTGTTAGGTTAAAAAAAGGCTCAAAGGCAAAGTGCCAGACTGTGATAGATGCACTTCAGGCTTTAACATCAGCTGCAGAAGTGAGTCATTTATCCACACCAGACACACCTGGATGTCCACCAGGCTAAAGATGGGACAAGGGCACCTCTAGAAAAACGCTGGGGTGGGCGTTGTGCCTCAAACTGACTCACCAGCGCATCAGCATTTATTGTCCTGTGACATTCACGTGTGCATTTTGTATTGATTGGACTTTTTCAATATATGTCCTGAATCCCTTCAAATATTTCTGGTTTATATCCAGTTTTGCATTTGACAACGGCATTTCTGCTGTTTCATGTGCCACTGAACGGAAAGAGCCATCAGGTTTATATTCATTTTAATAATGGCACTGACTTTAACACACACACACACACACAAACACACACACACACACACAGACGCACACATATGTTTGCTGTGTGTTTAGCAGGGCTGAAAAGCTGTCGTGCCTTGGCTGTCCTGCATCATGACAAATGCATACTTTATAACTGCTGTGCTGGCTCGTGGTTTGCGGCCAGAATAAAACTACATCACCCACCTTGTTGCACAAAAGCACCGTAGACGATCCAGATGGCACTCTGAAGTGAAGTGGAGACAGAAGGCGGCGGATGTCCTCCTGCACTGTTCTGGCAGCGCACCGCCTGGATGCGCCTGAGCAGGAAGATCATGATGCCCACTACAGGGATGGCTGCGGCGATGCACGCCCACACTGCCAGATCAAACGGTGCCAGCAGAGAAAAAATGTTGATCTTCTCCTCGGACTTGCGCATCAGGATTCCGACTGAGTAGTCCAGATAGCGCTTGCTGAAATCCACCACGCTCTCGCGCTCGGGGGTGATGGTGATGGCTGATATCGCCAAGTCCGCTCGCTGTGGACGGAAAGTCACCATTTAGTCATTTTCACTTTGAGGACTTTTCAAATGAACCAATAAACTTCATTCTAAAAGAAACTGAACTTTATTATGTATTTTTGTTTAGGAACATGATCAGCCCAGTTTTTCGGACAGATCTCTGAAGGAAGTGGCTAAATTGGAAGGAAACATAATGTGCACATTTTAAATCTGCTTCAATTTCAGTGAACTTTCCATCATTCAGTAAATGTACTTTCCCTGAGCTTCTTCCCCAGACGAACTGTGCACCTTCATTTTCTTGCAGCTTCATTAACTCCACAGTAAGAAAACATCATTAGGATTTTGTGCTCCTGCTTATCCTGGAATCAAGTCTGCATTATATACACTCAGTGGTATTTGAACATTAAAATCTTAAATCTTCACCAAATTGTGTTTCATCAAGTAATAAATATTTTCCCCTGAAACAATAGTGACAGGGATCACATTGAGACTGACGTGTTCAAAACTACATTGTTCTATCACACAGCTCCATATGATAAACAGTCATATATATAAATATATATGTTACTTAAGAGTCATAAACAAGAATTAACCCCCCCCATGGTCCTGATTAATGGAGTAAAATAATGAGCAGAAATTATGAAATTGGTCTTTGACCTTTTAAAATATGAAATCTCATCACTTCAGTGAATTACATATTGGTGTGAAAATGAGGAATAATTTGCAATTTAATTCTCAAGCTTTGAGAAATGTTGTGATTTATAACCTCAGCCTTTGACCTTCGACCTAGAAAATCAGTTCTTATTTGAGTCCAAGTATTTGCCATATTTTTAGCAAATATGAGGAATTCTCTAAAGGTCCTTTGAAAAGTTCCAGAGGCCAAAAAGTGTTTCTGGAGGTCACAGTGACGTTGATCCTTTGGCCGCCAAAATGTTAACAGTTATTCTTTGAGTCCAAGCAAAATAGTTGTTCCTTAAATATTGCATTCATGAAAATCCGACAGTCTAAAACTATTCTGCCTGAGGCCATGGCTGTGGCTGGCTCATAGGCTTAAAAATTTGAAATTCTCAACAGAAACATACATTTAAAGACCTTTAAGAGATAAATACTGTAGATTGCACATTTAAAATGTAAATATGTACAGACAAATATCATTTATTTAGCCATTATGTAATTGAAATCATGAAATCCTCGGCCTCTAACAAAACAACTGAACATCCCATTATCATCATGATCCATAACACCCTTTGTCATGTTCTGAAACTTTGTCAGATACCATCCAAAAATCTGAAATCCAAAATCCGACCCACTTCAAACAATCGATGATATCAACGACCGGAGGAAATGGATTTGCAGATAAGAGCAGTTGGCCTAGCAGTGTCTTTCTGATCATTTCCACTTTGCTGACCCCTATAATTGGTCCCCCATTTCAAAACAAGACAACATGGCTTGACTCCCAGAAAAATGATTTAGACCAAAGTCTGGACACTGACTGAGATAAAGGGAGAACACGCTAACCTTGCCAATGAGTTCTCCAATCATGCCATTCCAAGTTCCATTGGAGAGCGCCGAGCCGTACTTCCCGTCTCCGACCTGGTAGATGTCGTACTTGAAACCCAGGATCTTTGCGAGGGCGTCCAGGACGTCGATGGAGAAACCCTTATATCTCTTGGGTTGGCCCAGAATGTTTTCTGCCACCATCACAAAAGGTTCCTCCTGTTTGAAAGAACATTGCACAATTGGTTAAAGGACCAGCCTGTAGGATTTATGTGGATCTATTGGCAGAAACAAAATATTCACAATTATTGTTTTCATTAGTTTGTGATCACCTAAAAGTAAGAATAGCTGTGTTCTCTCCAGATGCAGGTTTCTAAATCAGAACATCTCACCACCATGTTTATAAAATAGCCCTGAATAGACACTGGGTGGAAAAAGGTCCCTTTGACATTATTCTGTTCCCTGAAGGCCACCGTAGGTTCTCACACATGCTCGGAAAAGGGACGGTGATGGTGGAGTCTTCAGTGAACTCTAGGTGTCACTAGATCTTACAAGCCGGTCCCGAAGAAGTTTCAGGGAAATACATTACGGTCATGATGATAATGCTGAGAGATGGGAAAGTGCATGAATTTTGTCTCTGAGGCCAAGAGCTGTCACCACACTTAGGAAAAAAGTGTTCTATGTGTGTATTTAATCACAGGAACGTCATTTATCAGGATGCGCCTTAATCTCCTCCGGGTCTGACTGAGGTGAGGACACGTTCAGTCATCTTAAGAACTTTGGGGTGACACCTTTATGAAGAGCTTCAGAGGTGATCGAAGTTAAACTCCGTCTTAATAAAAATAGTTTCCTCAGCAGCTGTTGACCCGTAACACACGCTGCCACGGAAACTGTTATGGTTCATCGACGCAAAAATTGCCATTTTGAATTTATTGCACCCAACCGTGGTTCTTCTTTACGGAGAGAAAGTGTCAGGGCAGGATTGAACGGGTGGAGGATTGGAGGAGAGGAGTCAGAGTGAGGGCTGTGAGAGAAGGGAAGAGGAGAGGGGGGTAAGTGTTAAGGTGGGAAGGGGCAAATGACTTGATCAAGTGACAGTGCCAGGAGAGAGCCGAGTAGAACTTATGTGAATAAATATGATGCAGGTAAATGAAGCGTGAAGAAGAGGGAAAACAGGAGAGTGGGAGGCGAAGAGTGAGACGTAGAGGGGGAGGGAATTGGGAGTTGGAGAAGTAAGTCGAAGAAGAGATGCTGCAATGTGGGATTGATTTCTTTTGCTCAGCTTTCCTCTGCTCCAGATTCACAGAACAAGCTGGAGATGAGGACCTAATATTCCCTTTTTTCCAAGAGAGAAGATGTCAGGGAGTAAAATCAAACCGTGAAAAGTTGATTATAAGACGTCCAGTTCTCCAACATCCAGCTTTGTTATTGTTGGCTCAGAATCCATGTGTGGAAACACTGAACGCAGCACAACCCGGGATTGGGGCTTCATCGTTCTATCTACTAATTCCAGAAATCTCTGTTTGCCTGTATCTATCTATAATTTTCATCTAATCGGCTTCACACAGCAAGTGCAGTGTGGAATTTGGTGGGATTTGGACACGTGATACTGGGATTCCTCATCCTTCATTAGAGTCTGCATGAGAACAGACTCTAATCCTCAAGTTGAGGATTCTACGTCGTCAGTCAGGCTTCACCAAACTTTGAATAGACAGGTGTTGGGCAAGGCCCAGTGATCCGACTTAGAACAAAGAGTCGTAAAACCTTAGGCCAGGCTCGGGAAACCCCTTACATTTGAAATCCAGCATGGGCCCTTATCTCCATGTGGCAGCAGGTCACTTCCTGGGTTCCCAATGTAAGCCCGCCCCTGGGGGCCAAATCCTGACCTTTCCATTGGCCGCAGGCCACACTGACCCCTGACCCCTCCTCCAAGGAGGCTGGCCTCCTCCCAGGGATACAAAACCCCTGGAATCAGAGAAATCCCTCTCTTCACTCAGATGCCCAAGCGACAACAGGACCCCTAGGGGTCTTAATAGTTAACTCGGTATTTTTAAGAGACTCTCTTTGTCCTCTTCTTTTTCACTCCAGCACTGACGTTCCAGTTAGGCCTCCTCCGGTCTGACCCAAGGTTCCAGTCGCTAAAGGAGGCGACTAACACTCTCTTTGTCCTCAGATGCTCAGGTCGTATCCAGACCCTCCAGGGGCCTAAACACACGACTCAGTAACTAAGGAGGCGATTAGACGTTTGTTTAAGACATTTATTTGAATTCATTTCATTTTTATTCTTTCATCTTAGTCGACGTTTTATTTTGGAAAGGACTTTTCCTGTTTTAACTTGAAAAGACAAAACAGGAATCTCACTCGGGACGAGTGAGACACGGACTTTTATTCTTTTTCCACACGATCTTCAACCGGCTCCACGCAGCCGCACATCCCTGCAGAAGAAGACCAAGCTTCATCCCGTCACGGAGCATGACTGATCCGCTCCGGTCCGGCCCAGCTGCGGTGCTCACGGGAGCTCGCCTGAGAGGCCAAGACATTGTTCACTGGACTTCCGGGGATTCGCGCCAAGTCGCATGCAACCCACGAAATCACGGTCACAGTAAGAGGCTTATGTTGTCTGGGCAGATGTTAGTTTTAATATGTAGCGTGTTGATTTAATACTTGAGTGTATTTTGTTGATGGAACTTCCGTGTTCCATTGTTTTAGCCGGCCACTACTCCGAGCCGCTACTTCCGGTTTCCGGTTTGATCGCAATGTTTTGTGTTGCAAGTAAATAGGGCCGCGAGAAGCGCCTCCGCCCGCACTGTTAACGTCTGTGTGAGTCTGCAGTGATATCACCGATCAGATCCTCGGCCCACAACGCTCGCTTGAGGGCTGAGGGGTGAATCCCTGTTAACTCATCTCAGGCGTATTTTTTTTAAGAGCTTCTTTGAACTCTCCTTACATGTTTTCTCATGTTCTCTCTCTCTCTCTCTCTCTCTCTCTCCTTCTAAACCGACCTATACACACTTCTGACCTGTATTTATAATACAGGTCATGTCACATAGTTAAATCTATGCTTAGAGAGGCTGAACACATCTGGAAACCATTCGGCCCCAAAGCCAAGCAGAGATAAGAATTCTCTTTGTCTAAAATTTCCTTTGTGTAATTCATGCCACCAGTGTGCGCTCCGGCCACATGGTGTCATTAACATATTCTCCATTTTGGATAACGTTAAGTTAAACCCACCATTTTGAGTCTATTATTGCCACGCCTCCGCTCTCTCTCTCCTCCCATCCTGGCTCTAAATTCATAACGGCTCCGCCATCTTGTTTTGTAGTCAATCCGCCATTTTGAGAGTTTTTAGGCCTTGATTCCACGAATCATGATCGGCCTCCATCTTAGATGTGATGTCACTACGCGTCATCGCCAACCCCCTTCTTTTTCTCTCTCTCTCGCACACACACACACACACACACACACACACATTGATAGACACAGACAGACACACACACACAGAGACACATAGATGGACCAGAGGTTACATGCGTGTTCTAAATTGTGATAAGCTGCTGTTGTTATCTTTGAAATATGGGAGTTTGTTAAGATGATGAATCATTAAATAACACTAACTTTATTTCACACACACACACACATAGACACACACACACAGAGAGACACTTTGACACAGACACACACACACATAGAGACAGACATACATAGGTAGACCGCAGGTTGTCATGTATTTTCTGAATTGTGATAAGTGCTGCTGCTGTGTTTACCTTTGAAATATTGGAGCTTGTTAAAATGATAAATCATTGAATAACATTATAACTTTATTTCCCCTTTTTAATAAATACTTTTGTAATTAAAGTATCTGTAGTCTGTGATTATTTGTGCATATGTATGTGATTGCAGCTGGATTATGATCGCCTGTGCTCGAACTTAGAAGCCTTCACTGTTTATTAAGTAATCGTTAATATTAAAATATTGACATTATTAATTTGACATTTATCATTATGAGACTGATAATTATAGCTTGACATCGTTGGCCCCTGGGAAACCAGGGTGGTGCCCCCCTTTCTCAATTATTAATATAGATAGTATTATTCTTAAATTGATAATTTTATTGTGTTGGACTAATTATTTTCATTATTCTTGGTTGATAACCTTATCATTGTTAATTGATAGCTTGTACTTTCTAATTGATAATTCCTATTTTCTCATTAGTGGTTTTATTGTTATTTGATTACTGATCATCTTCAATTAATAATTTAATTATTTTTGATAGATAATTTTTATTATTTTAATAATCATATTTCATGATTATTATTAATTAGCCAACGTCAAGTCTACTCCTATTGCACAACACAGGTGAACAGCTCTTTGTGCAGCAGCAGTGCTCTGTGCTCTGAGTCCTGCAGCCGTTCTTCACTTGCTCTATTGCTGCAGGTTTTTTACAGTTTGAGAAAAAGAAAACAAACGAGGCAAACAAACAACCCGATCCAAACAGGCAGGTTTACAGCAGGCTCTGCCCAAGCTACTGTCAAGTCTTAAAAAGTCTGCATCTTTTAAATTTACCTCAGATAAAATACAGGCCACTTTCTTTTTTATTCATTGCCTTCCTTCTGGCCTCTGTCTTCTTCACGTGTTAATAAGCTCTAACAGTTGTTTACTTTTAATCCAAATTCATTGTTTCTTTGTGAATTATCTGCAGAAATCGTTGCGTGTCCTCACACAGCCTTTTCATACTGATAAAAACAAGGCAAACTAGTATTTATAAAAAGGAAGTTATGGGTCTTTAGAAGCGCTTTTCTTTCTTAAATATAATTAACATGATTATTTGTCCTACGCAGGTCAGGTTCTAATAGATTCCGTTTACTCCAACAACTTACCAGTAACGTTACGATCTTCAGCGTCACTCCCTGCATCCCGCTCTCTATCCGATTCTCCTTCAGGCTGCCGTTCAGGCCACGAGTGGAGTCCCAAGACGCCAGCTAATGGGCAGAAAGAGAAATAGGACAGATGAGATTAAAGAGGCTTTTGGAGGTGGTGGTGGGGGGGGGGGGGTAGTGTGCAGGTCTTTGAGAGAAGATGATGCCTCATTAAAATGTCGATCACCGCAATAATGAAAGAGTAGAAACTGTGCAGCTGGTAAATATATGGCGAGCGAGCTACAAGTGAGGTAATCATCCGATAGTTGCGTTTTTGTGACTGGTCTGAACGGGTTTCCAAGGCAACACCCCTCTGAGGCACTTGAACCCTCCGTTCGTCACTGATTGTTGAGATGCGCTGAAAGACTTTGTCAACAATTTACATTTAACATTCAACCAAACAGACGGATGAGGGGAGGAGGATGATGAAGATGGTTGTTTATTTTTATCCAGTTGCTTTTCTCGTCTTTATGACAACTCAACGTCCTCAACAGCACATTCACACAAACATCCACACACTGAATCGATGTGCAGCTTCTGAAATTACTCATAACACCAGCGATTTGCGCATCAGCATCTTGCTCAAGGACACTTCAACTCGCTGAATGAGGGAGAATGCGATCAAACTGCAGATCTTCTTCTCCTGAACCAAAACCGCCCCTCTAATGATGATGATGTGATGATGACAGGAAGGAGTGTTTAACTTTAAGGAAGATTGAAAGAATAAAACCTCGGCCCACATGTAAAAATTGCGGACATGTTAGACATTGAAGTTCGTTCATTGAATTTTAAACATTCCTCATCTTTCCAACCCTCCTTCCACACCGTCAGCGTTCTGAGCCGTGTCTCAGGCTGCGGAGCTGATGTTTGTTAAATTCTTAATCAGCGCTGCTGGCCGGACAAGGTTCTCAAGGATCTGACACATCATTTTGAGTGGTCTTTGAGATTTGAGCTGACAGGACATGAACGGTGGCCCGAGGCCAGACGACAGGCCTCTTTGGTGTTACCCGGATACCTCTTCCCACAGACTCACACGTTCTCCGCAACAAGAGAGACAGCATTAAAAACGCAGGGCCTTCAAAACGTTACCATCTTTTTACTTTTGTTAAATACCTCAGGTTTAAATGTCTCCATTCTTTAAAGCATATTTTCTTTGTTCTAGCTTTTAACTTTGAATGTTTGAGGTTTTTTGATTAACACGATGCATCGCAATCATTTTGTAACTTGCAACTTGACAGCTCACTAAATATAACCAAAATAAATGCTTTTAAAAAATCATTTTTTTATCAAGGTGTTCCCACTGCTGCAGGCGAAGCTGCGTAACATGTCTAATTTACATGCTGCAGAATCTGAACTAGCAGCTTCTATGACTCACTTTCATCAGTGATGGGGGGGGTTTATACAAAATGCTGAAAGCCTGTTGGCCCCCGAGAAGATGGTTCTGGACGTACCGTTCAATATTAAGCATAACTAGGTAGAGATCAAAACGGTGAACGGGAGTAGGGATATTTTTAGGCTTCAAGATTTCATCTCAAGTCCTGCTCTTAACTTTGAACCCAAACTTCATGAAATATTCAGGTGTCTTGGCTCTTTAACGTGATTGGACACAGACAGCTGAGTTCGGGGGCCTGGAAATATCAGAAAAGAATAAACTGAACGTATTGTCCCCATTTCGTTTTTTTAAACTTGATGAGAAACACGAAATGAACAACCGAGCAATATGTGCAAAGGGAGAACTTGATATTACAAACAACTATACAATAAGGAGAAAAAACAATTACCGCAGCAACAAAGGCTTTCGACTGTGAATGAAATAGAAGCTCGCATGGAAAATGAAAGCGGCTCGGCAACAACTTCAGAGGAATATTTCATTTTATCGGCAGAGATCTTTTGTTCCTCACAAACCAACTGGTGAGCCTGCGATTCGCTCCGTACTTAAGTCTGAAGAGCTCTCCACCGCAGACTGATAGTGAATCGTGTTTATAACCTGCCAGCTTGTGTGGGCGTGCATAAACATTTTCTCTATATGCAGGATGTTACTCATGAAATCTACCTCCTAAGGGCCTTTATCTAAGCTCTGTGTGCATGTCAGCGATATGGAGATCAGTCCTAGCTGTTGATTGCAAATATAATACAGAGTTATGCAGCTTGTGCTATCTCGCCTTTGTGTATTGAAGAGCTGAACTCTGTCCGCTGTGCAGTTTGCTTGTAATATGAAATGGTCATATGTGGGTAATGAGTTCAATCCTCAGCACTGCACAATCTAATTCTAATAGCTTGTCTACTTCATCTGTGTATCAAGATGCATGCAGCTGTGTCCGATCTGTGTGTGTGTCTGTGTTTGTGTGTGTCTGTGGGGGGGTAAAATGTCAGCGTGCGTTGCCGGCTTCACAGCTATTTTCTCCATGAGCAGTTTTGTCCCCGGTAAAAAAAAAACGCCGAGCAATCTCTGCTCTGTAAAACTGAAGAACACTAAAGAGGAACACTTCTACTTCACAGAGCTTTGCACATCAACACGCCTCCGGGAAGGTCACAAACAAAACCGCCACGGCACCTGCATGTGAACGAGCGACACTCCACTGTACGCACTCTGCTCTCTGAATACCAGCTTGGATTTACGGATGAAGTTTTTTTTTCACTTTAACTGTGAACAAATCACACAGATATGAGATTTTCAAGGACACGACAGCGATACATGTATATACTTAGAAAGGATGCATTATGTGAAAAAAACATACTTAACGTGAAATGAAAGAAATCTTTTTTTTTTTTTTTTACAACTTTATTTATCATTTTTCCATACTGAAAACAGTTACATCATTAGTTATGCATTTCTTACAAAAATGAAAGAAATCTTGACGCCAAATCTCATCAAAGATTTTTTCTTCTAAGTGTCATCACGTCGATGATGATAAGGTTGAGACAGCCTTCCTGTATAAAGCCACAGCTATCAGAATCCAAGAGCTACTGTACTGTACTTTTCATCTATATCTCCTCTTCGTCCTGATGGGATTCAGCAATATCCCGTTTAAAAAGTCCCAAAAATAACAGTCCCGCAATTTACCTCATGGTCATGATGCATAATGCCCCAAAATGATCATCTATAATGGGGCTGGGTAAATGCCAATTACCGTTTGAAAATGACAAAGGGACTGCAGTCAAATAGCCCTGGATTCATGGAGCCCACAACGGCTTCAATTACTGTATCTCCTGGAAATGACCCACTTCCTTTTCATGGAACCTAAACTGCATCATTACAGATGCATAAGTGTAGATAGAGGTGGTTGCAGCTATTCTGCGTTTCCTTTTTCCAAGTTCAGTCCATCAGGTGCTCACATATTGACAAGACCATCATGCTACCAAGCCTCTTATTGACCCACGGGGCTTTGTCTGCCACACCAAGTCGATAGTCGAGACGCTCTTGTGTGCATGTGAGTGTGTGTACATGTGAGTGCGCTGAATATATTGTTTGTCGCATTGTCACTTCCTGCCTTATTTACTGCTCATGTCTTGAATCAGTTTTCTCTGCATCTGTCAGGGTTTCCACTGTTATTCTATTTTTTTTTTGTTCTGCTTTATTTGACAGTGACAGTAGAGAGAGGCAGGGAAGGGAGGTGGGGGAGAGATAGAGAGAGGGGGGTTACATGCAGCAGCAGAAGCTCCAGGCTGGATTTGAACCCAGGCAGCTGATGGGGTAAGGACTCTGTGTACACTCTGTGCACAATCCCCTCTTCCACAAGAGCTACAGGGAGAACCCAGAACTCCATTGTTCTACGGACTAAATGTTCTGTACACATGAATATACATGTATAGGTGTACAACTACGCAATATTATCATTTCTGCATAAGTGCATTAAGTACATATGTTCCCGACTGGATCAGTGCCAGTGGTTTAATAGCTAATCAACGGGAGCATGGTGAAAATCCAGGTCATTTCCATTAGTCAAGAAAAAAAGATCTGTCCTGGTTTAAATATATGATGCTCAAACGTGTACAAAGCTACATGATGCAGGACTGACTTTGTATCTCTGAGTTGGAAAATTAAAGTGAGTTAAAGTGGAAAGGAAATACGCATTAAGGATGAGAAGCATGAGAGAAGGAAACACGATTAAGTGTTCCTCGATTGAGCCGAAATCCCTCAGAAAATTAAATCAAAAAATTGTAGTGGCAAAATGAAAGCTTTGGGTGATCACACATTTCCCTGTGTTGCCTTAAGTATATCTGTGTCAGTGGTTGGATCAGGGCAGTGTACGCAGTTATCCTCGGCTCAGTTTCAGAGTAAACTGTAGTGTGTCTTGGAAAAGAGATGAAGAAAGACTGAGGCTCGCTACCTCGCTGCATACAGATCAGCCTTGTGATATCATGGCACAGTCTGGAAATGAACGTGAAAGAGTGAGCGGGGCTCAAACTTGCCAGTTCTCGTTAAAAAAATAATGGACTCTGTTTTCAACTCGTCGTATATGAAATAATAATATTTAATATTCTTTTTCTTCATCTTGTGAAGTGAGAAAAACAAAGGTCTGCAGGTGACGCTGTGAATTTAAATGAACTCTGTGGCGATAAGCTTGGTAACAAGTCTTCTCTTTTGTTTTAATAAGCACTTGAGGGATTCGGAGAAACATCATGCACATTTCATCCGGTTATGCAAAAGTCTCTGGAGGATTCAGGGTCAGGGTGGAATGACTGTGAGTGAACCCTGCCAGTTCGAGACGATAAAGCAGAATTATGTAAATAGAATGGCTGCATTTACAGCTCTGTATATTACAGTGTTACCATGTTGCAGAGTTATAACCTCACTGTGATACTTGACATGTGCTGCTGTGTTCGCTGCTGTTATAATAGACATGTTAGAGGAGCTGTGGGTTTATTTTAATGATGTTGATCGTTGGCTGAGGGATTTCAGTATCAACAGGTGTCTGGCACTGATCACCGTGGCTTGTTAATAAAATATAACTATCTCAGTTACCACTTAAGAGATGGGTAATTATCTAATGAGAAAACAGCTCTGGCAAAATAAAAAAAGAATTAGAATTAAATTTGAGGCGTTTAATTTGTCATGCCACATGCACGTGATTTGGAACACACACAGCGGCGAGCAGCAAGTAGAGACCCATCATCGTGAGGGAACCTTTAGAGCTGGGAGACAGAGGCTGACGTCTCCTCTGATTTGTTTGGTCACTTTCGAACTTCCACAGTCCTCGGCCTGTGGATAAGCCCAGATCCCATTTTTACTACTTTGATTTTTTATTTATTTCACGTAGAAAATAAACCCTTGATCACAAAAAACAAAACCATTTGCGATATTCAAACGTTATAGTGCTTTCTGTCCAGACAATCCTGGATGTGTTCACAGGCTAATCTTGCAAGTAGACACTCTTAGATCTATGGATACATTTCTATGCTCCTTCCTGTTGATGGATTTCTGCTTATAAATACTTATAGCTGCACTTGTATCACATGTATGAGAAAACATGCCTTGTTTTTAAGCGGTTTCTCGCTCATATTGCTGTTTCCTTTGTCTACACATGTAGGGGGAGGTTTCAGAACGACGCAGGTGCTAGAAAGTGAGTTCCTAAAAGCTTGACATCCCCAAACCTGGTCAATTAATCACTGGATCAACACCAACCCCCATGCAGATCTATTGTTGGCAAATGAGACTATTTTGTGCAATATCCCCTTGATAAGAAAGTGAGAAATAGGGTTAAATAATAGGATGATTATATCAGCCATAAACGACTACATGTTTTAAGGAAAAACTACATGTAATATTACACAAGGAGCTCATGAGACCAAGCCACTGATGAATACATCTATCAGAGGAGTGATGAAGGCACACTTGGCTCAGTTCAGGCAGCGGGAGACGATATGTGAGCTGGCTCCGGGCAGAACGTGGCTTCCAGATTTGGTTGTGGAGGGTATTGACTTGGACTAATGAGGGATGAGAACTGGCTCCAGTTAGAAGCACTTAAAACATCGTGGGGCATGAAAGCTGAATGAGTCACCAGAACATTTTAAGAATTCAATAAATCCTTTCACTTTTAAATCTAAGGCGGTTTCACTTTCTCGTTATCTTGGGCTAATGGCAATGCCACATGTCTCGGGCAACAATCCAATATATAATTATTTTCAGCACAGACAAGGTTATTTCGAAATAACACAAGAGATATGAATGGCGCCGTATATTTTATATATTTTACTTGAATGAAAAATGTATTTTGATGCACCAAAAAATAAATGTAGAATAGTAGAAATATGATTTTGAATAATACTCTAACACTGCCATCTTACTTTTGACATGTGCATGGAGATAACTACTGCATGACGCATTCCAGATAGGCAAGAAGGAACAATTACATTCAAATGAATTGACTTTCCTCTATAAAGAGGCTTTGGGTTGCGAAGCTGGAAGTCATTAGCAATATCTGCTTAGAGACAAACTGACACATCAATAAGAGCAAACTGGGAAACCAAAACAACAACAGCAGCATCGATCACTCTGCAGCATCGCCGGATGGTGGAGAAAACTCACAGTAGCCATCCAGGAAATAGTATTTCAGTCTTCATTACAGTTTCTAACCAGAAAGACGCCTCATCTAAGAGCCATCAGGCTGGGGAGAAAATGGACTGAATGCAGATAAACGATGATGGAGAGGGAGGAAACCGGGGCTGAAAAATGAGGGGAAAGGGTTGGGGATGAGAAGAAGATAGCGGAGAGAAGAGGATGGTTGATGGGATGAGAGGGGTGGGGGGGGAGAGGAGAAAGAGACAAAATGAGGATGGCTCCAAGGGGGTGGATGTGGGTCAGGGGGTGGAGCAGGACATGCAATCACAGTTAGACTCTACTCGGAAAAACACGACACGACATTACAGTACATTGCAGAGGAAAGCATGTAATGGCGTGTCGTTTCTCAGTGGCACACAGCAGCACACAGGGCGAGGAACATGCTGAATTCACTCTATTACAGAGAAACAGAGGAGCGATGCATGAATCTGTGTGTTTTCTCCCAGTAAACGTTCCTGCCAAATAGTGAGCAGAAACACAGATAGACATGCCAGGTAATGAACAACAGCACTGAATGCATTTGGCATCCCATTATCCGGCCTGGCTGTCCCCATTTTCCCTGCAATGATTCTGAGATAGAAATGCCCACATGTTAGTTTGCTCCCTGGCTCTGGCTGGCTGCTCGTCTGGCTGCACGCTCGTAGCATCTCCGTTCCACAACGCATGTTGGTGTGTGAACGCACTCTGGAGCTCCGCTGTGCTGTGAATGAATGTACGACTCTGCTGGTGAACATGTATGAGCAGGATGAACGGGAAGCGAGGTTCGTGAATGCTTTGATTGTTATGATAATGTTGTACCATCCTGCAAATACAGGCCTCCTGACCACAATCATCACAACACCTAATGAGAGAATAGTGTTTGGAATTATGGTGTTTACTGTATAGAGTGTTTATAAAGATGAATCCCAACATCTCCACTTCTAACCACTGTCCAGAAATGAAGCCAACAATACCCTGGTTATGAGCGCGGCCATTTTGCTCATTTGGAAAAGAGAAAGAAGTCTTTGGACCTCGAAGAACTGAAACAAACATGACAAATCATTTCATTCCGCAACCAATGATTCCCACTAACACAGAGGAGGCAAGGTTTTTTACCTATACTGAAGCCAGCCACCAGGGGGCAATCAGACACTTTGGCCTCAGTTTTTAGGGAGTAAACGTGTCGTCCATTTTTAAATGAAGTCATTGTGTTTGTTTTTCCAGTAGAGTTTGTGTGACTCGATGCCAAACAGCACTGATGCTGTTCCGGTAACATGTGACGATCCAACACCCGTCTGTAAATGTTCAGTGTTTGTGAAGTCTTCTATGTGTGTGTGTGTGTTTGTGTAAACACATGGCACTGTGCGTGGTGGGTGTCTCGTCCTCGCTAATGCTAATGGCCACATTATGATGAATTGGCTTCATGATTTCAGTTAGGCTGAGTGGTGATTAAATCTTCATTACCGCTTCTGGTCAGTCCTGCTCTACATAGATTGCCAAGAAACTCCATTTCTCTTCATTCTGCAAGAAGTCCCTGACTGAATCAGGACATCCACAGCGACAAACAAATTACAGCTCAGAGAGGAGAGCACAAATAAGGCTCTCAATCTCTCACTTCAGCTCTGCGGCGTTTAAAGAGCGGACAGGTCTCCCACCGAGGAGATGACGCTCGACGAACACAGCCTGCTCTTCATGAGGACAAAGTGGAGATAACTGTTCACATCACGCAACAGCGAATACAAAAGCAAGCCCTAGTATACAAACTCATCATATTTCTGTGTGCAGCGAACAGCAGGAAGCATCTGATGTATTTTACCCTCAGTGCCGCATGACACCTTGCGAGCCAAGATGGGTGATGTGGTGAAATGGTGGATTAAAGCAGAGAGACGTGGTTAATTCCAGAGCTCCAGTAGAGGGCACCCTCACACCTGACACCTCACTGACACATGTGCAAACCCTGTGACCACAGTTCTCAGGGACACAGCAGATTCTCTGTTCCACCTCCAAGTTACTCACATTCGCTGGACACAGAAAAAAGCAGGACCATGGATCTATTCAGAAATAGCACAAACAAAGCCAAAAAAAGAGACAGTTTCAAGCCTCCTGTGAAGTTTTTGTTCCTATCAGACAATCCATTAGACCCGCAGGACTTCTGAGTTAAAGGTGGTGCTCAATTCTGATCTCAGCAGACAGGCAGGTCTTTGCTCTTCCCTGTCGGTAAATGAGCCAGAGCAGGTATGTACTGTATCTACCTGACAACAGTTGTGGGAAATTAAGTATCAGGGGGGAACAAAAACCTGCAGGACATCAGTCCTCATGACTGAAATTGACTATTTAAACCAAAGAGGTTTGCAGGGGGGCCTTGAGATAATGAGCAACTATTTGGTTTCACTTCCGTATCACTCCTTAAACAGTGCGTGGTCACGTCCAGACAATGTCCTAGAAAAAGCTGTTTCCATCAGCAACTTCACAGAACCTGCTGTTCCCTCGACTCCCACCGAATGGACAGATTCGGAAGTCTAGCCAAAAAGGACTTTCTGTACAGATGCTTTAATCCAGTGTGGTCTCATGCATACAATCTATAACTGGGACACACCACAGTTGCTTTGTGAAATGAGAAATTCGGGGCGCCATGCCGCGGAATGCATTTCACTAATAAATAGCAGTGGATATATCTGACAAACCGAACGGAGAAAAAAGATAAGCCATTAATAATCTGCAGGGGGAAAAATAACAAAATATGGACACATAATCATTATCGCTGTATTATGTTTATTTACCACATTGTGAAATGTGTGTTCCCAAAGAAACAAGCAGGAAATAAACAGGTATAAAATATTCTGGACTGACCCGTTTCACATCTTTCCCAAACGTCTCGCTGTAGCTGGTTCCAAGAATCTCAAACTGGACGTGAGAGTTGGAGCCTTCGGAGCGGAAGTCCATCACTCCCGTCAGTCCACTGATGCGTCCCTGCAGCAACAAGAAGCGGAGGACATTTACTTCCTGTTTTTATTTGACTTTTAATTCTGATAAGGCATTCGTTATGCAATCAACTCATCTTAAACAATATCTTTTGTATGAACATTAATTTACCAACAGAAAAAATTAGTATGAGCATCAACACGAACATAGATCTAAGGAGAGCCACTGCTTTGTTGTTTCCTCATGCACGGTTTGGTCATCATACTGTATATGTCACAGTTGAGATTAAACCAGCATGACTCACTGGAGGAAGAGAAATTCCATTATCAGATTGAAATGGATGGAATCAAACCACTTCCCAGTATTCGCACCGTTATTTCATTGGGAGAACGAAGAGGGTTACACAAGCACAAAGAGATCAAAGCCCGAACATCTGACACAAATCCATCCCGAGGCCGAATCTGGAGATCACATTTAATAATCAGCTTCCTTCAGGGTATTTTCAAAATAATTGAATTTGAGTCTGATGCATCTTCCGCAGGGATTAGACTTCAAAGGACGTTCCACTGAAGTGTTTTGAATTCATAAACGTTAATATTTTATACTGTATGCTTTTCACATGTGCATTTATCTAGAGAATTCATAATGATAGAATACTGCAGAAGCTGCCCCCTTATAATTTCAAAGTAAAATACCTTCTGGATGGTGTCCAACATGGACCACCCTCCGTTCCATGGCTTGGTGGACTTCCTCATGCAGTTGAGACTGGCCATACTGTGCCATTTCCTGTCCTCCAGTTTCCTGTAGAAGGCATTGGCCAGCATCAAAACACTGTCGTACAGGTAGAGGTTGGACACCTGTTGGAGAGAAAAAGGAGGAACAGTTTTAATAAATGCATTATTTGTTGCTGTCGGTGCAACACAGAACACTATGATCATACAGCTCAGTGGGGAAGATATATGAATGAGGTAGTGGCACCAAAGCAGTAGGGAATAAATGGCTGCCTTTTGTTGGCAAGATTAAAACAGCAGCCTCTGACTCTCCATGTCTCTAAGTTGCCGTACTGAACAATCAGGGGAGTGAGCTGATTACATATGAAATTATTTGCACGACTTAAAATCGAGATAGTTTCTGTTTCAGTCATCATCCTAATGAGTTTCATGTTGCCATCAGCTCGGCTGTCTCCCTCCGACCGCCGTGCATGCTGTCAGATATCCTGTCTCCTGCCTCCCGTCTTGGAGTGACAGTAGATCTGATGGATCCTCTGGGTCAAGTCAAGTAAAATCCTCTCACTGAAAAAAGATCCATGGAGGCAATGCGAGCTGCCACTCCAGGCCCTCGCTTCACGACACATCTGGGCTTCGGTCCAAGCCTCTCGGTGGTTAGACATCATACAAGTCAAGACGACTTGCCTCGGGGTCACTCGCTGAGACACTATGTTGCCGTGTTTTCTGAGGTTACACCACAGCTGACTGCTTGTGACTTGTGCAGGAAAAGCACTGACTGACTCCTCTGTGTACTTATCCAATGAATGAAGCATTCTGATGAATGCTTTAACTGCAATTACCCGATATTTAACCCTCCTTTGTGTGAATTATTGAGAACTGTGGGTGAACACGCCACATGGTTTCGCCATCTGTCCGGAGCAGGGCTTGAAAGGAATGAGAACATTTCAGTAGAGCTACGGAGCCACTGCTTACTGGCTGGATTGAGAAAAAGAAAAGTCTAAGAGGTCTTAAGAGGTCTGAGGAGCGTGTGATGGGGCTGAAAAGCATTTCTTCTGTCTCAACTCTCACTGTCGTAGTGACTTCACCCTCAGGTTGGGCTCCTCCTGACAAACCCTTCATTCAAATCAATGCTAATCAGTTTGAGAGCATACAATGGTTTCCCCCCATGGTAAATCTCTATAAAGCTTGTGGCAACTCTGTACTTAATTAACAAACAATACGTTGCTTTTATTACAATATTCACAGTTTTGCACTTTAATAAAAACAAGCTTCTCTTTACTTTGAAACAATATTTCACTCCGTTCCTTATTCCCTAGCTACAGTGAGCTGCAGTCATTTATATTCATGGACACTCATGTTCGTCATAATTACCTTATCTAGGGAGTTTAATCTATATTCAGTTGCATACATAATCGCTTAATATTCATATTCATGTGGCACTTGGCAGATGCTTGTCTGTAGACCTGCATGTGCCTGCATACATATTATATTATGGGCTGTAGAGAGTGTGATCAAGTAGGAATCATGGTCTCACCACCTCTCAGCTCTTATACTCTACACAACATGAAAATAACACAAACACACTATCTAGTATTGTTTTCTTGTGCAGTCACTGCACTTGATAACAAGTATCCCTCCTGTTGGCCGCCGAAGAAAACATTCCGGTTGTTCCAAAAGCTCAAAGTCGCAGCAAATGGGATGGAAAAGAGGGAAGAAAAAAACACCCCCTTGCACCTAGTCTAATGCTCAGTGCAGCCTCATCCATCATTCTGCTTCACGGTGCACATTCCACCTCCTCAGAGCTCAGCATCTCCATTGTAAATGCCTATTTTTTGCTGAATCTATGCAAAATATACAGAGCATCTGCATGTAAAGTGGAGAATGTGGAGAGATTTGAGATTTTCCTTTGGAGGTTTTGATGCATTTTACTTCATGATACTTAGAATTGGTTTTCGGTAAGCTTCTTTTTTTGTGGGAGCTTGAAATACATAGCAAAGTTTTTTGTAGACTTAATGTTAAATATTTCAGAATTTAAACATGTTTTTTCATATCTGTGTCTCATAAGTCCAAGTGTGCTGGCCTCTGGTGTTGTATGAGAAAACACTTCGCTTTCTTCACTGTCCATTGCTGCATCTCCTCTTTTCAGCCTCTGTCTGTAAACCCCCCCCACCCCCCCCAAATGAAGTCCATTGGGCCCTAATGGCCAGCTGACCCACTCTGTTGTGATTGGTCTACCACTTCCAACGTTTTCTATGAGGGGGAGGTGCTCTCTTTGCCACATTTAAAGTTTGCAGAACTTTTACATATACGACAATACTCAAGGAAAGGGCAATCTGAAAAAGCATAATATATGTCCTTTGATAGCTTTCAATATAACTTGGTAGAAAGTTTTGCTGTTTTACCTCCAGGGACTGCACATAACCTTCCTGTGGGTCACAGAGAAGGGAGGAGATGCGATGGTTGTTCCTCATGCAGCGAACGTTGCTGTCCCTCCACAACGGGAAGATCTGACGAATAATGGTCATCCTCCCCAGAGAGCTGTGGACCAGCTCCATGATGTCGGGATCACTCACCTCCTGAATAAGAAGATAACACGAGGAGTTTATTAAGTATTTCCCTTTATTATAAGTCTAAAGTTTGTCGGCACTTTTTATTAGATTGGGATTTCAGTGCAGAGGGGAATCGTGACACGAACCATTTCAGTTTCTGAAAAGCAGTTTTCTGAGAAGAAATTCGGATTAGACACAAAATCTCTGTGGGGGATTGCGTTCGCTTCTCAGCAATTAAAGCATTGGATGACACACTGGGGGGGGGGGGGGAGCAGAGCGATTAGTTATGAGACAAAGTGAGGTAAAGTGAGGATAACTCCAACAAGGCTGCGGTTGGTGTAGCGACTGCGTTCCAGCCCGGCCCAGTGTCATCCCCTCTGGCCCATGTGTTTCATGCCTCTATCAAATAAAGCAGAAACGGCCACATGTAAAGAAATTAAAAAAAACTCGGCTAACAAAAGTTTTTAGGAAACAAACTTGAATGGCCCAACTGTCCACTTGAGATTCAACCACGCTGCACCAAACCGCTCACACTCATAAATATGAGTTCTCTAAAGCAGCCGGATTCTTTTTTCATCATAATCAATGAATTATTCACAAGGGAAATATGATAAAATGAGAAAGAGACAAAGCCTGGATCCAGCCCAGAAGTTAACGTTGTTTTTTTTATCCACACCCTGCACGTCCACCAAGTTTCAATTTTTCAAGAGGTTTTTCATGATCCTACTAAAAACAACAATGATAATGAGACCAAGGTTGAAAAATAAACTTTGCTTAAGTTGATTTAATTAATTTTATTTTCTCTGTTGCGGTTTGTTGGACATAAAATCACTGCACATTATCATTGATCTTATTAAAGTCAAGTCACATATGACTCTGTCCCGGCATTCAATCATTTCACCACTTGATTAAACCAAATCAAAATTTTCCGGCATAAACAGAGTAAGTGAATTTTAGTTTTTATATAACCACAAGTGTGTTGCATTCCTTTTTTTTAAGGTCCTGAGCTTCACCATAATCAATTTTCAATAAGATAGCAGAGAGCAGCTAAGGGTGCCATTATTTTTTAACTTATTGAGTTTCGTCACAACGTCTTAAAGGATCAACCAGGCAGTTCTTTCTATGTTGACGTAAACATATTCAAACTAAACCTGTGACTTGGCATTTTTTGCAGTTTTTTTAATTTCATTTATAAATCCATGTGCTGAAGATTAGAGCCTGAAAAACAAAAACAAATTCTTCTGCACTTGACTGTCCACCCACTCATCATGTATCCCGCTCGTCCCTTTGAGGGTCGCTAGGGGAACTGGAGCAATCCCAGCTGACTATGGGAGAGAGGCTGTGGTGAGTCCTGGACTGTTTGCCACTCCATCACAGGGCTGACATACAGAGTCTCATCTCATAGGAAACCTGCCTGTGTTGTTATTCACATTTCACCGACACATCAATGCATATTTCAAGTACATCGATCACAATAATAGTGCGGCTGATCTTTGGGGTTACTGAAAGGAGCGATGCATGTGTGGAGGGTCAGAGGCGATTCATCCTGTTAAAGGCCCGATCGATACCCAAGAGAGAGCGAGCGGCCTCCTGGTCTCCGGGGCAGGACGCTGGTCAATGCTCGGGCAGACAGCGAGTCTCCCGGGAAACGATGGGTTCATACGCTATCTGATAATAAAAGATGAGAGGGTCAAAACGTAAGCAGCTCTGGATTGATACAATTTTTCAGCACACGCCTGAATCCGTGCTCTCTATCCGTTTTCCTTATCAGACATTCTGATCTTTCCCCTTCGCATCGACCTCGCTGTTCTTTCGCCGGTCTCTGTCCTCGCTCACTGTTCTGTACGTGTGCACGGCCTTCCTCTGTTTCATCCATGTCGTTTTTAATTGTTCATTATCTTGCCTCCATTATTACTCAGCCTTTATATTCATGTTATCTTATTTCAGCTGAGTCAATCTTGATTTTGTTTGACATTATTTGTTCCTTTGTTGTGTTTTTTTTCCCCTTTTCCTCACGTTAAGATCTTGTGTCATAAACATGTTGTTATTTTCCGTGCAGCACCGCTTTAGGGTAAAATGCAAAATGAGTTGACAACATGAGAGCCGGTATTCCCTGTGATCTGAGTTGAAAACGCTTCTCAGGTGATTCCAGCTCGTCTTGTTTTATCCTCTGGCTTCTGACTCTTCACAGTCAGTCAGGTGGAAAAAAATTAATATTCATGAGTTGCCGTGGCACATTAATCAGACGAATTTATGCCGCACGGTTCACGGAGCCGAACCCTCACGTCCGAGCTAATAAGTTCCGGTGCCACCCGGTCCGAGCGCGTTGTCAACATCGCCGGTGACATCTGTGTCACACGCTGACCCGGTGGTGACACTGACCAACGGGGCACAACCAACAAAATGCGTGGCCTTAAAGTTCTGTTCCAGGAGAAAGTACAGACCATTAAGTCATTAAGGCACTTTGATGTATTTCACTTGTGCAATGGATAGGGAAAAATTATCTTAGCAATCGTACCATTAGTACATGAAGAGAATAAAAACTATGTGTATCAAGGCTTTGGACTTAAGTGGTCGTCCTGTGGTTTTAAGCACTAGAATCACTGGAGACACATTATTAATCTCACATTATTATTATCAACAAAAAGGACTAAAGAGACTTTGTTATGGAATTATAGCCTCAACAGGTGCTGAGCTCCTCGGAGGAAACCCACTCAGCACGGCCATGTTTCAATGACAGCCGACGACCAAAATACATTAATCAAATCAAGTTCAGCTGACAGATAAGCTAAATGATCCTCTTTGTGCCGCTCAGTCAATGTTATTAATCTTTTCACCAGAAATAAATAAAAAAAATGTACCCGTAATCATGACAGAAATTTAATTAGGAGTTAAGGTTTTTTGAAAGCTGCAGGCGACGGAACTGAGAAGCAATGCAAGTCAAGGCGGAAGAACAAAGCACCGTGTGTATGTCATTCCTTTGAGTTGTTTTTTCATTCACGTCCATTTTTATGCGCTTTCAGTGGATTGTTTAGAAATAAAAGCTCATTAGTAATTTAGAAAATAAGCTCAGGATTACTTTATTACTATATTTAGCGATTTATCTGATTATAGAAGCAAATAACTGAGGTCCTTTTGGCTTTTTTCACATGAGGCATTGATTTGAAAAGGTATAACAACGTAAAGTAACATAATACACAACTTTGTGTGATTTGTAAGACTGACATTTATCGGAGGTTTACATTTTCAGTACATTAACCCTACTATTGAAACATTTCTGCATATTGTGTTCTGAAAATGTAAATAACAATCATTACTCCTTGGCCTCAAACATTATATACATGCATAGGCGCTAAACATATAACTTTCTCTCTCTTTATATATTGAAAAATGTCAATTTTTGCAGATCTGCAAAAAATGTTATAGGTAGTAATTAATTTCCTCAAAAAGTGTCAGATATCTAAACACAAAAATATACTATGCAACTGATAAATAGGACTTAAATTTGATATTGTATGACAATGGTTAATAAAGAGTAACAATATCTTTACTGCCTCAGGTGACTCTGCAACTGCAAAGTTGAATTATTCGTTTTTTGGTGATTGTTAAAGCCTCGGTCGATCTGTTATGCTAATGATGATTAAGCTCGGGTTTTACTGGGCTTTAGTAATAATGCTCTCACACTCTGCCTGTAAAGACTTATCAGTTAAATAAACTCATCACAGCGTCAACTCTAGAATTATCTCTATAAACAGACTCTACTTGTGAATATGCAGAATCTGTCGGGATACGATTTCAGGGCCTTCTGGTTTCTGTTGCTGATTTGACTAATTACATCTGTGCAGGCTTTGGTCGTCCTCAGGTTAAAAGTGTGTGAGGATCAAAAGAGGCCGAACACTTTGATTGATTGCATCAGCTATAGGCTTTTCAATTTATCTGAATTCATATGTAGATAGCTGTTAATAGAGATTAGCCAAAAGGTGTGAAACATCCAGTTGTCTATGACGTCTCTCAACCCCCTTCACGTCTCATATTGCTATTCAGACTATAAACAGGGTTCAGCTAATGGAAGACTTGGCCTGAGTCTACAGTGTCTACACTAGAAGCTTCAAAATATTGGCCTTTGCCCCAAGAGGAAAATTCATCATCAGCCGACGGGCTCAGAGGTCGTCTCTGGAACACGATTAATATATGTCTGTGTCTGAGCGTCTTTACACAGACTGAAATAGAATCATTAGGGGAACAAGTTGGACATTTACCTCAGGGAGTGACACATGATTTTTTTAACAATTTCTGTGAGCAGCCGTGGAAGTGAATAAAACCTCCACAACTTCCTGACTGTCGGCAATGACGTGGTTATTTTATGAAAGAGGCAACAACTACAGCAGCATGTGGTATTATTAATATCTCCTATTACTGGTCAGACAAATTGAAGCAGTTCCATTCAGTTTATCGTATGTTCTCATGCACATTATGATTCCACAACTGAACAACAGTCTGGCTGTTCACAGTTCCTAAGTGCAGGAAGGGAAGCACTTTGAATGAAACCGAAACAAAGAAAGGACCATTTACACTTAGTCATGTGGTCTGAGAAGCCGGAAACTCTATGTAATTTCATACCAAATTACACTTCACTGTCATCAACATAATGATGGTGCTTGTGGTTTTTTCGTTGTGAGTCAGCCACTCACCACTCCCGCAGGAAACAACAACAATGAGGAGAGATCACTTAAGATTTTTTTGAGAAGCGGAAAAATGTATTCACATTCATTTTTATAAGCCTAGTATAAATGTGTAGGTCATCCCATTACACAGCCTTCGTTAACGAGACCAGTTGAGGAAGTAATGCACAGAGCAGCCCAACTGTAAGTGCAGAGTAAAGATGTGTTGGTTGTTATTGGGTTTTATTGCTATGATGGAACTTATATTACAGTGTGGAGGTGCGGCGGGGTTCTATTTAATTAAACATGCAGTGTGTAATTTGAATTGCCCACTTAATAACCTCAACTCCAAATGACTAACGGTAACATTTAGATAAGGTGGTTAGTGAAGGGAGACTCCTGTCTGTGCTCCTCCAGATTTATGACCATGACTACGGACGTCTCCTGTGGTCACCAATTGTGGGTTAGTACATCATTTTTTGACATCCGAGTGGAGTTTCAGGCCGGATGCTCCTCGTGGTTAATGATACGAAAGGGCCACACCTGCGAATCCCGTGTTTTAATAAATGCAATGCTACTTTGAACGAGCAATGAGCTAATTGGAGGAACGGCTGAAGCAGCGGCGGAGAAAGCATCGGTGGAATAAGGAATTGCCCCGGACATCAGTCACATCCCGACTGTCCTCCTCGGCTCTTGCTTGTCACAGCCGACCCCTCCGCCTAATCCATCAAACATTCTGAGGTGTCACCACTTCGCCTTTGAGGAGGGAAAAAAAACCTAATCCTCCCTGCCTGTGCAATCCATCTGAGTCCAGTAGACGGTGTCAGATGCAGATAACCTTCTGCGCACGAGCAGCTGCAGCACGCCGGTTCAGTGGGCGGGTTTCGGGGGGAGACGTACGCCTGCCTGTCACCCCCCCCCCCCCTTCTGCTCAAATCAAGTCCTGCAGCACTTCTTACACTCGATTTATGCAGCTTCTCTCTTTTTTGTGTACAGATTACTTTACTGGTCATTAGTGTGTTGAACAACATTTATACCCGTAGGGCTCATGAACTGTGTGTCATTCAAACCCACTCCTTTGGTTTTAAAAATGCATCAGGGCCACTCTCCAACTAACAACCAAGTGCTGGCAACTGAGGGAGAAGTTATTTTGAGAGAAAAGTTTATTGTGTTGCGCTCAAACTTCAGTTTTTTCTTTACACGGTCGTTCAATTTGACACATGACTGTTTTTATAACGTCGGCTGTGGCTCTGGAGGGAGTCGTGTTTAGTGCCATTACAGAAAAACCTGCATTCTTTGAGGATGTCAAAGTCCTGTAGCATTGAACCAATTAAGGTATCGTTAAAACGAAGAGGTACTGCATGAACTAAATGGCTTTTGTATTCATGTTTAAATCTGGCTCCTGCATTTCACATTTTCAATTAATTTCTCTTGATACAAACGTCTGGGCCGCTATTACCGTGAGGCTTGAGATCACCTGGTTAAAAATCAATGTTACAGATCAGTCATAACCAGGGGCAACAGTCTGCAGGCACCCTGCAAATCTATAAATCCAATAATCCCACTCTGATCCCAGTCTCATGTGTTTAAAGAAATTAAAAACCCTTGTGCACTCTGCGCCTCCAGCCATGTAAAGAGCTGCTAAGCAATGAAATCACAGGCTAATGGAAACAAAGTAGATTTGTACCCTCCTTTAAATCCAGTTCCCCTTTAGAGATAAGCAAGAATTATAGATAAATCTTTCACAGGTAGCTACTTGCCTGGATTCATTTTACACGATTATGCTTGTTGTTGGTGTAAGTATAAGAAAGAGAAGATGGTGGTCTATTAAAGTGCTCTGAGGTTTCACATTATTTTCCTCGAGACATGAGAAGAGCTCTGGAGACCAACATCTGTGAAGAAAATAGGTCGACACGAGTTGTAATTGAATTTTCTCGTTAGCCTTTTCAACATTTCTCCATTATTCTCATTTCAAGGTGATTATCAGCTTCATGGGCAGTTTATCCTGGGTGATGAAATGAAAGGCTGGCATTGAGAGAGAGAGAGAGAGAGAGAGAGAGAGAGAGAGAGAGAGAGAGAGAGAGAGAGAGAGAGAGAGAGAGAGAGAGAGAGAGAGAGAGAGAGAGAGAGAGAGAGAGAGAGAGAGAGAGAGAGAGAGAGAGAGAGAGAGAGAGAGAGAGAGAGAGAGAGAGAGAGAGAGAGAGAGAGAGAGAGAGAGAGAGAGAGAGAGAGAGACAGGACGGAAAAGATAAACAAAAGTGATTTTGAGAAAAGAAAACCGACTCAAATAAAGAGAGCAAGACAGAGGGGGCGGGTAGGAAAATGAAAAGTATATATTGAGGGGTAGAAAAAAGAGAGGAGAGAAGAGGGAAAATGTCTCACAGAGACAAACAGGCATCTTAGTTCCTTTCAGATGTTTTACCAGTGAGACAGAACTCCACAGTGAGCAACATCACATCAAACATCAGGGATGTGCTATAGAAAGTAACATGCTATTAGTTCATACTCCACTGAGTCTGATGCAATTAAAGATGATGTTTTGGTGGAGGTCTGTGAGAATTGACTCAGAGGTGTTCGATTGTGTACAGCTTCAGTTATTGTTTACACTATATGTATATAAACTATCATCTTGTTGGAAAACTCTGGATGCATTTTGGGAGAAATATGTGAATTGGAAGTTTATACACACAACGATTCTGATGTATGTTTGTGCAAAAGCATATTAATAAGAATAATCTGAAAAAAAGATAAAAAACTGAAAAAAACACATGTACAATATGAAAGTTAGATGTGTGCAATTAGAACGTCTCTGTATTTCAAATGTCATCGTCACTGTCGCACGTATCCAACAAGTACTTTGACTTAAGCTGCCAGACACACAAAGTTTCAAAGAACTCAATGTTTAATTTTCTGTGGTAAATCAATATTTGTTGTGTGAGTGGTGGAGCACACGGTGGAAACTATGTAAAGAAAAACAACAACACAAGGTCGTTTATTCCGTGAAAACTCATTACTGGCTAAAAATGAGGTAATTTTGCCTGCCAGATAGCAGAAGCTTTCCGACACATTGAGCCTCATTAACTTTTATAAATCAATACTTAAGCCACTGAAATGCAGCATGGTGAATTCATAACTAAAACAGAAATGACAACGGGTTGGTTAAAGTCTAATAATGTGTGTGTGTGTTTTCAACTTTTGTGCACAGAATGCATTTAGCACACAGTAGCAGAGCGTGCCTCCTCTACAGAGGCTTATTATCTCTGTGGGTGCTGCACAGACAACACGAGCATCCGGGGCAACGTGCACATTCATCATGCTCTCTGGGTGATGATCAATATGTGCCATGTTTTGGGTGGTGGTGGTGAGCGCAGGTTCAGATGTTGTGAGGAAGTGATATTTCATTCAAATGCACAGACTGTGATGCATGTGTGTGTGTTGGAGAGAGAACTCCTATTAGCTACGGCAAGGTACGGTTAATCAAGCGGCAGCAATGTTTTATCCACTGTCTCTTCGTCCCCTGCTTTTAGTATTGGGTCAATCCTATGACTCCCCCCCATCTCCAAATCACTTTGAATCAATTGAAATGCAGCAGCAAGGCACAAAGGCTACGGACGGGGTCGACTGCTCTGTATTCACAAAGTGCACCTGCATTTTGTGCTGTTATAGCCACTTTAGACGACAATTTAGGTCAATGTCAGACACACATAGCCCCGGTGCTGTGGGGGAAGAGGCACACTAACATCAACAGCTAAAGGCAGGGCAATTATACAATATCAAATAATGGTACAGTCCCTCAGGCAGCCAAGATAAAGAAATGAATAAAAAAAGAATGATGTGTCCCTAATCTAATTGGATATGAAAGCAAACAGTGACGGGCTTACAGGTTGCCATGTGTCTTGGTTGTGCCTTGGCAGCATTTAAGACTCTGTTTGACAGAGGCAAACTGACAATGAGGTCTAAATTCACTCTGTTGCAAGGTGCATTAAGTGTGAGTGTGTATGTGTGTGTGTGTGTGTGTGTTTAGCCTCACCTCATTGGCATAGATCCAGTGACTGTCCTTGGATGCCAGGTTGGTTTCCACAGCCTGAAGTGAAAGATAAAAAGGGGAGAAAGAACCTTTTAAGAAACATTTACATAATTTTTCAAGATCTGTGGTCCAATATACATATTTACTGACAGAACAAGCTCCGGGGTTGCTGCACAGCCTTTTACACAGAGTACAACTGTGTATACATTTTGTACAGAGAAAAAAGACCTGATGTGTGAAGAGTTATGTTTTAGTCAGAAATTGAAGGTAATCATCTGCGAACAGGGATATATTCTATCTCTTCTTTTGTATCCTGCAGCTCTGCTGTTGCGGCAAAGCTTTTCCTGTCTGGAGTCTTTATCAGGCAAATGCAAAAGACAAGTTACACCTGGTGGCACAAAATGTGAAGAAAGAAGAAAATCATTTTTGTCTACCTCAACGTGTATTTGAAGTGTATTTTAAATTCATACGATGATGTTAACTGTCTCAGTATATTTGCAGTTTCCATACACGTCCATTTAATTGTTGAGTTCTGCCACCTGTTAGATGTGTGTCCATGTTTGACATCTGTCATGCTTGATGGCTCCGCTGCAAATTGATGTCATTAGCGTCTAAACGATTTCCTGCAATGCATGTTGGTTTAAAACATTACAACATGTAAGAGAAGGAACGCTGCAGCATTTCCACTCTCGGACACCGTGCTCACCGATAATAAAGGGTGCAGAGCAAAACTACAATAACAAATCGATATTTTAACCTTGGAACTGTAATGATTTGATTTGAGTTCTCTTCTCTTGTCCAGGTTATTCTCATGAAAGGAACCAAGGACCATAATTGCAATGGTACATCTTGTGCCCTCACCAAAATAAAGCTGAACAGTGCCTCTAATCGTTTTATAGAGGTATGGTTTCATTTTGACGAAATGGTCGATCCCCTTCTTGCAGAGTGAGTAAAAACTATTTCAGACAAATCCCATTTGGTAAGGCCTTAAATTAAAAATTTGGATCTAACACATGCTCTGACACTTTGCTGCTGCAGTGAATGTTCATGAAATATCGGCAACTGTCATTCGTTGAGTGGCTTTCAAATGTGTTAAAGGTAGAGAAGAAAGAAAATATGTCACTACTGTGTTGCACAACCCCCGGGCCCGTCATAACACTGGAGGGCTCCTGCATTTGTATGTGTGAGTGTGTGTGCAAGTGGGCCGACTGTTTGCAGCCGCGGAATAAAGCTGGATTTAGAGAGAAGAAATGAAGGCTACAGCGCTAAAGGTAGATCTGCAGGGGCCACTTTAGGCAAAATGTGAACAAAGACAAAGAGCGGAAACAGACAGATGAAAGTGCAGTTTCCTCCGTGTGTGGGTGCATGTGTGCGGCCTTCTGGAAATAAAGAAATAGTCTTAGTGCTTCACGCTTTCAGTTATGGTTACCATCGTTTAATGGATTGTGTAAAAAAATATATAATTTTGCAGATGGTGCAAGGTCGATTTTTTCAAACAGAAAATTACATTAGCACAAGCACCATCCTTGAAACATATGACGCAATAGGTCTGTTTGATAGGATAAATAACTTTACAAAATTTTGCCATCAGTAAAACATGGTGTGTGAAGCTGCGACCTCACAGGCCTGACAATTGACTGTAAAGCTTTAGGTTAAATACAAAAGATCACCGTGGGGGATTTGTAATCTGATGATGGAATAATATCAGCCAAATCCAGCCATGTGTGACTAATCCATTAATTCAAATTATGATAATGTCTCCCTGGTCCGAAAGTAGAACCTGACAATGAGAACCATTGTCTGCCGCGAAGAGCCAACCTTGACATTCAGGAGAGCAGACAACTCCTTGAACTGCACTCAATGTTCCAGACAAAATCTGTCGGATGCCATGATGGCAAAAACAGAGTCAAATACTGTAGTGTGGGTTAGTTAATGTGTACCAGCTGGGACGCAATGTTTACGCCGAAGCCTTTGGGCAAAACAGAGCCCGCGAGAGGAGGTTCAGCACCAGTTCACAGCACAACCAAAACACTGACGCCTTCCGACATGCGAGAGAGAGAAAGCTTTGTTGAGCTAAATGCTGTTTGTGAGCTACTGTTTAACCTCAGCGCTAAGTGGACGTGACAAACACATAACCGCTGACACGGTGAGGTGTTTGAGAGCCGCCCGGACGGACCCAGAGCTCGGCTGGATTCACGGGCGATCCCTGCAAGGTCACTCTTCGTTACGCGGCCTCACCATTTTTCTCCAGCGGCACTCTGAGAAAGCCAAAGTGAGAACGACTACTTGAACCGCATGAGAACTGGAGCTTTCCTGCTTAGAAACGGACCAATGACCCGAGTCTTAACATTCACAGCCTGTTTTGTTTCCCTGTGAGACAGGATTTTAATTGAAAAGAAGTCCTGATGCTGAGACCTCTGAAATCACAAAGCCCAGGTTTTTCTATAGGATTCAAAAAACTTGCAGCTCTTAAATACAAAATCCCCTTGTGTCTAAGTACAGTTCCTACATTATTCTACCCAAACAACGCTTCTCTAATCGCCCACAGTCCTATTTCAGTTGAACTAAGCAAGGATTTTCCCATTTGCTTCAAATTTATCACACCAAAGCCCAAAAATCCATTTGAGACCTTAAATGCTATCGACATCCAGGCAGAGTAATTTCGCCTTTGTGTGTTTTCTTTCTTTCCTTTCACTACAGGAGATGATGTAAGAGTGAAACTCTGGCGAGAAACAGGCTTTTGGAGAAAGAGGCACAGTCGAGAGTCTGGAGTGACATCTGAGAAATATTCTATACTGTTGATACAGCCGCAGCACGGCGACAGTAAGATCTATAATCTGAGAGGCAAAGTACCCCGGGCATGTTCTTATGGAGTAGCGGTGCCACAAAGGCAGCCAGAGAATGCCAACTCCAATTTAAAAGTGACAGCCAAAAAGGAATGGAAGGGAATTGTGGTTTCGAAGGATGTGAATAAAAAATGGTGGGGGCGAAAGAAGGAGCTGAGCATGAATCTTCTGCATAAGAAAATGACAACAAACAGGTTTTAAATATTTCAAAACCATCATTGGAAAGCAAAGCCAATTTGGATTATTCACTCATTTGCTGGATCGTCAAGTGCAACCCACCTAAAGCTAATGCAACAGACCTGCAATACATCTTTAATTGTAATGTTTATGGTGATTGTGTTTAAGTACATTGTGTTAATACTCATAGATCCTTTTATCTGGTCCATCCTATTTATATCAGTGAGAGTAGTGAGGGTATAGAGAGAAACACCACAGCTGAACTCTATAAGCAGCATTCTGCATATGGTATATACTGTATGTATGAATGTATGAATGTATGCATGTCCCAGATGTCTCCAGCTACACAGCTGTATCAACTATGATTTAGACTTACACAAGACAGGCATAAATTAACAACATACTTATATTTCACACATAATATATATGGTCCTGTGTTTTTTTCTACAGGAAGTTAAGCATCTTTTACCCACGGCGTTTCTGCATAATTACAGAACAAAAGTTTGCTGCTCTCATTAAAGCAACGACCATGAAAACATCTTTTATGGTTGAATTCAATGTATTGGCAGTAAATAGAAACAAACCAGGGGCTTGAATTAAGTCAAAAGTGTCCAATCTATTACATGAACAGGAGGCTCCTCTTATTAACAAGAGGCCATTGTTGCATTACTTTATTAATCAGCGGGTGAATACAACTGAAGTGAGACGACCAATTAAGTTAAACAGCAAAGTGAATTGCTAATTATAATTATCGCTTGTGATCATTAACCAGTTGCTGCTAATCTGCACAGTGTTGAACAATATCTCTATTTCGCATTTATTGTATGAATTTCCACTGTGATGTTTCTACTTGAGCTGAACTAAAATCTGCTCGTGGAAATTGAAGCTAAGTATAGCGCAAAACAAAAAAAGAAGTGAAGAAAAACAGACAAAATCATAAAATCCCTTGTTTGTGTCGGACATTGTGTAATGATCAAGGTTTATTACAGTTTACAAATCACACATTTGTTGTAAATAACCGGAATAAAATCAAAAATGACATACAAGATCAGCTCTTTCGAAACGAGACAGTAGTTTGATACCATAAATCTTAGTTACTCAATCTATCTGTGTATGAATCATCACCTATCTGAATCTATAACTATGAAAGGGGTAAAGATTTATCGATTTGTCCTTATGCTACAATCTACACATCCGAGCACAACAATGCATTTGCGATATTCAAATGCACAACAAATTTAGACCCTTCAAACATCTCAATCAACTAGCTACTAGCAGGGACAGTCAGCAGAACATGAGTAGTAATGATAATTGTAACCGTGCCAAATCCTATAAGCAACCGAGCGATTAGCAAACAGCATCACTGAGATCACTTGATTCAGGGGGGGGACACTAAACTGCAACAAATTGTAACTCCATGTGTTTACTAGGTTGAAACAGCAAGACCTTTGTGGCTGATTCAAATTGTCTCTTAACCACAGGGTGCATCTGTCTGCTCTTCGAATATATATTTATACATATAATGAAGACATTACTGATTGTAATTATTGTCATCTCTCAAATAATCTCAGGATGCAGTCGTGGCCGTTTTACCCGTCCAACCCTCTCTCACTCACTCCTCCTTCTCGCCGCTCTTCAATGACCGGGGGTTTGTGCCTATTTGAGGCTAAGCACCATAGTTTTAAGGTCGGGTCTGGGGGCCTGGCAACCAAAGACACTCGGTTGTTTTGAAGTGGGTGTCTTTCGTGGAGTCTCAGTATTTGGTTATCATCTGGAGAGGGTGGACAATCAAGAAGGTTTTGGCAGCGGGGACACTTTCTGTGTTCTTCCGGTGCGGGCTGATCACAAAGACGCCAGGAAGCAGTAATGAGGTCTGTCATAAAAGATTCACAATAGTCCCTCTGAACCCAGCCTTGCCACTGTTGCTGTGGAAACACATCTTCAGACCACTCTATCTGCTCCATCGGCGCAGCAGTGAATACAAAGAGGCCGACAGCCCTGAATATACTTTTAGACCGGTACAGACAAACATGGTGCAAATGCAAACATATCAGAAATTAGACCATATGGGTTAAAGTCTGGACTCATCAGCACCACGTCACAATCAACTAATCCTTGAAGCCTGATTGATGCAGAAACGATGGAACCAAGAACGATGCCACTCAGGATACTGATGTGCGGTCCTCAGGTGATAATCCAACACCTGAACAAATCTCCTCTGACCTTCCACTGGCAATATCCACGACCAGGTGGCCGGGCCAAGACGATGGCACGTGTGTGATGCATTAAAAACAAATCAGGACTCCCATCTGCCACGGTACCGGGGCTGCGAGCTTCTCTCAGCATGTACTGTAGTTATCTTCCCACAGGCTTATGCTACAGCTATTAGCAGAATAGCTAATGCCCCCGCTAGGAGACTCAACAGTTGGCAAGTTAGCACATTAACCTCATTATAGGAACTAAAATTAGAGGAGACTTCGCTCCGTACCCAACGGCTGCAATGGTCTGTTCCTTGACTTATTCATGACACTATATATAAATATGCTTTGCTTTGATAAGAAAGGTTTCCCAATCCCAATGATACAACTGATTATAAAGTTGCTCCATCATCATCTTTGCTCCAAAACAGAGGGAAGCTGCAATTAGAGCATGCAAATATAAAACACTAGTAACGTGTCACAGTCTGTAGTGTTCACCTAATTATTAAATTGTGTGTTTGTATTGCAAAAAATGACTCTCTCTACTAGCCAACGAATAAAGGAAACCGTGCAAAAAATTGGTTTAAGTAAAAAAGAAATCTCATTATCTCACCCTCCTCCTTAAAAACAACTAGACGTCTTGGTAACACGATGATTCCTGTGCTGAAGACATCTCGCTGGTATGTAGTCGCTGCTCTTTAATTGTCCCTCTGACATATTCCCTCTGTGCTCGGCTCCCTGGATGGCGACTACAATGTGTGAGGAGCATTTCTGGCAGTAACAGGATTTATAAAAAAACGAGGTGTGACATTTCATGAGCACCACGGACGACTGAAGAGCGTCCCTTCCTGTGCAAAGGTTTTTGAAGCAGCTGCTGTCCTTGTACAGTTCACGGACATGGCCTGAAACCACCAGCCCCAGAAACACTTTGAGGAGGGGAAGAGAAGAAAAGAACTTGAAGTGGTTACTGTTATTTTCCTCTGATTACATTCTAAATTCATCCTCTGCAACAAAAATAACTGCATGGCATTAACAGGTTATTGCAATAGTTCCTGTGCAGCCAAATTGATTGATTGATTGATTGATTGTTTCGGGTTTAGTCCATCAAGGACTCAAACTACACATAATCCAAGCTCATAATCCAACATATTCTGCCAGGTTGTCACACATACAGCTAAACCAAATCTTAAACTCAATACTTTATGAGCCAGCCTTACTTCAAACTTTAATTCAAACATAGTTAGCATTTTAACAAGACACTAAAACACACTTCTTGAGCACCATATCTGAGCAGAGGAGGAATTACTTTGCATTTCTGCGGGGTGCCCTCGGGAACATTAACTAAACCCCTGCACCTGGGGGAAATTTATGTTGTGGATCTTTGATGATATTTTCAATTGAATCTTTATTGCACAGCTGATGGATGTAATTAACCAGAATAATTACCAGGGAACAAACTGATTATGTCACCAAAACTTACTTTATTCATCTGTGACTACAGTTACTTCACAAGGACGAGCAGAGAGATATAGATACAGAGGCAATGGGCTGTAAAAAATAACACGCTGGAGAACCCACGCCTATATTTGCAGGAAACAAACATAGATGAAGCATTACGTGTGAAAGACATTTAACGTAATGTCAAAGGATGGGATAATATATCAGAGTGAAAGCCAAACGAGGATTATTTTTAGCAACATGCAGATGAGATAGTGATCTTTCTCTACCTCCCTGACATTTCTTTTGTTTTCATTCACCTACTTCCACAGGACTGAGGCGGATCTGTGTTGCCCTTTAGTGTCATTAGTCAAGAACAATCCAGGCCAGACCAGACAAGAGATAGACGCCACGGGTCTGGGGAGCAAACTGGCAGGTGACCTCGGACAAGGACACCTGGCTAAAGTGGCAACGCACAAAAACAAGGTTGAAAAAGCAAAATCCTACAAATATAACATGCAAAGACAAAAGATAACACGGACGAACGCTCCTTTAATGCGACTGAATAATACATGTCACCATTATCTAACATTAGTCAAGTGACTTCAGGTGAGCAAAATACAGTAACTGCTTTCCATAAAAGCACTTTGTACCATTTCATGGCCATTAGCTTCAAATAATGAAACTTTCCTTTCACGTTGAACTTCTCACCCGAAAAACAAATCTTAAGCGAGAGGTAAGAGACTTTTATTTGGAAACATATTAATAATTAAGCTGTCCCTTGAATTCGGGACAGAACAGGTGGCTCCTCGCAAAAACAGGTTTGAGTAGAAAGAAGCGAGTGACAATTGCCTCTGTTTTTTTCCACATAAAAGCTGATTAGTTGGGAGCTCATCCTGTTTTATACATCCAGAAAATAACCGGCGTTGATTACGTGCTACAACGGCTGCACGAGGGCCCTTGTGGAGCATTTCAGTACAGTTAGAGCCCACTCACTATAGACACCACTATAATCACCACAATGCAGTGTCCCTACATGACGCCCAGGCCTGCTAAAGCCTCCCAGTCCTCACATGTGCTGCAGAGTTGTTTATCACGTTGCACCCAACGAAATCACTGCCCACCAGGTAAGAACACCAAGACACATATTCGCGGATGCCAAAAGACACACAGTGCTGTGATATCTGCCCGAGGGCACAAAATGACTGTGAGGACGCTGAAACACTGTCCTCCCAAGGGTGTCAGGAGAGAAGAGTGGGGTGAGAAACTTGAAAGAAAAGGGCTTGGTCGTAAGATATCATAGCTAAGTCGGGATGTGAGAGGAGCCAGGTCAGGAAAGGTTCAGCCGCATGTCACCCACGGGTGTTATTGTTGAATTTCTCTTTTTGAAGATTTTTTTAGAGACTTATTTTTTTCTTTTTCTTTAATTTCAGGTGGTCTTTCCATTGAATTTCTCAGACCTGTCTTGTAGTTTTTATACACATTTTGGACGCAAACAGAAAAGTAGTGCATGGTGTAATATTCCTGGAACAATCACCTTTTACTGTAATTGGCCTGAGTTTCTGTTAAACAATCTTAATTTATCTTTAGAGTCCTATATTATAATATATATAATCTTTCAATTTGAGTTTGTTAGCATAAGCATAGTTGTATTATTTACACTCACTGTGCATTTACTATTCATGTTATTTTCCAATCAGCCAGTCATATGTCAGCAGTTCAGGGCCTGAAATCATGAATCAGGTCATGAGCTTTATTGAACGGTCATGTCAAATGTCAGAATGGGGTGAAAATAGCATCTCTGTGACATGATTGTTGGTGGCAGATGCACTGGTTTGGGTTTTCTCTGAAACTTCTCATCTCCTAAGACACAGAACCGCTCGAGAGTGAGTAAAAAAAATGTGGGGAGGCAAAATAAATGGAAATAGCTTATTGATGAGAGCGGTGCGTGAAGAATGGCCCACAGAGCGGTTTGAAAACTCAGATGGTCGCCCTTTACATCTGTGGCGAGCTGAAAAAGCCCCTTAGAATGCAAAGCATGTCAGACCTTGAGGCAGATGGGCCCCAACGGCAGAAGACTGTGTCGAGCTCCATGCCAAACACAGAAATCCGCGGCTGCAGTGGGCACACACGCTCACCAGAACTGGGCAGCTGAAGACTGAAAAAAAGTGTAGCCCAGTCTGATGAATTTCAATTTCTGCTGAGGCACACAGATGGTCGGGTCAGAATCTGGTGTCGACAGCATGAGTCCGCGGACCCATCCTGCCTTGTCCAGGTTGCTGGTGGTGTTGGTGTAATGGTGTGGAGAATGTTTTCTTGGCTCACTCGGGGCCTTTTAATAATAATCAATCATAGTTTGAATGCCACAGCAGCGGAGCGTTGCATCCTTTTCTTCGACTCATAGAAGACACAACAACAGGTTTCTTTCCCTGGGCCACTGATTACATTGTATGGCTTTCTCTGGCGCCTTGACAATAAAGGCTTTCTATTCTATACATCACATATTTGTTAGATGTGCAAACAAACACAAAAGGCAATGTTTTTGAGAGTGTGATTGTCTCTACAGATTGGCTTGGGGTGTTTCATTGAATCTTACATGATACACTCCTAACTACACATTTACTACACTGCAAATGATAAATATACCTGTTATAGGCAGTGTACTTATTTTTTGTATTTTATTGTAAACGGTCCTGAATCTATTCAGTAAGTATCACATTTTTTTAAAATTTATTAATATTTGACGTAACAGGCTTTTATTTAGCAGAGGACAACTTGTGTACTTGAGTAATTAATCTGACTGCCAATAAATGAAAGGGGCTTTCTTTAAATTTTCTTAAATGTTGTTGCCAAAAAAATTGCAATAATTCAGAGCTATAACTTGCTAATAGGCTTGCTTGAATCTCCAAATTGTTGTTGCACATAAGGAACTGCTCCAAAATGCTCATTTGTGTGTGAGAAAATATGACCACGATTAACACATTTTCAAATGGCTACTTCCAGCACAGTAATGGACCATATTTCAAAGCCAAAGTCATCTAAAACGAATTCCATGAACATGAGCTAATTTCACCTTGATGGCCTCCTCCAGTCACTTGATCTGAATCCAGTAAAACACATTGGGACGCGGTACAATGGAAGATTTGCAGCTTGAATGTGCAGCCGAGAAAGAAGCCGGAGTCTTGGGTACCATTAAGCGAGGTGATTATACCAGTGCCCGGTGGCTAGAAGTATGGAACTGAAGGAGTACAACAGCTACCTGCAAGAGTGATTAAGAGGCTAAGAGATCCTGAAAATGTCCAATCAAGCTCAAACCTTCTCTTAAGTGAATCGCCACTGAATAAAAGGTGCATTGAAACATTTAGTCCTGCGTCTGTCCTTCATTCAATTTACAGAACAAAGCTCAAACTGCATTGCTCTAATCTTTAGCGCAGGAAACAGGAGCCTTTAGAAGTATAGGGCCAGAGGGACTGAGAGAAAGAGGAAAATATAATGATGCAAGAACAGAGGCCATAACACACGACAAACAGGTACATCAGGTACTTTGTGTTAATGATTTCTTTTCTCCTCACTAGATCTATTTTATTAAATACTGCAACGAGCCTGATGGGTCCGTATTGCTGCTGTTTTCCTCTTTTCTGAGAAATTAGGGACGTGTGTGTTGCCGCTGAGTGTTACAGGTCAGAGTAAATAGACAGGCTCTATGCACCCAACTCTGCCTGATTAGGCGCAAGCAAGCAAGATAAATGAGTAGGCAAACAAGAAAGAAAAAAGAACAGAGAGAGCAAGGGAGGTAGCTGAGGGAGGTTAGCCGGGCCAAAGATGAACATGTATCTCATCCTAATTATTTCTGCACAGGGTGAGGCATGTCTTCTCAGAACACCACGGGAAAGAAGAGGAGTTCTGGAGGGTGGCGGTGTGAGAGTTTAAGTTTTGACATAATGCTAATTCCGAACGGCACTGACAGCCGGGGAGGCTGCAGCCAAAGGGAGAGGAGGAGGTGTCAGCCCGGGCACTTTGCCAGCTCCATCCCAAAAACAATGGTGAGAGGTACTGCTATGAGATAGATTATTTGTTTTCTGAAGTTTCTCAGAACTGTGTATTTAATCCCCTTTTGGCCAGTATACTGGTATAATATCCCAATAAAACCCCTTGGCCCTGCCACTAGTTCTGTTGTGCCCTTGACTCGGTGGTAGTCCTTCAAAACTAAACAACAAAAAGTAAGAGTGAAAACTTATCCCCAATCAAAGGGGTTGGGTCAAGTGAAAAGGCAAAGGGATGGATTTGTAATTCAGTCCAAGGTTCCACGTCTGCCTTGTTTGGTTGACATGTCCAAACTAAAATAACCAAGGTCAGTTCCACCGGACCAAGATTTAGTCAGACTTAAAGAGGTGGTTTAGGTCTTTAAATAGATATTACAGTGGAAACACTGGCAATGAAGTGAATAAATTTTTCTCCAATCAAACTTTAAACAACACTCTTGGGCAATTAGAACAAGGTTTGAAGACCTTTCGATTGTACAAACAATAAATTAGGTGAATGTGATGCATCTGTACATGTCTTCTTTGTGTTCCCCCAATGGCCACTGTGGTCGAATCGAAGATTCGAAGAGATTCTGTCTCTGGGGAGTGGTTCACACTGCCGGAAAGGGAATCTAATTTGCCTGCATGCTCTGGTAGTGGCCTCAAGTAATAGTTACGCTGCTTTATAGCTGGCACAAGCTTTTCAATACACCTGAGAAGCACTTAAATTTAATCTGTCTCATCAGGATCAATAAATGTGTCTGAGCTGTGACTCTTCAGGACAGACTGCCTGTTAATAGGCCACAATGATTTTAAAGTGACCATTTTCCACAACCTAATATACGCCGAGCTCCAAAAGTGTGAAACTGTTTCCAAAGGGAAGGCGGTCTCAGAGTTTTCGACTCCACACTATGCAGTTCAGTGCTGCGCTATACAGAGAATACACTCTTATTAAGCACTGCCAGGATGTGCAATAGCGAAAAAACCCTCTAATGTACTTTAACAGGAGCATAGAAACGCCATAATAAGAAAAAGCATTCATTCTCACATACAACTCTCCCCGTACAGTTTGGAGCGAGGTGCAGATGGAGAGCTGTGAGAAAAGACAAATGTGGGAGGGTGGGGGGGAGAAGGGTTCCCAAAGCTGAGGAGAAGGCGGAGTTGTGGGAGAGGATAGAGGGTGCATGATCAAAGCCTATATTTTGAAATCACTTACTTCTCCATTAGTTTGATTAATGGGGCCAGCCTCACAATCAGACAGAGGCAAGGGGCTTGAAAAATGATGCAATTACTGCTTTTTGAATAGAGGGCTGAAAATGCCTGTTTGAAAGAAGGATCTGCAGGAGATTCTACAGGGCATCCTGGACAGCACACTACCTCCTCTTCATCTATCCATCCAACCCCCCCTCCACACACCCTGCAGGCTCGCATCACTACTGTAACCCTTCCCCTATGAGGCGGCTCTCATCAGGCTACAGCCATGCTTCACTGAGCCGGGGAAGCAAGTTATAAATTGTGATTAATATGCATCACATGCAGTATCTTTCAATATTTGCGCCGCATTTTGTTCTAATGCTCCACTCAGGTCCCTTAGTGTTCTTTTCTTCATTAAGTTGCTTTTTTGGGGGGGGCGACGTGTTTTTCACCAGTTTGGACTGACATTTAAAAAAAAATGATGCTCATCGAGCAACGTGAGAAACAGATGAAACCGTCTCAAGAGCCACTTACAAAGATGTTTAATGAGTAGCGGTGACAGCTTTGAAATCAGGTCCACTCTGATTTGATAGAAGTTATTACACACAATGCATACAACCAGGGAAACTGCCATATCCTCTTTTCCAACTTTATCTAGAGTGCCTTACATAAGCAGTCACAACCGCAGATGGGTTATATAGTGTGAGTATCATGTGGGTGGTAAAGGCAGTGCAGGTTTGTATATTTAACAAAAAGGGACAAATCTTGTTTGTCATATTTGGTGGATGTCTCATATCAACAACCACATTGACACCTACTTGTCTCTCGCCCCACATATAAGTCTGTTTAATTTAATAAAGATAATTATAAAATACATGACTTGAATAAACCTTGGATTATCAACGATCGTTGAACCTGGATGATCTTCACCACAGACGTCACCGGGACGATAACACCCACACGCTCGCACTGTGGCTGCTTTATGAGCCACAGTGTGTGGGAGGCAGACTACGGGACATCAAGCAACAAATTGGTCAGTTCCATTCAAGTTGCTAATGAGCTCCATCATTGAACAGCCAAGGGGGTGTGAGGAGGAGATAAAGAGTAAAAAATGAACAGAAGGAAAGAAACACAAAGAACAATTCACACTTTATATTCCAACGAATGGAAGTTTCCCTCTAAAGTTTACAACCTTTACCTTTATTCTGCAGCTTTGAAATGCCACCCGGTATGGCTTTGGTTACTACTTGGTTCCACCTCCCTGTTGTAGCTGTGATTGCACGGTGGGTGTTGCAATTATGACAGTAATGAGAAAACCAATGTCTGTGTTCCAGCAAAGTCTGGGAGACCCCTGCTTTGTCTGTTAGGTGTTAAATTACAGCCACTCACAACACCAGCGTCCAAATATAGCAGCAGAAAGAGCTGTCATGTTACACCAGCATGTAGGCCTGCATGCCGTATAATGCATGTCTGTATTTATGCAGGCAAAAATGCTTACTAAGCGTTTTGTAATGCTTACTAAGAGGGAAAGCCGTAGAGAATCACCCTTGGGACTAAACTCAGTCAGAGCACAGATAGATGATATCAAAAGCAGCACAGTTTTGTGTTAAATACTTTCGAAATGGTCCCTATTTGAATTTAATTGCGTTTTAAATATTTCAGCTCCAAATTATGGTTTAAATTAAACACAAGACCACGGGTAATTTTTTGGCACGATAAATCAAACAACATTCTTGGCAGCGTGTGAAACCGCAGTTCAAATTATTTCCCTCTGTGCTCATTTACACATTAGCATTTACAGTGTTTCTCACAAGAGTGCTCTTTGATTTTTTCACCAAAATCTGTTAAGGATTTCAGTCAACGCTTCCAATGCATAGTAAATCTGCTAATGCAATTGTAGAAAGCACTCACAGTCCCACGGAAAAACTCCCACAGGCTCGTGGGATAAACTCTCCACTGAGCGGCAGCTTTTTCAGCACTGAGGCATTAATGACCTGTTGCACAAATAACAGCTTCCCTGATTGAAAGGAGCAGATTCCACACTGTCCGTGATTATGAACATGTGGGCATCTGCATTCCTTTGTAACATGCTTGAATTCAATAGTCAATCAAATGGCTGCTCGCTCTGAACGCAAGGACAGTTTTTTTATTTGTGAATTTCGGCATAATCAACACCTGAGGCACACAAATCAGAAACTATGTAAAACTCTGTCATACATGAAAAACACACGGAAACTAAAACCATTTTATGTTGCTGGTGTATTTTATAAACTAAGAGATTATGGTCCCTTATTAAATGATGCCACCTGCATATCTTCACAAGCAGCACATATGCATAAATTAGATGCAGTGTATGGCCTTATCTTTCAAATGTGGGCGGTTAACACAGACCTGTGAGCGCGACATCAAAGATGAATATGCATGTGCACATGTTCAACACTGACTCATTCATATTTGTGTAAGAGCAAAATAAGGAAGGGGGAAGATTAAGCAGGTAACACAGGTAAGAAAAAGTGCGAGAAGACAATTGAGCTGGCGTGTAGGTATTTATATCCTTTCCACAGGGGCTGTACTTTAATTGAACATTTTCTCTGGAGCTTTTGGACTGTGATAGGATGTGTGCTTGGTACCAATGCAGTACTTGTTTTCCAAGTGGTTGGCTTTGCAATTACCCTTATAACTCTTTCTGTATTTGGAGTCCGCCACTTGGGAACTGGACAATAATCCTGAGCCCAGAGCAACAATTTCACAGAGACAGAACTTTTCAACAATATCACAGGGTTTTGGTATAATTGCATCTCATATTATCCTGCGGGGAGACAAATGTATGGTGATGAAGCTATTAACGTAGACAGACAAAGTGACTGTTTTTTCACCATTCCAATTTCTCAGGGATATGAAGTTCACAAGTGCTTTTGAAAAAAAAGAAGTTCTAAAATGGCTTGAATGCCTGTGCACCACCAGAAGTTATTATTCCACGTATTAGAGTGTACTTTTACATGTTGTAACCAGCTGGACTTTCTGCTCCCATCGTGCTAACTGATGCACTGAAACAACCAAATATGCTACTGTGCTTCCAACACTCACATACAACTCTAGAGGTCACTAGATGAGGAAGACTTCCCTGTGTGTTATGAGATTAACTATTTTCCCTCCTGAAGAAATAAAAAAATTGCTTGTGAGCCTTCCTGTTTCAATAATGCAGAGCATGACTCACGATCTCCCAACATCAATCAAAGTGTCTTACCATCTGTCAATAAAAGAATGTGTTTTGGGAGCTGCCCCTGAAACACACAGGCTGGGAAGGGGTTTGGTCCCATGCACATCGTTGAATTAGATATTTCCCCCTCATACTGAGCAGGGGCTTAAAGGACCTGATTAATGATCACAGGGGCTTGAAACCCATCACCCTCGGGGAAGCCGTGTCAATATTGTGGTTTTCATCATGGCCACAGGCAGGGTCTTGGAAATACTGAGCTTTTCATTTCCATCATCGAAAGTATGTGTATTTTTGCATAGTTATATACTGGATCAGAACAGCTTTAAAATGCATGTTAGTTGGCAGCAGTATAGATGATGTGGAAATTAATGATTCACAGAACAATCAGTTGTGAGATTTAGTTTGTGTTGAAAAGTCTGCAGTAGCTACTCTTCCTCTCTCATCTCCATCACCCCCATCCCTTTCCTCCTCTTATCCCATATCTCTTCCCTTCCCAATGCCGCAGCTTTTATTGAAGCTGACTTTTCATTTTCATCTGTGTCGGTGGAGGAAGTAAACACAGGGTCAAGTGATATCCATTAGCCGGGCCACTTATCCTTTGACGGGGGCTGGAGCTAATCCCTGCTCCCACTGAGCGAGAGGCGGGATGAACCCTGGACAGGTTGTCAGTGCATCACAAGGGATACGATATCAAGACAAACAACCACCCACAGATCCATTCTACAGGCAATCTCTAGTCCCTTGTTAACCTGCACGTCTTCAAACTCAAACTGAAGAGGCGAACACCGCTAGTCACAACACCACCGTGACGCCCGAAGGTCAATTTGATAATTATATGGAAATGTCATCAACCTCCTCTGGGATAATCTGTCAGTTAAGTTTCCATTGCCTCTGCCTCGGAGGTCATGTTTTCATCTGCATTCGTTCGCTTGTCTGTTCTGGTGCGGATCTGAAGGCGGGTCCAGGACAAATCGTTGTGAGATAGGAAATTGTTTGACATTTTCACAAATGTCCAAGGGAATGATTCTTGGATCTTGATAAAAAAAAATATATAAGGCACATCTCTTGGACTGATTTTTATGATTTCTATTAATTAAAGGGAATTAAGGGGATTGTTGGGCCTTGGCGGTGGGGGGTTTCAATATGCAGTCCAACCACTCGAGGTGAATTTTTTAAAGTCAGTCTGACATTGGATGGATGGAGTTAACGTTGATTCTCTTAAGCCGGCGTCACGGTGAGTGGTCGCTGGTTGACGACAGCAGACAGCTCTTCTGTCGAATGACGTCCGGGGCTGAAAAGCGTTGAAGAACAAGCAATCTGCTGGTGAAAGTCTCTGTTCACCTGTAACACGCCTCGGTGGTTTCCCCTGCCTGTCAGGTTTGTTGACATAATCAAAGAACAACCATGTTGACAAAAGATTTTGAAGTAAAAACATCATTCACTCCGCCCACACACAGGAGAACGTCTGTCCTCTGGGCTTTGTACAATATCTTCGCAGCCACAAAGCAGAATTATTTTTAGACAGGTATTTCATGCCTTGTTATGATTTTTTACACCCAAAAAACAACAATAAAACAAAGTGTACACCATGCTGACCTCAGTGCTGGCCACTTTCCTCCTCCTCATGATATTTAACTTTTAAAGGCATTTTCCAACATTTTCAAAAGACGTTGATAAATGTGAGACGATGAACCTCAACTAACCTCACTGTTTTAATTCTCCAGCGTTCCTTATGAAAAGGCAAATTATTTATGAAAGGCTCTTAAGCTTTAGCGGATGATTCATTCTGTTTGTAAGTAATAACAATCCATCAAGTAAAGAACTTGCCAACTGCCCCGGTTTCTATTTTAACCCTGGAGTTTCTATATAAACCCGTTCCTCTCGATTATTCTGACCGTCCCTGACATATGAAGAGCTTTTATCTTGAAAGTGTGAGACAAACATTACTTTTGACAAAACGCTGTGCTGCTGCACGCAACATATTGTCTGCATAGACATGTATCCTATTTCAAACTCGCAGCCAAACAATGTAGCTGAGTTCCTCACGAGCTCCCAGGAGGTACTACTAATTAATAATGGACGGAGAGGGAGCCATTTATTATTTACCTGTCAAACGGTGGCATTTATTCATCACGCAAAGCAATTAATGCTCCCTCTGTTTGCACTATAGCTTCTCCATGGTAACAGAACTTGGCTTAGTACAAAGGAAAATCACAGAGTTGCTGAATTTAGTCACAGCCGACTAAATTGTTCTGCTTCAAGCCAGGGATGGGATTGGATTATTTGTCGGGGTACACAAGGGCTATGAGATGACACACTACACATCTGCGACTAATGTTTGGCTCTATTATAGTTTGTTCTGCACAAGTTAAAGTGACTATTTCCATGTTACTGATTCACTGCAGGGAGGAAAAAGGGAGATGGTCCAATGGTCTAATGTACGAACCTATACCATAATGTATCTGTCCGTGACACGACTGGAGATGACAGAAAAAACGAGAGAATATTAAAGAACTAAACAAGTTTGTGGAGAGGGTAAGAATAAATGAACAGAAAGAGAAATGATGACAGAGACAATAGGATACAGTGCAATAAGAGAGGAGACAGAAGGAGATGAGGTTATAGGGGGAAACAGGCAAGGGCAGAGAGATAAAGCGCCCACGTAGAGAGAAACATGAAACCATTAAGACGAGGGGGGGGGGAGACACAAAGAGGGAAAGAGGGAATGTCCTGAAACTGGGACGGAAGGGGAAAGGGAGACAATGGAGGAGAGAACGGAGGGAAGAAGAGGAAGAGATGCGGGACAATGATAGATCGTCTCCTGGCAGGCTCAATTTGTCATGCTGTTATTGGGGAGGGAAAATGGAACGGAGGAGCGGCGGTGAGGGTCAGAGCGAGAGGACGGGGGTGCAGAGGTGGGAGCGTACCGCCGGGGGGGGGGGGGGGGAGCATCGCCTGCGGATGGTTAAGTGACTCCACACACCTCTTCTCCGACGACCCCTGGACCGACGACCCCTGAGGTCACAGGGCGCTGATGACTCCATCCCACGTTACCAGTGTCTCATCGTTCACTGGTTTAACATTGTGTATACGTGTGTGTTCGATGTTAGCTACTTAACATTGTGGGTTTTCTTCTTTACTGCTATTGACCGCTCCCAGACCTGTGGGCCATTTAATCCACTTTCAAAGTGGAAGCAGTGTTTGTGCTTTGTTCCTCCCACAGTCCTAACACAGGTAGGTTGGTGTGAGGCTAATTGGAGAATCTGAATCGCCCGTAGGTGTGAATGTGAAAGTGACTGGTTGCCTCTGTGTGTTCGCCCTGTGATTGGCCGGGCGACCCGACGAGGGTTTCCCCCCCCGAAACAATGTCAGGTGGGATTGGCTCCAGCTCCCATGACCCTGGGAAGGATAAGTGATACACATAATGGATTGATGGATGGATATTTGCTTTCCATCTGGCAGAGTTGTATTGAAATCTTCTAATCTATAAAACCCCGACTATGAGGAGGGCCATCACACTCACACATTATCTGGACTGGTCCCCAGTTGGAAAGCTGTTGGAAACCGCAAATTGTATTTTGTGCGTGTGACGATTAATTAATGTGCTGATCTTTCCTGAGCTGCAGTTTATTTACTTTTATCAGGCATAACAAATGGTTTCTTCAGGAGTTGTACAAGTGAACATGTACTAGATGACCTACAGGTATTAACAACCATTCACACCTTGACTCAGAGGACCCACTAGCTTGTGGGGGTTTCAACGACTGGCAGTTTAACATAATGACTCTCGAGGTAACCAGCCACACAGCTTAAACACCAAAGACCACCAACTAGTTAGTTAGACCTTCAAGAAACACAAACAAGTCCACTACATGGCACATGTACGCCACCTGAAGACACCTGGATGATCTAGAACCTTCATGGATATAATAATTATCTGTAGATGCCTACACTCAGAGACACAAAGTCACAGACAGGGAACTTGGCACTAGCAAGAAGCAAACAGAAAAAACTACAGAACAAGAGATGCAGTTACAGGCTCGGTAAGTGAGTCAGACACAATAGAGATAAATGCATCAGGTAAGGTTAAGCTCTGCCACTTTGAATAAAAAAAAAAAAAAACTTCCTTGGGTCATTCCCCACCCTTCCACAAAGTTTTATGCAAAGCGGATCAGTAGTTTTTTTCGTAATCCCTCAAACAGACATATGATAACGATCACATAAAATATTTTGGAATTTAAATGGTGACTGGTTTCCCATCAGCTAAAGTGACATTTCTTCCACAGGATAATCAGTAAACACGATTAAAATTCCCTCAGTGCAGCTACAGTCTGTTTATACACTTTATACATAATCTTGATACCAAATAGGCTCTTGTGATGTGTCCTCCGTTTAACACCTGCACTCCCCAGCTAAGCACTGACCATCGCTAATGTCTGTCCCATCTTTAAACTCCCCCAGCTTCCCTTCCCACATGACACCACTCAACCAGTAACATAGCGTGGCCTTCAAACACATTTGCCTCGCCGCTTAATTGAATCTCCCGGGTGGCTGCAAGTGTGTCTTTCTATCGAGGTTGAAAAAAAGAGAAGAAGAGGAAGAAAGTTGGTCTGGGAAGTAGTTTTGGAGCTTTTTAATTATACCTGGCTTCACTCATTAGCGCTGAGGGAGGAGGTGGAGACAGAAGTGGCAGTGATGGATCTAGCGAAGGAATGAGGGGTGACTCGGGGAAGGCGTGCACTCGTCGGGACATTCCTCCTCCGTGTGTGCATGAGTGCAGAGGCGTCTGTTTGAGCCAACACTCCGCTCCCCTGCACACACACCCTGCTCTCTGTGTCAGGTTAATGAGTCACGCTGGGATAAACGCTTCCAGGTCACGGCTGGCGTTATTTTGTCTGAGGAGGCAACGAAGTCCAGGTGCCAAGACGCGACTGTGCCGCAAGCTGGAATATTATAGAAAATGTGAGGGGGGGGTTGGAATGACTATTTAACACGAGTGCAGCTACAAGGATTTACCACTGATCAGGTGTGTGTCTGCGGGAAAGGAAAAGGAAAAAAAGGGAGAAACTGGAGCAACTATAAAAGTGGGAGGCAAATTGGAAAAAGGGAGCAAAAGGGGAAAGTACCGGACACGGGAAATGAAGAGTCTAGACACAGGGGATATTATCTGTTACTGCTGAGAGGGGCTGTGTAGGTGGAAAAGTGGTTTTGGACCTTTACCACAGTTTGATAACAAGTTAAAGTGCCGCAGATAGGAAGGAGCAACATTGGATTTGAAACGTGGGCAGATAAGACTGAGTAAATGTTTTCTTTCACTCAACAGTGTGGGTCTGCTGTCTATTATTGAAAAATAAAATAATTTATGGGGGGGGGGGGGGGGGGCAGGCTTCCAATACCATGATTTCTCTCCTATCGTTTTCAGCCTGTGACACTCTGACTTTGAGGAAACAATTGGAAGGACAGGTTGGAAAGTGAGAGATTATTGTCAAGAGGCATCATTGGCTTTCTTGTCAGCAAAATGTTGGTGAAAGTGTCTGTGTGTGTTTGTGTGTTTGTGTTGCGCTCAACCAGCCGTCAACCAGCAAAGGAAAACCATTATAGCTGTCTTCTTCCAATGCACCCCCCATAACAGCATGTCAGCTCAGGTCGCTTTTAAATCACCGTCCACAAGCGTTTCGTGACAATACTACGGAGGAGTCCTTGGCATCAAAACGCGATTCCCAGCAAGGGCAAATGTGTTTATTACATCTCACAGTCAAGTGTCACAAGGGTCCATTTTTAATCAGCGATTCATGAGCTCCAGTCCTGACAAGTGAAGCTGTTTCCACCTCCGCAGCCTCGTACGTCACACAGACCAGCGGGTTCACAGACGGGTTCCCTCTGCTTTTCTGTGCTCCAGACAAGTCCAACGTTTCACTGCCAGGTATTCCATTCTATGGTCGGCAGGATATTTAAAAAGCGAATGTTCAAAACACAAACAGAGGAGAGTTTATCTGCCGAAATGATTCATTTTCGTCTTTTTTCTCCAATTTCTGCTTAGTGATTTAATAGATGGTTAAGTATTCTGTTGGCAGAGATGCTCCTTAAAGCTGTAGATTAAAGAAACAACTGGAGCCACTCTCAGAAAAGCACGAACCTCCGCCAACAGTAAATGATGCAGCAAATCCATCATGTTTGTGTGGACGTAGTTCTTTAACTATTGAAGGCACATATACCCTCCTGGTTCCTGAATGAATCCTCATTATCTCAGCTACACATTGGTGGGAGTTAAAGGTTTGTTCTCTCTGTTACCGTACAGCGGCTGAAGGAATTCTATCCCCCAGCGTTAAACCACATTCAAAATCTGGATTTTTACTTGGATCTGCACCAAACTGCCCAGACTCATAGACATCAGTCACCTGAATGTACTTTCTTATCCTGAACATCCATATATTTTCCCCTGGAAAATCTGAAAAATGTCAAAAAACCTTGTTGTGTTAGACAAAGTGATAAATCATTGCTGAATCTGTTGGATTTGTTGGTATCTTTGAGATGCCAGATTGTAATGGATATTTTCTAGGCCCATGTCCCATCCTTCCACCAGGCTTCAGGAAAATCTGTTTTGTTAATATTGTGTAATCTTGCTGAAAAATAAACCAACAAACCAACAATAAACCAAACGTGTGCTTCTTGTTAAAAATGCTTAAGAGCACGATCTACAAGGTTAAAGAAGGTGCAGGGGAAAATCCCCAGTCATCCTCTAACACCAGTTGAGCAGGTGAAGCCTTTGTCCTGAATCTTTTTGCAGTTTACATGGAGCTCCGGCAATACTACTGGGAATGTCTGCTTTAAAAGAAATGTTTTATTCAGGTTGGAAAACCGAAATAAAAGTAGTATTTCCATCATATCGTGACAGATTCATGATATCTTTGTTTAAATATAGGGTTTCGTGACAAGCTGACTAATGATTATATTTACTCTCAAAGACAGCGACTGTATAATATTGTAAAGCCGGCACAGTTGACACAGCACTTCTGACAATTTTTCATCCCTGAGTAAAAAATAAGAAGGGGATTCTACACCGAGACTTCCTGGCAAACAACAGAGTCCATTATTTGAGAATGAAAGGGAGAAACATTGCTGGAATAGTGTTGGAATAAGATATGAGTAATAATGAGTGTTGTCAGTTGAATCTTACACTTGAGCAGCTTTACCCAATAAGATAATTATATCATTAGAATTACGAGTTCCTGTGCAATGTGCATTTTGAAATGATCTCACGTGACTTCTGATCCGAGTTCTTAACTCAAGCTTCAAGACAGAGATGATAACAAGCTACAATCTCTTCTAAGGTGATTTTCTCTTTCCTTAAAAAACAAACTGCACCTTCCTCCGGCTGAATTCACTTCAGCTGTCACTGCGGCAGAAAGGTAGGATAAACTTGTAAACATGTTTTTCTCCCTCCTGCATTAGATGTGCAGCCTGGGCAGCACTCACACTTCTCATATTTTATAGGTTTAAACGGTTACAGCTGTCAAAATCCATTCCCCTAATTATCCGTGGTCGCAAAAAGCCATCTTGTTTTTGTGTTCTCTCGCCGGTTTTCAAATGCCAGGTAAGTAGATGCCGTGTGTCGTCTACCGCACTCAGGTCAGTCTCCCAGCACTCGTCTCTTTTGTCTCTTTTCACTGCCATCTCTTCCATTAGATTCCACTCATTACGGCTTCAATCAGAGGTGCTTTATTATGTTCGAGGAGCCCTTTCGAGTCCCGCTCTCTTTCTCATCTCTGACCTTTCCGCCCAGCATCCACTTCCCAGTCCTTTATTTCTCGCTCTACCTTTGTATCCCTCATGGTTGTGCTCTCTCGTTCTCCCTCCCTCGCTTTGTCTCTGTCTACCTGTCTTTACCCTCCTGCCACCCGATGCAGCATCTCTCTCCCTCCCACCCACTCTCTCCTGGCAGCGGGCAGCACCTCACCCGTCCTCTCGGCTCCATCTATCAACTGGCCTGCAGAGCGGGCGTGCCAACTGACACCACCCGGTCTGTTTCCCCTCACATCAACACTTTCAGGCAAACACCGTCCCTCAAGCCTAGTGAGGGCAGATGCAGCGGAGTCTGAGGAGGTGTTCACAAATATTACATTTCAAAAAAAGTATGCAGACTGAAATACTTTCAGGTGTATGACGGTGTAAAAAGCATGCATGCTTACTTGTTAATCATAATAAACTTTAACTTTATATTTGTAATAAAGATTTAATATGTGTTAGTCCTACTATCAAGACATTCTGTACAGGTATTCCAATTGATTTTCAATCGTTTTAATCAGTGTTGGTGAAAATGATATACTATCTTCAAATGCAGGATCCCAGAGAGCCAAAACTCTAATTTGGGTGTCCTCAAGATATATAGCATGCAGCTGCACTGTAAGCAATTAATCGGAGAGTGACTTTGGTTACTCATAAAACGTGTCAAGCTTTTGTACCAAAATGTGCATCGTTTTATGCAAGTGATTTAGCAAATGCTCACTAATACAACCCAAGGACGCGGGAATGGGACAGCTGAAAGCCTAAAATCCCACTTTATGGCCCCTCTAAAAGCCTTTGCGTGTGTCGAGTGTGGTCCCCCCCCCCCCCATCATGACGGGAACAGAGAGTCACGAATGAGGTGCAGCCGGAGCTGACAGAATACGCTGCATCCTCTCACGGAGAATGTGAACGAGAGACGAGATGGCAAGTGTCTGCACGGGGGGAAAAACAAGGCCCTCCGAATTTCAGCATGAAAGCTCAGACACCGTCGATGACGTGTGCGTCTTGTTCTAACTATGAGGAATGACTGTGGCCTGGGAGGAGACCGGAGAAGTGACAACTGACTTGTGACGGAATATGTTACTCAGGGAAGTAGAGCATCATCAGAGTAGAAGAGAACAGAGCGGACGATGTGACCCAGGATGACTTTGGCTGACGCCCTTACGTCCTTTAATAGAAGTCGGGTGATTAAGAACTTGAAATTAAAAGTTATGAATATGATCCAGTTATATGAGTCGTTTGATGAACTGTCGTCCTTTCAAAGCTGGGTCTTTATTTCATCTGCCCAATGCATTTTGGGACATTTCTCTTCTCACACCATCTGACCTTGTAGAGGAATATGTGGGCATGGACAAATAAAGGAAACATACTTGTAGATACCTGTCATCGCCATGCATCTGTTAGTAGTTGTTGTGGGTGTCATAATTAATATGTTTAACCTTTTTGCAGCTGTTTTGCATCTTCCTGTAGTTTTGTCTCTTGTCATTAAGTCCTTTTGTGTGTTTGTAGTCATTTTGAATCTCCTTGTTTATGATTTGCAATATTTTGTCAGCGTTTTGCATCTCTTTACATTTGTATTATTGTGTGAGTCAGTTTCATATCTTTGCAGATCTGTTTTTTGTCCCCTCCATTGTTGTCTATTGTCCCTGTTGTCATCTCTTTGTGGTCATATTTCATCTCTTTGTTATCATCCTCCATTTCCTCCTTGTCGTTTTACATCTATTTGTGATCATTTTTCATCCCTTTGCAACTGTTTCATTTCTTTGTAGTCACTCGGCATATCTTTGTGGTTGCGTGTCTCTTTATAGATATGTTCACCCTCCATGTAAAGATAATGTACATTGGAAAATGAATGTGTAAGGTAGAGCGGAGCAGAAGAGGAGATAATGGAGCTGAACGAACTATGAAAAGCACAGCTGACAGATTGGGAAAAGAGCAGCAAACAGAGTGGGTCTCCGTGGTAAACAACACCATCGCTGTCCTGCTGCAACAAATCAACTCCACAGACTTTCACTGACAATACTTCACACTGTCTGAAGGTATTTTGTCACACCGAACACAAATCATTTGAGACAACCAAAGCCGTTAATCCCTGTGATTAACCGCATTCCTTGACACTGATATCACATTCATGAGAAAAAAAGATTTGTCGCCCGAGATGAGTTTTCGGGATCCGGAGTTCTGTTGACTTGTCGTCGCCATGGAAACTTTACCATTTTCTGTCTCTCATGCTAAAACGATTCAGGAGTGTTTAACTCTCAAAGGCATCATCATTATTCTCAATTCAGTTATCAGCATATTTGCATTTTCTCCCCCGGTATCTCTGGTGCGGAGCGAGAACGCTCAACAGTTACCGAGGTATTAATGAAGCTTCGGTGAATTAATAAATCTCCAGCACTTCTGATATATTCACATATTCACTGGGGCATTCAGGAGCTGTGCTTATTTCGCAGTTCCCACGATGCCTCATGTTAATTGTATAAGGGATGATAATTGATACTATTATATGCATTCTTTTGAGAAGAATAGATCTACAGGCGCATGTGTGTGTGTGTTTGTCTTTATTGGCGTACAGGAAAAAAGATCAAAGCAGTATGTAATTTATGAAACTTGAAAGCGTTGTGTATTCATAACCTGTGCACGGATCTTCTGGTCTGCAGGTGCTTCACTTTTGGAGTAACTCAAAATAACTCATAGCAGAGATTTTTTAAGTGAGTGTTAGTTTAGACTCTTTTGTATTGTTCTATAAAGAAAATGTGGGATGTGCATTGATAGTAAAACAACTGAGACACACACACTCACATGTCCAGAATTTTCCCATTAAAAGACATAGACACAGCTACCGAGTGTTTCTGTGCAGAATTTATGACAAATGAAAAGCCAAGATTTCTTTGCCATCATGGAGAACATTTCTACTCTGTTGAGATTTAGTTTGAAAAAGACGGGGTTGTCTATAATAAATTTATAGCCAGAGTCTGAGCAACAGCCATCGGCCGACACACACACACTTGACCAATTGCAAGTTGGTCTCAGCTGTCGTTCGTGAACATACATCAGTGTAATAGCTAAAATTACAGAAACCATCTTTGAGAATCTGACGTGTACTTTGACTTTTTTTGGTTTGGTCCATGTCCCATCCACCAACATGGGGGAGATGGGCTTTATACTGCAGCCAGCCACCACCAGGGGACTATCGAGACGTTTCGGCTTCACTTTAAAGGAGCTGTCATGTCGTCCATCTTTATACAAAGTCTATCGTCAGCCTGTAGTGAGTCTTTCTCCCCTGAAACTGTTTAATTAGCAGTTTAATCGGTTGCCACAGGAAAATAAAAGTGACGAAGACACTTTCTAACTTCTCCTGACAGAGAGCACCTGTCAAACAGTCAAGAATTACAGCTGCCACATGATGATGAGCTCAATCAGAAGAATACTAACTGTCAGAGGAAATGACTCAGTGAGAGGAACTGACTGACTGCAGTAACTCAGCCGGCTGACTCGTGACTGCGGCTTCTGAAAGAAATTACCTGCTCACAGACGTTCTGGTAAGTAGCCAAACACCGCCCCACTGTCAGACGACTGCGGGAGGATAAGAAAATCACGGTGCTCACGTCATCACTGAGCATATTTGTTTTGCTTCTCTTCTCGCTGATGTCTGAGTGAGCTGTGAGAAACAACAATCTGTGTTTTTCAACTGCTGCAATTAGCAAACATGATATGGAAAGGAGCAAACGCAGGAAGCAACAACAGCAATGTGAGGAGGATGCAAATCCTCTGTGGCGCCGCACAGTTGACTTTGACAAACTTTGCCTGGGGCTACGTGCAACGCTGCTGTGCACATCTGCAAATAAACTCCCCTCACCAGCAGTGTGGAGAAGACTGAATGTACATTTGACTGTAAAAATATTGCTCCGTCACATATGATGCAGAATGTTTTTTTGGGAGGGGGGGGGGGGGGCACCTCTCAGTCTGATCTCAGTCGATTGCTTTGGGTTTTGTCAGAACTCCACACGACAATTGCCTCTTGTTTCCTCAGTTATATCAGTGGAAGGCAAATCCCCAATGAAAACAAAGTGATTTATCTCTTTTGACTCAATTATTGTGTCATGTTTTTCATTCTGTGAAGCCGTTTGATCAGCTGTCAGAGTACATGTTTCTGCTCATTGGTCATCATGTTTACAGAATAAATGCTTGTTTCCTGTCTTTCTGATCACTTGATGAAGAAGAGTGTTTGTGCCTACCTGGTGGATGAAGACCTGCGCCCCTCGAGGGCTCATGAGCAGCACGGCCCGGCGCAGAGTGTCCCGGTAGCGGTTGAGCTCCTCGGTGCGCATGGTGTTGAAGAGGTTGGTAAACACGCGGCTAACGTTGCGGTCGACCCTCTGCAGGGACACGTCCAGTCCCATCCGGGAAGATTGGTCCATGAAGGTCTGCAAACCGCGGATATCTGAAGGGGGAGAAGCGGTGACAGGGAACAGGTGATGAGAGGAGACACAAATATAAACAGACAGAGAAACAAACAACACTTCAGGCGGAGCCATGTTATACAGTACGTTCCTCCTGCTGCATTGAATGAGAATTGTGGGTAAACAACGCGTACTTTCAACACGCTCTATATTCTCAGCCTTCGTTCCGAGGGCGTAAAGGCGGCTTCTGTTCTTTTCTTGTGATCTGAAGAATGACAAAACACACAGGCACTCCTGTCTTTCTGTTTCCCGGGGTTTACAGTATATGAAACTGCAGACAGGTAGAGCTGTCCCCAGAGATCTGTGTGTGTGTGTGTGTGTGTGTGTGTATGTCTGTTCACTATACAGGAAACCAACTTAAAAGAAGCCTGAGTACACACACACATATAAAAGGTGATGTGCAGCAGAGGACACACAATAAACACGCCAATCACAGCTGTCACTGTAGGAGACGCAGCCCAGCATGTGCCGAGCCGTGCCGCAATTTTAGAGAGAGGTTGGACAAAATCACTGGGGCCAGACCAACACCTGTGTGTCTGTGTGTGTGTGTGTGTGTGTGTGTGTGTGTGTGTGTGTGTGTGTGTGTGTGTGTGTGTGTGTGTGTGTGAACAAGTGTGCCTCCCATTGCATATGTAGGGGTTTGACGAGTTGTGCTTTCACTGAAGATACAGAGGCAAACAAAGGCAAAACTGTCTCCCATATACATATAGTTTGCACATTGATTTTACCAGGGGCCAAACTGGAAATTAAGCTACGATGAAAAGTCCCTGATCTGAGCACTGAAGCATTATAATGGTGCTTTGCCCCTGTTTCTACAACTTGGGGCAAAGCGAAGCATCAGAATGACTAAGTACCATATCAAGCAAATCATGAAGATATAGATGCAATGTTCGATTTTTCCTGCCATCCCTGTGTTGCAATTTATTCTTGGGAGGGGAAAAAATAATACTCACAGTTACCGCTGGATTCTCTTCAGAATGAAATTGTTCAAAAGGCAGAACAAAACCTGAAATTAAATCATTCATCATCTTGAAGCATCGCTCGCTTAATGCCGAACTTTTTCCTTTCCAAACACACACACACACACATATCATACACACACACACACTCTCACATGCCTCTCTACTTTTGTCTCTTAATTGAAATGGTTACCCCTGGTGATGTTACTCTGAATACAATGGACAGCAGCTCAGCCTCTGAGTAATCCCTCCTTTTGTTCGAGCACAAACACAATTTGGTTCCTTTCTTCCTGTCCCATGACTGGACCATTGCAATTAATTCAGGCGATAATATTTTTCTATACACAAAATTCCGCTGCAGTAACAGCAGGAGATATTAGCTAGAGACTAAGCAAAGAATCAGATGTTATATTCTTTTCTGGGTAAGCATCTCTGTTAGAGGAAATCCAGAGGCTGCAAAAGGTTAAACCCATCTAATATGTGGTGTCTCAATAAAGAAATTACCAACTCCTCCTTAGTTGGTAGGTGAGGACCTCATGTTACTGCAGAGTTTGGACTTTTTGACTTTGCAGATCTTTTTACATAGAAAAATCCATATAACACACTAGAGGAAAGAGAAACTGTTTCCTTTAACGAGTTGTAGAGTTTTCCTCTCAAATCACTCATCCAGTTCAGACTGGAACAACACGAGAGATCTGGGGAACTGACCAAAACAAAGAAGTGGTTTTTCGGCAGCAATACCATGTAGCAGTTTGGTGAAAAGCGTGTATCTCTCAAATGGGAAAATTGGAGAAATATCCAGTAAACAAATAAACAAGAGTTTTTAATCCCCTAGCGACCCAAGGGAAAGCTACCATGCGATAACTACTCGAGTACCCGATAGAAACACCGGACTTCAAAGCTGGCGTTCCAACACCGTGGCAGGCGTTCCGACGGACGGCCATGGACAGGGCTACAGAAAAGAGGATTAACGTGGAATTAAAGGTCTGATTTCGGGACATGTTTACCGGTGCATCACTTTTGAACACAAATCTGCTTCTAAAACTTTTCGATGTCAAAACTTAACCCTTCTCAAAAAACCTGGATCAGTATCCTGCTCTCTCTGTCTCTCTTTGGCTCTGACAACTCACTCATCAGGGTTTCACAGTGAATACCTGCAATAGTTTGACAGAAAAAATTGGGGTGACAATTGCTTATGTTACTCTGTTAGCGTTTGTATATTGTTTCACATTTTGGTCTCCTTGGTGCATCGAGTCTACGTTAGAATATTCTGCATAAGACATCATCTGCTGCCTGAGTTCTCCTCCCACTGGCTTCCAGAAAACTTCCAAAACAAAAATGGCACGAGAACTAAGTGAAAGTGTCAGAAGTGAAGTTGTTATTCGAGGCCAAAGAAAACCCTGGTCAGGCTACAGGGGTCTACGGTGCATGAAACTCTAAAACACTTTGCAGAAACTGGTTCAGCTGCATCCAAAGCACGACCGGGCTACAGCAACACCAGGGGATCCTCAACACTCTTTCACATTTACTGACGAAACCATGTTTTGGGATTTATGTCAGAAACAGAAGAGTGTACTGCACATAAACTAGAGAGAGAGAGAGAGAGAGAGAGAGAGAGAGAGAGAGAGAGAGAGAGAGAGAGAGAGAGAGAGAGAGAGAGAGAGAGAGAGAGAGAGAGAGAGAGAGAGGACGGAAAAGTGATGCTGCAGTGTATCAAACCCACCGTGATGGAGGGAATATTCAAGACCGGAGGCGTTTTTTTCCTTTTCTTCAGGTGGCCACCTTCGCTAAATTGACTATACCTGACATGCAGAAGCACCACTCCATTCTCAGAGACACGCTGTACCCTCTGGTTTGCAACTTGGTGGAGAGAGAGTCAAACTGCGGCAGGATAATGATCTCGAACACACCGCCGAGCTTCAAAAGAAGCCCATCAAAGTAGACGGAGGAGTCCGGACTGTCAATAAGGCAAAGGAGTGGAAGTACCAAATACCAAGATATTGTTCCAAAGATGCAACTTATCACTCAAACCTAAGCTGAAGGTATCAAAATAGAGTATTACTTTAAAACAAATGGGAGATAGTATTTTAACTCCTGTTTCTGTTTGAGAGGACAGGGAAGTAGATCTGCAGATCAAGGGAGAGCGATCATATAACCCATGAAGTTGCTTTTACATCCTTTTCAGCTCGAACTTACTCGAATCGTAACCAAAGTGGGACTCCCCCTCGGATCGGAGCAAAGCAGAAATGAGCATATCATGATAAAAGGACTCAGAGGTTTCCACTGAGCTGTCAAGTCACATTGGGATCCAAGCGGAAAAGCCAGAGAAACGGCTGCGCTGCTATACTGCACTCACTCAAAACATTGAGATGATTCATTTGAAGGGATTACTGGTGTTTTCCCAACAATATCACCAGTCAAACAGATGTTTTTTTTCTGTACTTGGCAATATAGATCTGCAATGTATAAGTGCTTTGCACAAGAGCAATTAGAGAGAAAAGCAGAAAAAGAGATACAACCACTTTTTTTACTGACTGCAGATCTATACTCCAAGTTCACAAAGTACTTATGCAGTGAATAAAAGGACAATAAAATATGTCAAACTAGAATGAAACTCACTAGAGCACATACTTCCCGCCAGAGGCTTGCAGTCCACTTAAAATAAATCCTATAGCCAAGGTCACATAATGTTTCTTAAGCTACACATTGGTAGTTGCAAGTTTCTAGCTGCTGAAAAAACGTTTACGCACCTGTAAAACATTTATATTTAGCAGTTACTGATTTTTATGTGGATCTGCACAAAATTGCATCAACCCCAAACCCCTAAAGTTGTCTGGATTTGTTGTTGTTGTCAAGATTTGCAGCATAATTCATAATTTGCATCATGTAATGTTAAAGGGACTTAAAGGGACTACACTTTTTTTGGATAAGGTTAAATTGGTATTAATAAGGTATGACACTCTAAAATGCAAGACAGACCCACCAGGAGTAAAAACAAACAATTATTTCATTCTCATAATATTTAGTGAAAACTTCAACCAATAAAATTCTTCGGACCGAAGGACCTTATTGGCCGACAGACCTGTCTGTTTGCTGCATGGACATGCAGGTTTTCCGTCTGCTTCTTGTGGCGCATTCGGGCCCGTCATCATATGTGAATGTAAATGTATATAACTTACCGGTGCTTCTGAATCCGAATCCATTGCTTTGGTAAACAAAAACTCACGTGCGCGGAGGCAGTAGGTTGTTAGTCTGCTTGTAAATAAAGTTTCTTCAAAAAAACACCGCGGATGGGAACGAGGGGGTGGGGCATTGGAGGAAGGCGGGATGATTTGAATGTGCTGTAATTCTCAAATGCAACAAAGGTAAGAGTCACTTTAAAGGAAGAGAAAATAATCCGGATCCAGATCAGGTTCTTCCCGACCACTGCCTTCCACCAAGTTCTGCTATAATCAGTCAAGTAGTTTAAAGTAAGTCAGATGGAAATTTGTAATCTTTATTATATTATTATATATAATAATATTAGTAAAGACTAATTTCCAATTGGATTTACTGACCAAATGCATCCAACAGTTTGAACTTTTGTTCATACTGACGGAAGACAGATATTAGTCTAATTCACACTTAAAGAAGAGCTCTTGAGGGAAAAGGGGAAATAATTTAGCTTTTAGAGGTTACAAAAATGATTGTATAACCATTTAGGATTTGTGCTGCAACTGCCGATTCAATTCAAATTTAATCCAAATGTATACATTCTCTGGTAAGTGAATAAACAATCGTGAAGGAAAATAATAAGCTCTGTCCAAGAAAGTCTAGACAAGACAGATGACTTGAGAAAGGATCTGTGCACATAACCAGATGTAACAAATTAGCCACTGATTCTATAATCAAAGGAGTCCCACATAAACATTTCTCTTACATGTAAATGAATAATTTACCCTTCACATCATATCGTCTGCTTCTTATGTGAGAGCAGAGCAGAGGAGGAACGAGTGGGAAAAAGCTTGTGCACATACACAGCCTCTGTATGTCTAGTGCATGTTACAACACGAGCTGCGGAGACACGTTTGTAGCTCAAAGAGTCTAAACCGGAGGAAAGCGCTGTCGACTAACTGGTTCCAATCTCATCAGTCTGGTCTGAATGTGCAGAGCAGGGTGAGCTGGTGACGCCTTTAAAGACACTGTACAATGATAGGATTCTTGGCTTGCATGTCTAAGTACAACAGGGGAATCCAATTTAATAATTAAATCAAACTCATTGCCTTAAGTTTGGCTGCCAGGCTTGTGGTAAGATACAATACTGTGTGTGGAGAAGGGAGCCAGCTAGACCTTGATGCAACCATTTTTTATATTCAAAATGTATCATTAAAAAAAAATTCTGTGGGGTTAAATTAAAGTTCTCTTCTTTTTACTTTACATTGAGGTCAAGTTTGATGTCGAAATAATCTGCTGACATTAAATTATGAAGATGCAGAAAAATGTATTTGAGACACTATGTTGAATTTCTGCTATTTGTCACTCGGCTGTTGAGCATGAGCACAGAACTATGCAAATTAGCTTTTAGCTGTTATTTTACCCTCTTGCAAAAAAAAGGCTACGAGCTTCTGTGAGCTCATGCAGAGTAAATTTCTTCAATTCTAACTAGTTTTTAACATGTATTAGTGAGGGTGAGAAAAACGTATAATATTGTGAGTGAGAGAGAGAGAGAGAGAGAGAGTTCTATACGTTTATATATAGCCCTCACTTCTCTATCATTCATACGCAGCATGAAATAAAGAATCACAATAGAAGCATTTGTCATTACAAAGAATCGTCGTCACTGCTCTCAAAGGACGCAATTTATTTATAATAGAAAATAGGCTTTATTTTCTCAGAGCTGTCACTATAACCCAGCCCTCACATTATACACTACACACATTTCCTTTGTGTTTGTGAACGTTCAGACGCTGCCTGTGTTCCAAATGCACTTTATACGTTAGAAACCACCTCCTCCTTGGGACCATAAGCAGTTGAATCAATCTCCCACCGCATCCCAGACTAATTCTCTCTTCCTCCAGCAGAGAGCCACTGACCACAGGGAGGCCAGAGAAAGATGCAGCAGCTCCACAGTCATTACTGAGCTCAGGTAGAATCAGACCAACGAGCCAAGGAGAAGACTGATGTTCACAAACATCCACCCTCCTCGAACGCTTCCTACAACCTCAGTCTCCTCTCATGGTCTCTTTGTTATAAAAAAATGACGAGGCAATTTTACAGGCGCTTTTGTTTGCAGATAGTCCGCCCACTGTCCATCCTCCCGTGCAGAATCAATAGCTGGCTCCCTTACACATGCACGGTCTTGTGAGTACACTGTAAGTATTCGCTTTATGGCATTTATAGAAGCACTATACATTGCAAACCTTTTAAACAAGACTAAAAGTCATACAATCGGCTCCGTGAAGCCACTTTGGCAGTGATTTGAGCTGAAGACAAACATCAGCATGTGAATAAGCTTGTAAAATGTTAACCAGCTAACTTAGTTTGGTATAGGTACATAGGTTTCCATTGTTGGAGAAACTGGACATTTGACTTGATGATGACGCCAAATGAGAAATTGGGGAAGTGATTCATTAATTTTCAGGTGGACATGAATATATGAATCAAATTTGATCGCAATCCGTGATGTAGTTATAAGGATTTTACACTCATTTCCCAAATAGAAAAGTGAATTATCGCTACAGTTATTAGAAATTAGTTTTAATGACTCTCCAGCCTTCTACTAAAGTCTGTCCAAAAAGTAACTACATTTGTTGCTGAGGGAAAAGAAGCTTAAGGGATCCGAAAAGTTGGCAAATCTTGTGACAAATTAACTTAGTTGGTGTGATGTGAGTACAACACTGTGACCAGTTGTGTATCCTCATCACTCATCAAAACTAGATCGTAGCTAGTTGGTCCAGCCAATGATGTTTAGAGATGAAAGGCACGGAAAGGGAAAGATAGAAAAAACGATGGACAAGAAGGAAATGGAAAGTAAGAATAAAACTAATCTCTGCATCCCAAGGAAAAGCAGAATCTTCAAAGGTGTAAAGTGATCACTGCGTGATAAGATTATCATATCATTTTGTTCTTTCCTTTTTGCCCGGAGGCACAAGAGGCAAAAGCACATAAGAAAGTTTTCCAGGCGTAACACAATAGAATCTCTGTCGAGCTACAGCAGTGTAAGAATAATGTTCTTTCTGTTGCTCTTGAAGGAAATGATGAAACATGCTCTCTCACAATGAAAAATGGAACGAGAGGAGGAGACGTCTTGGAAGTTGTTTACATAATGTGCTCTTCATACAACTGATACGGTGGTGGAGACTGGAATGAATTGGTTTCCCTGACACACCTCATTACACTGAGCAAGACTTTGCCCCTGAGGTCAGATGAACCAGCTGTTTAAGCTGTAATGGAAACTCACTCTGTATTCTCCTCCAGTGCCGTGTGCTGCTCTCCCCATCCCAAAAAATATGGATTAAAGAAATTATTTAAAACACTTGTCTAGAAACGTGGAATAAACTGCATGGTGATGTTTCAGGCATTTCTTTGTGCACAGGGCTACAGAACAACGCCTGAGGCAACAGGCAAGGACGAGCTATATCGTTCCTAACATCTGCTTTTTAGATTAATGCACCATCCGCAAATTGATGACACAGCAGCCCAGCGAAACGCAGCCCTCTCATACCTAATCCAGAAATCCATCGCAGGATGTTCCTCCCACTTCCCGAGTTCGATAAAGATGGCCATTGTGTAGCATGTACTTTCAATTACCTATATTTTACACACTTGCAGGGTTTTATTTTAAGTTTAGATATCAGTGAAAGAGATAAATCTGAGGTTGTAGGTAGCAAAAGCCATCTCAATGGAGTTCTGCTAAACCTCACATCCACTTCCAGCTTAATCTCCTCATCTGCTTGAGCCTCCAGGTCCTGACCTCCAACTCGGTGCTAGTGTGGGTCAACCCCAACCAGCATGGCCCCAAAGTCAGAGACCATCGGGAACGCCACAGAGCAGAAGATGGCGAGCAGATTACCTGCTGCTGTGACATGTGGAGTTTCGAAGGAAGATGTTCAGGACTGACAGTGACATTAGGTGTGTGTGTGTGTGTGTTTGTGTGTGGGGGGGGGGGATGACGGTGGCGTATATGGGGGAACTATAGTGGAACTGTCCTTCGCCTGGACACCAGCTGTCAAGCAGATTTTTTTTTAAGTTCTGTAACTCCAGGCAGTTGGCAAGTAACTGTGAGTAAAGCCAGTCTGCATTCAACAAACACACACACACACACACACACACACACACACACACACACACACACACACACACACACACACACACACACACACACACACACACACACACACACAGCCACAATAAAACCCAGTTTTCAGTGCGAGTGTAACTCACAAGATGGTTTCTAATGGGGCTGCACAGTTCTGAAAATGTTCAAATTGTTTCTCTCCTGTTATCAGCAGTTTCTTCTAGATTCCTTTATTTGTTATTTGATCCAATCCAAACTTTTCTCTCATTCATTCTTCACTGTCTTTCTTTGGCTCCATTCCACTGCCAGTTTTCTGCCATTCTGGATTCATGTCGTGATGGGTAATGCTGCCTTGTCATTGATTGATGGAGAAAGCAAAGACAATGCACCATTCATGGGGCGATTCAGATTCTTTGCGAGAGAGAGTAGTGGATTTCTCTAATTAAAGTGCAGCAGGATCGTGGATTAGAAATGAGATGGCGTTTCTTCTGATTGGACTTCTTCGACTATGTGCACCCACACACACACACACACACACACACACACACACACACACACTGTACCTGACTGATGTCTCCCTTACGCTCCTGTAACCTCGATGATTCTTTGTACAAAGTTTTCGTCAATCAGAGACCTACTGAAAGCACCAGTGCGCAACTTAAAGACAATAGACACTTCATCATCACCACAACGCACACAAACACAATCTCTGAGTGAATCTGGGTGAACTGCAGCAGCAGTTCCTCCCCATTCACACATGTTAAGTATGAATTCAACATTCACTTAATGCCAACACAGATCTGCCAGCAGTGCTCTTCTCTCTAGGCAGCGGTGTGGGTCACTGTAGTGCAGCTTCCACGCAGGCACCATGGGTATTTTGACTGTTCTGTGATGAGGATCCTAATTAGCCGCTACATTCCTTAATCAAATGAGTACGGAGCTAAACAGTGTAGCACAAGCACAAATGTCAATGGAGTTGCCTTCGTAGCAATTAATTATGCAGACTTAAACAAAATTCAAAAAGGCTATTTTGTTAGGGCCAACATTCTTTTTTTTTCAAAATCACTGCCTAGTTAAACTGAGCTTTCACTTATTAGACATAGTTTCCGTCTCTCTGGACTTGGGAGTGAGGGTTAGTGGGCACTGTGCTGCCGGTGTTAGATCTTGTAAATAAAGATTTCCCGGTGTGAAGGGAACCAGTGGAAAAACAGCTTGAAATGTTCTTAAAATGCAAATTGGTGTTCTTCTACCAGAGACTGATCTTTTTTCTTCTGGAAGTTAAAGTTTGCCCACGATAAAGATGCTGCATCCTGATTTCAAATAAGACTGCTCTCGAAAGGCCACATGCAGAGAAGGGAGAGGGAGGTGCAGATTGCTCCTGGCTGGGGAAACAATAAATAGCACTGACCTTGGTTAACATTTATGCTCCTCCAGAAACTAACTTCTCCTTTTCAAGAGGAGCAAAAGATATACCGAAGGGGTCTTGATGTGTGACGCATATCTGACCATGCACAAAATGAATTTGCATCTAATCGCTGTGACATTTCCAAAGCAGTAAACAAGAGAGTACACACATTACTCTCCACCTCACTCAGTTTACACAGCAGATTTGTCTACGTCAGTACTTTGAGTAAAGGCAGGTCAGGGATCAGTGACTCTGATATCGGAACAATGGATCCATGTGATCACGTCCTTGTAGTAACTGTCCATTTGGAGAACTGCCAATGAAATACAACGTCCAGGTTTAACATTGAGCTTTGTTAATGTCTATTCATTTAAAAGTTAATGAGTAGTTTAAACATAGATAAAAGAAAATGATGATGGAGAGAGTTCACCAGCACTGATGTGGGGTTGAGGCAAAGGGGAGAATCATAGCTGTAACTTTGATATAAATAATAATGTAAAGCTCTAATTGTTTGAGAGTGTGATTATTATCTCCTCACCAGTCTGCCGATAGAGGTGGTGGGTGAAGTGTCTGAGTCCAAAAAACATGTCTGGAGTTTCAGGGTTAAACAGTGTTGCATCCAAATCCAATATAATTGAAGTAACTGGTGACTTTGGAAATGGTAGTGGATATTTTGGCTCAAAACTTGGAGTAAATTATGTCGTTTCGAGTTGAATTTGAACGTCAGGGCTTACAGACACTTGGATGACAACACAGAAGCAGTTTGGAGGCATGTTCATTTTTTTCTGTTGTTTTTTTTACATTGGGAGACGTGGTCCCCATTTACTTCTATTGTACTGGATATGGCTGCTCCACTGTTTACCCCAAACGTGACTCAAACACTTCACCCACCCTTCCATCTACATGGTGGTGGGTAGATAATGAGTGAACTTTAATATATGGAACTATCCCTTTAACGGCACATGCACTGATGACACACGTGCTGGATGCATCTGCCAAGTCATTTGTGTTTGCTCCCCAGTGTGTTTGTTGGCTGGTTTGTTTGTAAGAAAGATTACGTACAAAACTACAGGACGGATTACCATGAAACTTTGAAGAAGGATACAGTATGGGTTGCATATGTGGCTGCGTATGTATACCTGGATCCAGGGAGTAATTCAGCAAACTATCTGGCACATTAGGGAACTAATATCTACGAAATTTGGTGCAGCTACATTGACTTGAAGGCGACTATGGGACTCGCTCGGCTGAGTGCCGCTCCAGTTCATCTGACATAATGTCCTCACATGATTTAAAGTCTACCCGAGTTATATCGTAGAGAAAGATGCTCCTCTTTAGCTCAGAGTGCTCTTTTTTACAAAGATGTCAGAAAAAACCCAACAGATAGATGTGATCGATTAAATGTTAAAACAACACACATGTGTCACACGGAGCAGTGACTGTATGCTGGGCTCACACTGTGTTGAGGAGGCTTGTTATGGGGACTGTGGCCCATTCCCTCGAGGGCTTGCTTTACTATACACTACATCAAGTGTAGCTCCAGTGTACTGAAAAAATAAAACAGATTTACACTCCCTTCTCGATTGCACTCTTCCAAGTAGTAAAAAGATTAGCCAGCAGTGGCAAAGTATCATCTGAGGAATGCCAATGCAGCAATACACTCCCTTCCTCTTTCTGACCTTGCGCTACCTTGCCAGTCGCTCTTCGATCCACAGACCTGTGTCTTTGCCAAACGTGGGTCAAGAAAGGACGAGTCCGCCGAGGCGTCATGGCGAGAATAATGGAGCAGGAGAATGATTCAGGATAAACAAAGTGCTGTGGGGACACGCCCTCGTTTGAGAAGCACAAATGAGCCTAGACTGGTCTTTTCCTGGAGCTGCTTTCATTGGGGAAAGCAGCAAAGAGACGTTGTTACTCTCCAGAGATTCTACTGAACATTGAGGTTTTTAGCAATGTGCATTTTAACAGCATCTGTCTTTGAGTGTGTTTGTGTCTATGTGTGTGCTTGTGTCTCTCTGTGTGTGAGTGATGATGCTCTTGCATCTCAGTTCCCACTCTGCACAATCTTTACAGGGGGGTGGGGGGGGGGATAACCCTACCAGATGAGATGGTTTTGGTGCATTTACATTTAAATGAAAGAGCTGAGATCATCTTACATACAAATGCCATGTTTATAGGACACGTTCAGCCGTCATCCCACTCGCGTTTGCCCCAACTCACCGTAGTCGCTCTCATAGAAGATGATGAACTTCTGCCAGTGCAGCTCAGACACTAGGTTCAGCAGGACCTCGTTGATCCGAACAGGCGGACGGGCGGCCAGCGTGTAGCTCTCTCCGTCCGGGCTGGGGTTGAGCTGGCAGGCAGTTCGGGGCGAGCCGTCCCCGTTCCTCTGGATGAAGAGATGGGGGATGTGCATGGCGTCCGTCAGGGACTGCAGGGCGCTCGCCGCGGCGCAGCCTGTGGACGTGACGAGAGCGAGGATCCCCTGGTTCATCAACTCGCATGCTGGACAGAGGGAAGAGAAACAGAAAGAGGGTGGAGGAAGAGAAAGAAGATGGAGATAGATGGAGGATGAGAGGTGGTGAATTTTTGGTAGAAAGAAATGAGAAAAAGAGAAGGAAAGAGATAAAACATTGTTAGATACGATTTAAAAGATTTAAAATCGCAACTATAATCAATTAAAAATGTTCATTTCATAAATCAGTTTTTCACGTTTTAAGATCGCTGCACATTATTCAGGAAAGTATGCTCAAGACGGTTCTTTATGTATCCTACTTAGGATTACATCTGAGCCTCTGCAGTTGAGAGGAGATCACAGAGAGGAGGGGATTGGTACTGAAGTAGATGCGTAGACAGTGGGGGGGCATCACCCTAATCCTTGTCCCCAGACAAAAGAGAGACAGCTGATTAAAGCAGAAAGGCTCGCTAAAGGTGAAAGTCACTTGAAAACCGCAGATGCATCAGAGAGCTGCCGGAGTCAGTGTCGGTGCCTCAGAGAAAGAAAGACACAAGGTGTTGAGCGAGTGGGAGGAATCTGTCAGAGATGAAAGTCAGCTGGAGTTTAGATGCAAAATTATGCCTCCCATGATTGTAAACCAAATACTGTTCCACCCTTCCCCTCCACGTGCACACAGTGTAAATCTGTAAACCAGCTCAGATTAAGACTCTACACACACAAGCTTGTCATGTCTGAGTCGGGTCTTAACGTCTTTATTTACATGTGTAATTTGGACAAAATCTGTTTTTGATCCTCTTGAGGTAGGTCAGTGTGTCTGCCGGCACAAAACGCCAAACATCCTCTGAAGATGAAAATGCCACCTCTGACATCATTAATACTTCAGAGAACAATGTTCTGTCTAAGTGGTGGTTAAAATTTCATAAGAGTAAATAGACTCGGCTGCTGTGTTATGGATTATTAGGCATTCATTATTATGCTGTTCAAATGATCTGACGGTTCATCAATAACCTAAAAAGTCAATGACGCCATGTAGTGCATATTTAATATTAAAGAGTTTATTACTTGATCCGAAGAAGCACTTGAACCACATTTTAAGCAAATTTGATCTACAACATTCCATTGCTATTTCTTTCACTCGGTTCTGTGTCAAGGTAAAATACAGTTTAAAAGGTTTGCTTTGTAACAGACAAATAACAATATCAGATAATTGATATCCAGTAATCGTGATACTAAATCTGTTATTAAACACAGACTGAAACCCACTGTACACAGAGTGAGGACATGGATATTTCATCCATCCATCGTCTATACTGCTTTAGTACTTTTCCTTGAGAGGTTCACAGGGGGAGCTTGAGCCAGAGGAGGGGCACACACCCTGAACATGTCAGTATCTCGCAGGGCGGACAAATGGAGACAAGCAACCATCCGCTCTCACATTCCCACCTACAGACAATCAAGAGTCTCCAATTAACACAATCTGTGTGTCTTTGGTCTGTGGGCGGAAGCAGGAGAACGCGGAGAGAAACCCACACAGACACGACGAGCACATGAACCACACACAGAGGAACCCTGCCAGAAAGATTTACAACCAATAAGATTTTCTCACTTCCAACCGCGGCTGATATTCCTCCCCTACACATCATATTTGACCCTGTTACTCTTGACCTGACATATTTGGCATCCTCTCAGCTTTCAAGATGCAAGGCACAGAAACAGGCAATTAGCAGGCAAGAGAAAGTGATGTAGATCCGAAACGCACTGCAGTTTAGATGTAGAATATTAAGCTCACATTTAATTTTAAGCTCCGTCTCTGTCATGAGCTGCATAATCATCTACCAGAGGGACTCCGAGGTCTAATTTGGCCTGTGACAGGCTACGACAAGAGCTTTCTTTAGAATTCAAGTCGCCACGTCTCACACACCAGGGCCCTGACAACTTCAGCACAAGCAGCTGAGCGTATTGTAGCCAACTGCAATTAAATATGCTGCATTTCGTAATACCACCTAATTATATGGTCTACTTCAATGCCGAGGCAACGGCACTGCAGTCCGAAACCCCATTATATCATACAAAGGCTCGGTATTCAGCATCATATGAAGCACAAGGTCGCTAACAACATGAAGATAACATGAGCGTGTGCAGCTAACGATACCATTACGCTGAATCTAATGTGATACCAGAGGGGGGTGAGGAGGGGGAGGTGTCGGAAAAAGGATGGTTGTGCCGAGAGCGCATTAAGGATGAGGAACGAGGTCTGAGGAGGATGGGCGAGGGGAGGAAGGTGATCGGTTGTGTGTGTGTGTGTGTGTGTGTGTGTGTGTGTGTGTGGCAGAGGGGGAGGACCATTAATGTGACAAATGACAATATCATCCACTGACTTCAAGCACAGCACTACATTAAGATGCTGTAAATCAGACAGCTAAACACATACTGAGGAGAGGTACGACTGTCAGGCTGTCGAGTGTGTGTGTGTGTGTATGTGTCTCCTCCTACTCCTGTCTTTCTCCGTGAGGACGAGTTTGTCTATTATTTCTTCTACAGAGTGAAGACATGTTGACCCGTCCTTACTCTGTGACACACCTGCTTCATAGGGTTAAGGTTGAGGTTAGAATTAGGTTTCAGATGCAGTAAGAGTCGGGGTTATGTTTATAAATATGATGATTAAGGGGCTATATAGAAGACTTTATGTCAATGAGTGTCCTCACAAAGGTAGAAATACACGTGTGTCTGCATGTGTGTGTTTGTAGCTGTGTGTGTGTGTTTGTGTGACAGGATGAGACTCAATGTGAAGGCCGACATGTGCGGTCGGCCACTTGACAAATATTCTGTGGTGCAGCGTGAAATCCTAATGCTCCGCTCAGCAGGGAGCTGTGAGACTGACAGTAATACAAACACAGAGCCTCCTCTTACACTGATAGAACGTCTGGATGTCTCTGTTTACCACAATAAACTCTACGACTCACTGCAAACGCTGTGTCTGCTCCTCAGAGCCGGTGCCTGTTGGATGCTGCTGTTTGCTAATACTTTACCATCTCACAACAAATTTGTACAGGGCTAAGTATGATGTGATGTGATGTTTGGAGCCTGGATTCAGTTAAGACGCTGCAGGTACAATTCTAAACACATATAAATTAGTAGAGCCCAGGCGATTTATCGTTATACTAATGTGTTTTTCACAGACATGTTCCTATATGCGTCAATTCTTGCCAATATGAAAACTCCTGTTTTAGAAAATAAATAATGGAGATAGGATGTACATATAAGTTTATTTTCTAAATTCAGGTTAATGCAGGTCTTTCTCTATTGTTATTTACAATAGGTAATGTATGATAACTTCGTCTTGGTCGCAAAAAATCCATATTGATCAGGCTCTGTGTTTTAGACCTGAAACGATTTGTCATTGGTTTCTTTGAGTTTTGCTATTAATTATATAATAAATGGTAAATATTCTCTGGTTTAAACTTCTAAAACATGGAGATTTGTTTTTCAAATGATTTCAAATGATTTCAAATGGAATCACTTTTGTTTTTTTGGACTGTAAGACAACAGACATCATCTTGCAAGTAAAATAATGGACAGATTAACCAATAATCATTATGATCATTTGTCGCAGCCCTAAATCACACGAAAAAGGACTTGATTGTGAACATATTTTCAATCTTTATTTTCTATAATGTACCCAAAAATTCTGCAGTACCATTTTGAGCTTTTATTTCTGTTCCAAGAAACTCGTAACCTTTGCTGACGTAACAGTGATCCAAACAGAATCCTTTTCTCCGCAGCCACTTTTCGTTAAGTGTGGCTAAAATGCGACAGCAGCCATTTTGGCTTCCTAATGGACACCCGGGCCCATTATACAGCAGACAGCCCAGTGGCAGGAGGGAGGAGGGGCCCACAGTCATTGGCAATGATGATAATGGTGGAATAATGACTCTTAAATGTTCCCTTTGAAGTAGACAGGCGCCATCACTCATCTCCTGCAAGCTATCTCACAGCCAATGTCATCACGTAACAGCAGTCTTACATACACCTTCAGGGAAAAGCTTCCTTTAGCAGGATAATGCTTATGAAATGTTCTTAAACCAGTTATAAATGATGACTATATATATTATGGACTAATCTCAACAAATGTCTTTTAAAAAGGAGTTACAATGGGGAGATTGTTTCTTTGAAAGAAGGGATTTACTAATCAATCAAACTCATCACGGAGAAACAACAATTTTCTTCTGAGTAACGATGTGGTTGATCGATGCTGCACACAGCGGAGGTGAATTCATTTTTTTAAACATGGTTAAACAACACCGCATTTTAAACCCTGATAAAAGAAACTCCATCACATTGACATCACGGATCTTTCCTCAGCCGTTCAACAATTCAGTCTCCAAATCAGCAGAGCGTCAGCAGAGCGTCAGCAGCGTCTCCGAAATGGCTCCAAAAGGACATCTGCCTTTCAGATTAGGTCTCATCAACTTAGAGGACACAGCGTTTTTGTTTTCCTTCAAGTCCTCGCCTCATCAGACCAGTTCTGTTATGTGCTAATGGCGGAGGGGGAAAAAACATCAAGACACCAGGCTGGAAGGAGACAACTTCTCCCCACACACTCTGTTTTCCCATAAAAACAAGAAGTCATCAGTGCCTTGCCCTCATTTTACCACTGTAATATGAAGGGATGAGATGAACCCCCCCACACCACTGCTGCAGTGAACACGGCACAAATTGGGGCTGTCGGGGTGATTACACAGTCTAAATAAGACAGTCTCATTTAGTTTGCTCTGACTCAGAGCACAATCCCAGGGTTCAAAGAGAGAGAGAGAGAGAAAGAGAGAGAATCACCGCTGGGATGAGTTCTACAATGTTGTCAACACCACTCTCTAACTTGTAGCGACAATGATGCAACACTGATCTAATCGAGACAGCTCGTACCATAAGATATGGAAAGAAAAGTCTGTTTTGTGTTAATCAGGTGCAGCTTCAAAGGCAGATAAATACTGTTTTTTTCTTTTCTTTTATCCCCAGATATTAAAATCTAACAGGGAAATTATGAGATAAGGAAGTTCCTCTACCTCATAATTTAAATTAAAGATGATGAAACAGAGAGTTGAAGGAAACCAACATCAGACATTAATCTCTTCTGCTTCTGCAAAGTGAACATTGGTTCTACTGATACATTTATACTCAAATTTGTACAATTTTGTGGCCAAGAAAATAAATATATATAAAGAAATTCGAGATCCACCATATATATTTGCATACATATCTATGTGGATTGTCAGTGCTGGATCATATTCAGCCCCTCACAGCACTTTACTAATGACAACATCAAGCACCGGGATGGAGAGACCCAACTGATGAATTAGTCATTGATGGTTTTTAGGTATTTAGCAGGGAACACAGTGCCATTTTTGTTTTGATAGAATATTCATAGGAGCCTTAAATGATCCACATCCCTCCGATAAGAGGAGAGTGGGTGTTATGTCAGTTCTTCGTTATATGAACAGAGCCTCTTGTGTTTGGAAGCTTCCTGTAACGTAACAGCTCTTCAGCACACAGAAAGGAAGAAGCAGGTAACTCACGGCGGCTGGACTACAGCTTGGCTCAACGCGGTAATACTACCTCTCCTGTAAAAACGAAGCGCCTCTTCATTGCTCTCTCTCGTTCACTCACTCCCTCTCGTTCTTTCTCTCATCTTTTGGGAAGATAAACACCCTTTGCCCCCCCCCATGCCTGCACTCCTGCTGTCAGGCTCAGATAAGAGTTCATATCCCCGTCAATACTACTGATGCCAAGACTGTCCGTGTCATCTGAACTATGATGGAGTATTTTGCTGCTGTAAATTATAGCTTCCAGACAACTGACTAGAGAGTAGACTAAGAGCAGCAGTTTGTGCTTCTAAAGGGAGTGGATGAAATAACAACAGGTCCCGTTTAGTGCAGAAGAGACTGCTGCATTGGTCCTGCATTCAAATGTTACCTGACTTTGTGTTGTGTTAGGTTTTCTTTTAAAACCATTTAACAAACTGAAACAAAGGCAAAAACAAGCACGTTAACTAAGAGCCATCTTCCTTTGCTCTCTGGTGACTGTGGGGAGTCGATCACTCGCACCGTCATCCCTCTCGCAACATTATTTTCTCTGACAGTTACAATTTTTCACACTTCAGTCTTTTTGAGCGCGTCATCTGTGACAGACGCAGTTTTCCGGCTGCTTGACAGATTTTTCTCCCCGGCTGATTTTCTTTCAGTAAAGACGACGGGAGACGCTGAGAATTTTTTCTCTTCACTCCTCGTGATTTTGTTTCCTCTCTGCAGCAGAGCATTTTACATGATGCCTTCGAAATACAAAATAAAACCCTCCTGCAGGTTCATCTGGACAAACAAACACGCAGACAGAACACTCACGAGGCTCAATAACCCTGATGCATTCACAATAGAAGGAGTTGAAAACAATTACAAGCCATAGCAACATAATAATGCTACATACAACCCATGATGCAACATGGTAAAATACTGCAGTACTTGCTGGATAGAAAACCCCAAACAAACATGTAATAAATGAACACGCAGCTGCCTAAAATGTAAAGGGTTTCTTTAAATCTATGTTTGAGATAAGCTATTGTATTATATCAAATACAGGATCTGCTTTCTCTCCAGAGTGATAGAGAACCAACAGCATAGTTATTCTGTTCTGACGTAGTGACAGAAAAACTTTAATCCCAGGAAATATGGTGTTTCTGAGTCATGGTGTTTAATAAAGGCCACAAGTATTGCTGCAGAACGTTGTGATGTCACAGTGAAATTGACTTTTGAGCTTTTGCAAAATGTCAACTCGACTCAAATTTGTTCCCGTGTTTCCGGCCAAAGATATGTTTTTTGACCTCCAAAGTTAAATTAGTTCACCTTTGAGTCACAGAGGATGTTTGTTCCAAATAATAAGGAACTCCCTCATGGCGTTATAGAGATATATATATTGAGCAAATGGATATATTGAAACAGATTGATCGAACACGATCTTTTTGAAACTAACATGTCAACATTTCTATCTTTCAATTTCCAAAATGAAGCAAGATTTCAAAAGTCAGTGTCTCTCGAGTGTCTCATTATAAACTTCTGAGATGGCTCCACCAACTCCACCACACTTTGTTTCTCTGCAGGTCTTTAAAATTATGCTACACTAAATCTTTTTCTTATCAAGAAAACTCAGAATCAAAAATGCTTTATTGATCCCCACATGGATCCACGCAGGGAAATACACTCAGGAGAGCAGAGGAGAGTAAGAAGTAAATAAATACTATGAAATAGTAATGAAAAAACGCAGCAAGTGAATAGAAAAAAGTAGTTAATGAACTGGGCCAAAAAATCCATCAGTTCGTCCGAATCCTCCTCATTTGGAGAAGCTTCTTAATCGGTGTATTGAACGTGGACTTGCAGGGCTTTTTTTCACCACATTTCTCAAATATTGAACCGTAACAACGTAAAATTCTCCCGTGGTGTGTATAAAAGAACCCATTACAGACATTTTAATGTTATCTGACCTGCACCATGGAAAGACCGGCCTTCCAAGCTCAAAGAGCTGCTGCTTTACTCTATGCGAAATCGAACGGACCATTATGTACAACAGTCATATACAGTATAAAGCTTTGTGGCTTGCAAAGGCGTAGACAATGTTTTGTAGTGTTCTGTCACTCTTTCGGTCTGGGGCTTTATGTTACGCCTGCTGCTTTGTGTTCTCTGCTGCAGAGGCTTCAATCAATCAGAAAAAGAAAAAAAGAGTATATTGGTTTGTGGGTTGACAATGAGACCCAGTTTGTTCTGTGGCGCTTTCATGTCTCCTCGCCTGGGTCCCTATGTTAAATATACTTATGAGAGCTGGTTCTTATTATTTCTGACATCGGAGCTGACAAAAGAAGATAGCTGCTGCGCCTCGTGAAATTTATGCTGGGGGATATTTTTCGACTGCTGCTACCCGAGGGGACATGACAGCAAAGGGCCTGCAGTCTAAATCTCTGCATCCTCGGAGGAGAGCATGACCTAATGCAGCTGAATCCACTCCTCATAAATTTAGTTAACAAAGTAAAGAAAGAAAAAGAACAAAACAAAAACTGGGGAGAATTGTTGCACTGGGGAGTCACACCCAGTGCACAGTTCTCGGAAAAGTGCTGTGTCACTGGCTGCCATCCCCACACTGAAACTGATGCCACCAGACAACAATACAAACAACAACACCAACATGTGATGCAACTAGCTACCATGTCTCATGGCATCCCATTCAGCTGTGGAACAATCTGAACTGACTGAATCCTTTCCCCCTGCAGCACGGAGCTTTTGGTCTCCTCCTCAGAGCAGACATGGGTGGGTGGGTGGGGTTTGGGGGTCTCAACCTATTAAATATAAGATTATGGGTTTACCTCCAAGATCATCTTTGTCTCTCTGTGTTTAAAAAAAACCCCTAACTCCCTCTTTCTTTGTGTTGGACTCTGTCACTTGTTCTCTCATCAACTTAGCACAACCACTTCCTTCCAGGGCTAATATGGCCAGTGTAATGTGCATAGCATAGTCTTTTGCATACACAACGGTGCTTGCTCCTATGCAGCTGACACGCAGCAGTTTCCGTGGTTGATGAAGTGCTCCATAGGCAGCACTGTGCTGAATGATGAAACAGGTGACTAGGGAAGGAGCCTGGCTTTACTATGGCAAACATATGTGTCGAGTTTTGAGGTGCAAAATTCAGAGGGTGTTATCAAGAAGGATAGCACTGTCGGAGGTTAATCATGACTCATCCACCACTGGGACTGGGACAGGCTGGGTGTTTGCTCCTGTGCTGGAATTAGGAAGCATCTCACGCTCTCTTGGTAATGTGTCATTTGCTCTGATATCATCTCTTTCTTTGTCGTCCCACCGAGCTCGTTCTCCACGTCTGCACGTCTCATTTCTCTGTGTCATCTCAACCCTCTGTGTTTGCCTTCGTCTCACCTTTTATGTTCTTTATCACAATCTGCTCTTGTCGTTCTTAGACCATCTGCATCCCAAGCAACACCCCAAACATACGAGATAAATAATGAATGACCAAGCGTTCAGTGTGGGATCCTCTCCTACTTTGTGGTTCAGCTGTAGAATATGAGAAAAACAGTGGAGGGGGTTTGAGTACAATTTTTTTTATATTTACTTTGAATAAGGCAAAACCAATGGTTGCGTGAAAAGTTATCAAAGGTCAATACTATGCCTTTTCTTTAAAATCAGAACCAAATGGCAACTTCATCCAGACTCAATTCCCAACTATCCTTCCCAGACCGTCATTCCTTAATTTCCTTGACAGGTCCAACGTGTGGTTTATGTGATATCGGAGTAAAGAGTTGGTTTAGGGGCTCCGGAGTATAATCTTTTAAAGTGCCTCACTGATTTATAGTTCTCTCCTGACAATTCACAGATTGAAGTTGTAGTTCTTTTGCCAACTGTGAGTTTGTTTTAGAAGTTAACACAAAATGTCTGTATCAGGGTTAGGGAGATGTCTACTGAATTGTCATATGCCGACTCAGTAGAGAAACATTGTAACCGGCGACAATGAAGACCTCAACCTATAGGCTCGCTCAGCTGCGATTGTAATACAACAATTAGCTTTAGCAGTGAGTATTAGAAATCATTCAGCTGCAGTTATTAATTAATTTGCTCGTGCTGAACATCACTGTCGCTGGTTTAAATAACAAACGTGTTGGTTCATCATATCAGCTGCAATTAACTTGACGTTGGTTTGTGTGAACGCCACCGTCACTTCTTGTCAAAGCTAATTTGTGGAGAACCTGCACATCACTGTACGGCCATCTGTGGACGTTGTGCAGTTGTGACACATCAGTGTTAATTTCGTTGACGATAACGATAACGAAAAATATTCGTTAACGCCCCTTTTCCCATGACTAAGACGAGACGAACACGTAACGAAATGGATCTTTGAAAATAAAAACTATGACGAAATCTATTTTAATTTTCGTTAACGAGACGAGACGAAACGAAAATGTTGGCGGTTGACTAAGTCACAACAATTTTTAAAAACATAATCGTATCAGGCCGTCATGAAGTACCCGGAGCTGCGAGTGTGTGTGTCTGTGTGTGTGTGCGTGTGTGTGTGTGTGTCCTGCCAGACAGCGCACCGGTCCCGAGGCTCCGCCCCCGCGCACTCGCTCAGAGAGACAGTGAGATCAGAGCTCGTTCACCTGAAGCAGGCCGGTCACTGACTCACCGGCTGCTTCTTAACTATGGAAACAGTGAAAACACAGAGTTTCTCTGGTCTCAGCTGCTCTGAGATCAGCGCCGCAGCTTCTGGATCAGAGCAGAGGCTGCAGCTGGTTTCTACCGAGCTTCAGTTTCCTCCTCCCGTCTGATCTGCTTTCACTTTTTGTTTTCACATTTCGCCAACGCCAACTAAAATATATACGCTGCAGCTATATGTTTTTATTTATTTCAAAATAGGGTACTTCTTATTTCATACATTTCCCACAAATATGGGGATGACTCAAATAACCCTACATAGTTCTGCGTTTAATTTATTTCAAAGTAGGCCTACACTTGCCTGTGTATTTTTTTTCTCCTCTTCATAAGCATTTGGTGTTTCCCTTTGTTGTAACAGGTAAAAATAAATAAAATGTCAACAGTTTTCTTTATTGTTTTTCTATAATTTCATAAATGCAATAATCTACAGATTAGTATAGTATAACTTTATATAAAATTGTATCAGCTTTGTTATCAAATATGTTTTGCGGCTCCAGACAAATTTTATTTGGGGGAAGAGGGGGCAAAATGGCCCTTTGATAGTAAAGGTTGCCGACCCCTGCTATAGACCTATAGGAGGGACATCTAATGGACAACCTAAGTACTGCAAGCTAGACTAGTACGCAGTTGTAGACACAACACAGGGGGTCCCTGGATCTGAGAAGGGAAGATAAGGAGTTTAATGTGGCTATTAAATGTGACTAAAACTAGACTAAAATGTAATTTGTTTTCGTCGACTAAAACTAGACTAAAATGTAATTTGTTTTCGTCGACTAAAACTAGACTAAAACTAAGAAGGATAAAAATGACTAAAACTAGACTAAAACTAATATGCATTTTCGTCAAAAGACTAAGACTAAGACTAAATCAAAAATAGCTGCCAAAATTAACACTGTGACACATCTTAGCATTTCGCTTCATGTAACCGTCAAGGATGGATTTAATCCAAATGGAACTCACATTCATGTCATGTCAATAAATTAAGCTCAGAGACTTCATATTTCTCCAACAATGACCAGGTCAGATACAGGCTATTTAATTACATAACATACATTTGGTATTGGGATCAGACTCTGTATCAGCAGGTACTCGAGAATAAAAAGATTTGGATTGGGGCTAAAATAATTTGATGAGGACTTGAGTAGAAATATATAAGAAATAAATCCCTGGATTTTATTAGGGTTAAAGCTAAGAGCCTTCAATTAGTAATATAATACCATTAGCAGCTGCTACGCTGAGCTTTGGTTTTCCACATCTTTGGGCGGACGTGACTCATTGGTCTTTGGATGTCAAGAGGACAGGACCGCAGGCAGCGAGGGACCACAGCTGGTTGTTTGTTCCAAGTGGAAAACACTTCACAGCTCGCTTGTTTCTCAGGGGGAAAGTGTAATGCGACAGTGTACAGGCTGGTCCAAGTTGTCACGTAATTGTCTGTGTTTATATTTTGGCAGGGGTGTGCATTGTTAACGTAGCGACCACAGGCTAAGCTGAGTTTTGTGTACCTTTTTTTTGGGAGGTTGAAAGGTTGGATATTTAATGGGAGCACAGCAATATTTCCTGCAGAGACTTGGTTGAAGGAGGTGGAAATATGATAAGAATAACAACATAATGTGTCATGTTATGCTGAAGACAATAACACCATAGATGACAAGAAGCAAACTAAAATAACACAACAGGGGCCAGGAGCATTGCTTGTTAGGCAGAAAAGCAGAAACATATAGAGACGTACCAATATATTTACTTCAGGATGTCTGGTCACCACACAAACATTTGTTCAGTGGTTGTCCTGAAAAGTTCTCTGGAGATCACACATAACCTCCTTGTTTGGCAATAAGCACAACGTGTCTAATTATGATCCAAATCCCTTTTAATACTACTCAATCTAATATATATATATGTTAAATTGAATTTAAATCAAGTTCAAATTCAAGATCGCTTTAATGAAGAGTGACAGTCAGAACTTCTTAAGGACCAGTGAGACCTAGCCTGGGTGCCAGACGAACTTAGCCCCGCCCACAACATTTGTTGTTCGGGAAGTTCGGTCTGGAGTCGCTCCGTTGGGGAGAAACTATGGCCGATCAGGAGCTGATCAGACCAATCAAATCGTCAGGGCGGGCTTTATACGATGATTGACAGATGATCTACAGTGACGTAATCAACCACGTCACCAAACAGCGCTGCCTGCAGAGCTGAGATGTGTAGATGCTTCCATCGAGTCTGTTTCAGAGACATCGACAGCGCATTCATTTTGAAAGAGGAACAGAGGAACGTGATCAAGGCATTTGTAGATCGAACAGTTTTTGCTGTCCTCCTACGGGATTCATAAAAAGTTTAATTTATCAGCTGGCCCAGATGCTGCAGCCACACAAGCAGTCATATAAATAAAAAGAGAGTGGGGGGGGGCAACTGACAACAACTATGCGTCGCTTGACATACGTCACATACTACGTTGCTCTGATTGGTTGTAGGTCTATCCAATTGAGCGAAGAGGCATTTTGTTTCCTGGTTCTGTTGAAAAACGCCCCATAATCACAGCCCAATTGAGCGGTCTCAGACTCATATTCTGACTAGAATAATGAGTATGACAACGTCAGGCTAAGTGAGACCAGTGCTATCCTCCATTGCCATGACGTTGCATTTACCAAACAGTAGACTTACTGATTGACTGTAGCTTCCACAGTACGTTGGCCATATTACTGCAACACGTCACCAGCTCTAATGAGGCTAATACTGGCATGATATCACAGCCACCTGCTCCCACAGCTTGAAGGAAGCCGGACATGTGTCCATATTCAAGCCTAGCAGCAGATTGACGTTCACCTACATCTAGATCCACCACCATCCTTTCCTGAGACCTGATTTATGGTAAACAACAACCTTCTTCTTTAGTGTTTAATCAGTTTGATGTGTTGAGAATATTGTTTCACTCTGCTGACCAGAGCAATATGTCAATGAGATGTCAAGACACAGGAGCTTTGAAATGTAGCCTCTGGCACTGGTTCTGGAGTGTAAGAAGCGTCCTTGCATCCCGTGGTAAATCTGCACAGAAACTAAATGTAGTGACAAGTGCTTCAGATAAAGCTTTCACATGTGACATGGACAGTAGATGTGCTCTGTATAGGGTTGCAAAGGGGCGGAAAGTTTCCGGTAAATTTCCGGTTGTAAGTTTCCGGTAAATTTCCAGAAACTTTCTATGGGAAGTTTAGCTCCGGAATTTTGGGAATTTTGAAAAACAAATAAATACGCAAATTAAACGCTGAGCAATAAAAACATCATTCAAAACTCTATTTTAAAGATGTATGGAATGCTGCACACGTTGCATGTTGAGTTTCAACCCTCCACTGTGCATTCTTCCATCACATGCACAGATAGTTCCCAGCATCCTGCACACTACAGCACTATTGAGGCCTGCTGTAGTGTGCAGGACGAGTCAGGTAAGTTTTGATGATATTACTGGGGAATACATATTAGCCTGCTTATGAGGATTGTGCATCTGTTCATCTAGCCTATTTCCATTAATTTATCCAGAAATTGTAAAATATGTTTACAGACGATTCCAATTGTTTGGCTAACTGTTTATATCTCTGGCATTGCATTAGCGTTTTTTTACAAACTTTTTCCTCATCTTATTCTACAGAACAATGCCACGTGCACTCATGTGTGGAGACATTGCACCCCATCCAATGTAGAAGGAAAGGCTGTGTACATTTGCAAATACTATGCAAAGACCTATGTTAAGAATGACACAACGATGCAGAAGCATATCGTCAAGTGCCCAAAGTTTCCTCAGGGCTCAAATCAGCCTATGACAAAACTAAATGTTTATATTTATGTCTGTATATGACAAGGTAAATACAGTTAGTATAAATTACTCACAACATTTCCAGTTTATTCCCGTTAATTCCCGTTAATTCCCGTATATTCCCGTTTATTCCCGTATATTCCTGTTAATTCCCGTTAATTCCCATGGAAAGTTTCCAACTTTGAATATTCCCGGAATTTTGCAACCCTAGCTCTGTACTTCAGCCTCGAAAGGGTTGGAGACCGAGAATTTAAGATTTGTAATATTCAAATTACATGTGTTTCTGAGGGGATTCTTTAAACTCTCAATTCCTTTGAGACTCTTACTTCCGTTACTTTAGTTTGCCAATCCAAGCTGTGATTTGCTCTGGCTTTAGCAATAAAAATATATAATAATATAAATTACTGTATAATTAGAAGATTTTGACATATAGGGCGCCAAAGATCCAATATATTCAGAACAGTCTGTGGCCAAACCAGGACTGAGCATCAGTAACTACTGGACTTGTGACTATTTAAGGTGATCACAGGTAATAATTAATAATTGGAACATTGATTATCTTGGCAAAAATGCAAGACAATCTAGAAAATTCAAAAATCATAGATAATCCTCCCTAATTTGAATAAAACAACGCAGCGGCGTGTTTTACATCTTAAAATGTATCATCTAATTTAAATAAATATGCAGTTAGCTGATTAAAGGAAAGACTTGAAAAGATGTTGTCAGCTATCAGATTTTAAAATGCACAGGGTATGATGCCAGCTGTTCCCATTACCCCTGAATGTGATTAAGTGTCGCTCTTTGCAATATCAGTCTGCTTAGCTGATGCTTATCACTTCTACTTTTTCCTTCCTGAGTGCTGTAAATCCACCATGTGTTAAAGGAGGCAAACCTTAATCAAATTTAGGTCTTAAAAGGAGATAGTGTTGGAAACATGTAGGAGTGACAACAGTCTCTGTTCTAAATAATGTGTTTCAGCTTTTAAAAGTCACATGGAAGAATTTAGGTACATCGTGCATTAGGCTGTTCATTACTGAAAATGACTCAAACTTTTGTCTCTCTCTCCTTCACTCTAAATGAATGGTAATCTGTCTTCACTTTCTTTCATTATCTGAAATTCCCAAGCACTGGTTGTACAAAAACAATCAGCAGCCAGCGGCTTATCCATTATCCATTTGATTTTCACAGTGAGTACCTATAATTAGGAAGGTCTGTCTTTAACGTCAATCACTATATACTAAGTAAAAGTAAAAGCAGGAATACATGATTTATGTTCTTCAACATGTAATGTGTGGTTTTGCTTCTACCAGTGTGACAACATGTTATCTGTTTGGTGGAAAAACGGCTGCTACGCTTCTACTCTCATCTTGCACATGTTACCATGACGTATTAAATAATGAGCCTATGCTTTCAACACGCACATCCAGAGTTGGAGCCCTAACTGAATACAAATGTGGCTGAGGATTGGGAGGACTGCGTCGTTTAGAACCATTCACCGCACAAAGGTGATGGCTCGGTCTTCAGGAGAAGAAAAGTCTCCCCGATCTATTGGCTCTCTTCTTAACATTAGCACTGTCCTGTGGAAAAACAAATTAGCTCATTATCCTTGGAAGGCTGGGCTCATAGGAGCAGCATGCGTGACAAGCCAAGCCTTTGGATGTGCCAAGCTGAAAATGTCAACATACTACCTGGAGAGTGCACATTAAACTCAGGCAGTAATGGCCGTCACAAGAGAGATCCCCATTATCATGTCCATTAAGGCACCACACTCCTTCCCATTGAAAAAGAAAAAGAAACACCCAACACCCAAGCAGCGAGATTTCAAAGTACGGAATGAGCATCTGTAGATAAATGCCAAGGTGACATATTGCCTGTTGTTCTGCCAATGACACACATTCCTGAGATCATTAACATTCTCCTGGAGGATCCGTGTGCCAAGCATACTTTTTTAAGTGGTCTTTCTCTGTGCGAATGTACGAGTGTGTGAGGATGTCTCGTGTGATGTGTCAATTGATTTGCATGAACACAAAGGCAGAGGCATGTCGGCACCTTAATGTGAGACACATGTGACTCTATCCAGTTCATCCAGGACTCATTACAGTCTGCTCAAAATAATATTGGCCAATCCCTTCGTGCACTGAATACACTGGGGTTTGAGGTGAAAAGATGGATATAGATAGATAGATAGATAGATAGATAGATAGATAGATAGATAGATAGATAGATAGATAGATAGATAGATAGATAGATAGATAGATAGATAGATAGATAGATAGATAGATAGATAGATAGATAGATAGATAGATAGATAGATAGATAGATAGATAGATAGATAGATAGATAGATAGATAGATAGATAGATAGATAGATAGATAGATAGATAGATAGATAGATAGATAGATAGATAGATAGATAGATAGATAGACTTTATTAATCCCGTGGTAAATTTAGGATATGAACGAATAAAGAGGAATTTCCACTTTTATTTACTTGTATTTACGTTAACATTGTTAAAACAGGGATAAAGGAATCACAATCAAATGCTGAAACATAGAGGCCGTACCACAATGTACATCCCACTGGCAGCATCTCACAAAGAAGAACAGCTGAGCAGCAAAAGCTCTGGAACACAATTCTGTGGACTGATGAAACCTTGGTTAACTTCCATCAAAGTCATGGAAAGGCCAAACTGGAAAAACAAAAGGGGTCTGTCCATGATCCCAAACATACAAGGTCACACACTGTGAGTCCCTTATCTTTATTGCCGATGGTAGGAGAAGAAAGAGTTCAGTCGAGTGTTGTGAATAATGTCCATTGTTAAATGAGGTGAAGTGTGTGCTGGCTAATAGCTGCTTGTTGCTACCTCACTGGTTTGGGACAGTGGTTACGTGTTTCTGTCCACCTTGTGGAGTATGTGAAATGACGAGAAAGTGATTTGGTTGATTGGATCCCAATCCATCCTCAGTGCATTCTGGGTGAACTTAACTTTACCCTCATCTGGTCAAGCAACATCCGATTGCAATCCAATCACCCAAAAGGCGTTTTAATGATAGGTGTGAATTGCCTCATGTCCTAAATAGCAAACCTCTTACATTTCACGATTAGGATCCAATTTCCTCTACGTGAACCCTTCTCTTTGTTCTGTTGTATTCTCTGCACTGGTTTTTTATTAATTTCCTCTTTTGGGGGATGAGTGGTGAGCAGAGAAATAACAAGAAGCAGAAGAGAGGTCCCTCATGCATGAAATGAAAGAGCTGGGGCCTCCTGCAGGGACCGACACTGACGTATTCACTACGGGCAAAAGCCTGCAGTCCCTTGTACCCTGCTAGGTTAGAAAACACAGATTCTCTATATTTGCAACTTTACATGGGTGTGTATACTGTTCGGACTATAGCATGTGGGTGGCTCCCTGGCAACCCCTTGACAACCGTTTCCCTGGCAACAGGCACATTCATGATGTTAACCCTGTTTGTATGCTCAAAGTTGTGTGTGTGTTTGCCAGCGTGTGCGCCCTGTGACTGGAGGTGGTAGCAGCCTACTAAAAACTAAAAAACACCAAAAACATTGATCAATATTTTCCGTACTATTTTTAAATATTATGGCCTGCACATGTGAGTCGTGGCTCAATGTTTTTCATATTTTCTCATCGTGACTAAGAGGTAACGTAAGGATTCAATCTGACAGCATATTTTATTACACACCACAGCCACAATAATACAACAGACTGCCATGCAGATGAAGAGAGGATTTGGTTGAAAGGAGGCTGCAGCAGATGTAATATATGATAATGTCAACTATTGAAAACTGAACCACACTTGTTTTCTTTGTATAAGAGGCACAAAAGCACAGATATCTGATAATATACAGAGGTTGCTGCATATATACAAGTGAGACATTTGCATTTGTCAATATTGAATATATGTAAAATTCTCTGCACATGAAGGAAAACAAGTTTATGTTCATTATTTCAGTGATATGAATAAAGTCTGGCGACTTTCATGATTCTTTGAACTGATACAAATGTACAAATCATATTAATTTATTAATATTAACCTCGGATACTGCAGGATTCATTTAGTTATATATTGATATGTTATCAGTGTGCTAGTGCCCTGTTTGTCTCAGTATCGTTTTAATCGTGTTGTGTTGCCACACCCGCAAACTAATCTCAGATGGTATCAGTAAAGTGTCGTCTAATCCGAGGCTCAAAGGGACGCGACGCCACATGTTTTTCAGCGTGCCAGTTCAACGGGCGAAGTGGAAGACACACAGATCGAGCCATCTGCTGGCGGATACTGAGGTAAATGTGAGCAGACAGAGAATCTAGTGGAAATATGATTTAGTTTATGTAGTCCCTAAGTAACCTGTCATCCCCCATAACGCATGAAGGGAGCAGGCAAAAGTAGGTCTATTACCATGTTGATAACATCAATTTGAAGCGTCAGTATGGGGTGAGCTAATACCCAGTCCTGCGATGCTCTCTCGTCGCCTGAGCCACAGGGTTTCCGCTTTGATTAAAATCACAAACCAGCCATTCTTCCATACACAATTCTTTCCAGTACCTCCGACAGCAATTAGATTCATTTCACACCCCCCAGGTATTTTCACTTCTGCCACATGAGAGAGAGGGAGTGTGGTGTCTGCCGGCGGAAATGTCACCAGAGGTGTTTCTGACGGTTCGGTCCCTGTCACTGATCTGGGTTCAGAATGTGACTGCAGCTGAAGTGAGAGTAAAGTTTGCCCGGACATTTTACAATCGGTCTAAATTAGGCCTCTGTGATGTCGGTTAAATCCAAATAAATGTTTGACTTCTAATGGAATAAAGGTAATAAAGTGAGGCAGACGGCAATGGACTGAACGCTCATGATGCCCCGGAGATTTCCACATTATTGTCCATTAACATGAAAGACGAGAATGTTTAATGTGGTTAATGAGCACGACTTAACTGCGCAATGTATTACAAGGGAATTTCAAAGCTTTTCAGGTGTTCAGAATTCAAAATCAAATTGTTTAGATATATATTTATAATTTGGCTTTTATTCAGATTTTAAGAGCCACATTGTTCCCGTTTAGGAGTCCAGTGATGTTAAGACGACATGGATCAACATTAGTATTAAAGTCTTATAAACTACTTATGCTTTTGGTAAAACCTGTTTTATTGACGATGACAGGAATTATGGTACATGGACACTGGGGGATAAGTCCTTGACTAACTGGTTTGGCTGGTTTAGGTAAGGTCAAGGATAGGGTGGGTAAGAATAGATAGTTTTAGGTAAGGTTTGGTTAGTTTAGATCAGGATAGGTTAAGTTAGATTGAGTTGGGTTAGGATAGGTTAGGTTTGATTAGTTTAGATTGGGTTAGTTTAGGTTAGGCTATAGGGTGAGGGTTGGATTAAAATTAGTTGATTTAGGATAGGTTAGGTTAGGTTGCATTGTTTTGGTTTAGGTTACGTGTCTAGCATTATCGTTAATAGAACTCAGATCCACAATGACAGATAGTTTGTTGCTGATTGAAAACTGTGTCTGAACACATATACAGCCGTGGCCAAAAGTTTTGAGAATATTGGTTTTCACAAAGTGTGTTGCTTCAGTGTTTTTAAATCTTTTTGTCAGATGTTACTATGGTATACTGAAGTATAGTTACAAGCATTTTATAAGTGTCAAAGGATTTTATTGACAATTACATTCAGTTTATGCAAAGAGTCAATATTTGCAGTGTTGACCCTTCTTTTTCAGGACCTCTGCAATTCGCCCTGGTATGCTTTCAATTAACTTCTGGGCCACATCCTGACTGATGGCAGCCCATTCTTGCATAATCAATGCTTGGAGTTTGTCAGAATTTGTGTGTTTTTGTTTGTCCACCCGCCTCTTGAGGATTGATCACAAGTTCTGAATGGGATTAAGGTCTGGACAATTTCCTAGCCATGGACCCAAAATTTCGATGTTTTGTTTCCCGAGCCACTTAGTTATCACTTTCGCCTTATGACAAGTTGCTCCATCATGCTGGAAAAGGCCTTGTTTATCACCAAACTGTTCTTGGATGGTTGGGAGAAGTTGCTCTCTGAGGATGTTTTGGAACCATTCTTAATTCATGGATGTGTTCTTAGGCGAAATTGTTACTTAGCCCACTCCCTTGACTGAGAGGCAACCCCACAGATGAATGGTCTCAGGATGCTTTACTGTTGGCACGACACAGGACTGATGGTAACGATCACCTTTTCTTCTCCAGACAAGCTTTTTTCCAGATGCCCCAAACAATCGGTAAGGGGATCATCAGAGAAAATGACTTTACCCCAGTCCTCAGCAGTCCAATCCCTGTACCTTTGACAGAATATCAGTCTGTTCCTGATGTTTTTCCTAGAGAGAAGTGGCTTCTTTGCTGCCATTCTTGACACCAGGCCATCCTCCAAAAGTCTTTGTGTCGCTGTGCATGCAGATGCACTCACACCTGCCTGCTGCCATTCCTGACCAACCTCTGCACTAGTGGTGCCCCAATCCCGAAGCTGAATCAACTTTAGGAGACGGTCCTGGTGCTTTATGGACTTCCTTGGGCGCCCTGAAGCCTTCTTCCAACAATTGCACCTCTCTCCCTGAAGTTCTTGATGATCAGATAAATGGTAGATTTAGGTGCAATTTTACTGGCAGCAATATCCTGGCCTCTGAATCCCTTGTTGTGCAAAACAATGATGACTGCACGTGTTTCCTTGCAGGTAACCATGGTTAACAGAGGAAAAACACTGACTTCAAGCACCACCCTCCTTTTAAAGCTTCCAGTCTGCTATTCTGTCTAAATCAGCATGACAGAGTGATCTCCAGACTTGTCCCCATCAACACTATCCCCTTTCTTAACAAGAGAATCACTGACATGATATCAGCTGGTCCTTCTTTGGCAGGGCTGAAATGCACTGAAAATGGGTTTTGGGGTATTAACTTCATTTTCGTGGCAAAGAGGGACTTTGCAATTAATTGCAATTCATCTGATCACTCTTCATAACATTCTGGAGTATATGCAAATTGCCATCATAAAAACTGAGGCAGCAGACTTTGTGAAAATGAATATTTGTGCTCAAAACTTTTGGCCACGGCTGTACACTATAATACACCAAGTTCACATATACGCAGATGACAATGTTCTACTGCTGAACCTAATTTTAACAACTAATAATTTATGCACCCGTTATGTTTGCAATTGGCAGCTCGCTCCTCCCATGCTGTGCAGTTTAGTTCTTTGTTTGCTATGAGACACAGGTGGCTCATTGCTGAATCACTCCTCTGTCCTGTGCTCCAGTGATCAACGATCTGAGTGACCCAGCAGACCTGAGCTGCCATCTGTCTGAGGACTCCCGCTGTCTTGTCTGGGTCCCTCAGATCTTTAAATGTTCTACGTGTCATGTTTCCAAACACCAATCCTTTTGTCCGTTTGCTTCCAGCCCCACTTTCCTTTCCTCTGCTGTTCATCCCCGTTCCCTCGTTTATTCTTGTGGTCCTGGAAAAGCAGTAAAATATTTTACAGGTATCATTACAGTATTTGAGTTCTAACTGAGAATTAATCACCGTCTCCAGTCGGCCCCATGATTGTCAGGGCTGCATATAATTAAACGAATGCCGACAGTACCACAGAGACTCTAAACCTATATAGGTAGAAGTACTGAGTAGCTGTGAATAATCCCTTTCCCCTGCAGGAATCCTGTATTTTACATTTCTCAAGGCCTGCTTCAATATAAGACATCCCTAGGAGACAATCACCCCCCCATATTTGACTATTCAAAAGATATGAAGCACTGAATATGGTAAATATTTCATATAGACTGTCACATGTGAATAGAATGTGTAAAATAAAACATACATTACAAGGTAATTGGATTTTTAAATTCAATTATTTATATGTATATATAGCGAACATAAGTGTATCAGAAGATATGGGATTTTCTCTTGGTCCTGTTTCCATACAGACCTCCCACACACACAGACACAGACACACACACACAGACACACACACACACACACACACACACACACACACACAGACACACACACTACTTTAGCTCTAACTGGACAGTTGTTTTTCCCTAATCTCTCAATTGCCTTCTCTTTTACTTTCTCCAGCAGCTCCACTGCTCACAGCATATCTTCGTATTGCTCTCTCTCTCTCTGGCTTCACTTAACTCCACTCCCTGGCCTCATCTCCAAGTCCATTTTGCTCCCTGGTTCTCACTTTCTCGTCGTCTTGCTCTCTCCATTAAATGAGCGAAACAAGCAGGCGAACACTCGATTTCCCACTGGCTGTGTGGTTGTTTTGCCCTGAGGTTGCAGTGAGAGCCGACTGAGCCGAGAGGGCGGCGCGAGATCAGCGACACTTATCCACTCTTGGGGGATTTGGCTGCCTATAAGATTATTTTATGTTTTAACAAGATATTACTGTATTAAAAGACACAGATTTGTCTGATTCCTTACACAGACGAGATGATTGACACCTCTGTGCTGTCTGTCTGTTAAATAACAAGTGGCGGTACAGGTGGACACCTTTCTATTATCAAGCCAATTAAATGTGATGTCTTGTTTGTTAAATCTGTGAGTGCTGGTTTGATGGGGGGGTGGTTAGGTGAAGGATTTTCTCTCTTCCCTTGGCTTGTCTCAACTAAACTCCAGATTTATCTGGCATGAAAACTGTTTTACTCACAGAGCCCATGAAATTCATGAACCAGCTTCGGTCGGGGGGTTCACTGGGAGTCATGACGATGTGGAGCCCAGCATGACAGCCAGGCACCCCCCCGCCCCCCCCCCCCCAGCTTTTGAGAATGCTGCGCCATCCCTGCCAGTGACATGAAGCGAAACACTAAGACGTCTCACTCGGTTGGATTTGCTGGAATCTCTCTCTGTGGAGTTGTGGTTCTGCCCTGACAAACTATCTTTGACAAGATATCCGTCATGATGATCACTTACAATCGACACAATGCAGCACCGGCACTATATTTTGACTTAATCCCAAATCCCTACTGGTTTGACCCTCGGGCACAGGCTAGACACTAAAAGCTGCAGCTGAATGTTTCTGTGCTACGAATGATTTCTGCTATTGGAGCTTTATAAACATGTAACCCCCCCCCCCCCCCACCCACCCACCCTCACTTCTTCATATTGCAAAGGCATTATGGTAATATGATGTAATCGTTGAAATTAGGACCCGATCCCTAAATGTGTGATTAGGTATTGAGCTGGCTACTCCAGAATCCAGATGCTAACGAGATGTTCCGAGTTGCCCACGTTCTCCGGCCCCATCGAACCACTAATAAGCAGACGCCCCCCCGCTCGTTCTCCTTCGCCTACTCCTCTGTTCACTTTATTAATTTGTGAGCCTCTAGTGCCGTCTTTATATGGGCCCTGTGTTGCTAATTGGCCAATCGTGCACTCCTGCTCTGCTGTGAACCTCCCGGGGGGGGCACAGACCTCGACAGGGATCCCGCCTCTCCTACTTAACCCGTCGATGGAGAGAGTAAATGCCGTGTTTCCCACACGGTCGCCTCAGAGCCCCGGTCGGTGTCGTGCAAAGCACACGCAGCAGGTCTCATCCATTCAGTGAATCCTCGAGAGACTCCAGTACAAACCACAGGGGCTGATTTCATTGTTTTTGGCACAGAATCACCAGTGTCAAAACTTTAACACAGAGACATATGTTACCTGTTATCAGAATAGAGTGCTAAGATTCCTCAGCTTTGACGCTTTTGTCCTCTGTTATCCGTTTTAAATGGATTAAAACAATGCGCTGGGTCTCAGTGCAATGGGGGAGGTGGCGGGGGGGCGGGTTCCAAAGGGGGGGCTGACGACACACCGAGCAAGATCAGGGTCTCCGTCGGCGGCGTTAATGGATGATTGACGACATCGTGCATTTCGGCAACTATCGCCTGAACTGACGTCTTCTCTGCAGATTCATCCTTGCAGAGCACCTGTAGTCGCAGCTCTCAGCCGTGACTGATGAGTGAGCATGAAAGCTCCCTTTGAAGGAACGCACAGCTTTCTTGTATCACCGCCACCACCACAGGCCATCTGCTTTAACAGGGTATAGACTTGGCACTGACGTCTGATACCTGATGGGATTCGCTGTCGAGTAAAGTAAGTTGAAAATAAAAATAGAATAACGGTGCTAACTACCTATAAATTCAATCAACCTTCTGGGCCTGTAATCCAATTAAAACGTTTTCTCCTCTATTTGTTTAACCCATATATTCTGCAGGAAATAAAAGGACAAATTAAAGGCTCTCTTGGATAACAGGGGGGGAATAACAAGGCCTGATTTTCCTCTGACGGAAGGTTTAACAGTGAAGGTATTTTTAGCTGAATCTCTTGGGTTTTTTGAAGGAAACAAAAAATAACTCAAAGGAGCGAACATGTAAAACACAATATTTCTACTTTATCGAAAGCACAACACGTCTAAAGGTGTTTTGTGTTTTTTGTTTCTGTGACTGCTGATGTGTTTTTTCAAGCGCTCTAGACGCGGTGCATGTGTTCAGTGTTCGAACATGGAGGCATTTTGAGATTTACGCTTTGCGACGATGCCAAATCCTCTCTCAATGTTTGAAATTGCCCTATCTGGCAGTGTTAAAGAAATTGAAAAACAAAAACCTGGAGTCGCACCAAATCCCTAATGGGTGTCTTCCCCTGACCCATTTCCACTTCCCTCCTCCTCAAAGTGTATCTGTGTCTTGTATTTTTGTTTCCACGACGGCTGCTCGTGTCTTTCAAAGCGCTCTAGACGCGTTGCATCTTCTCAGTGTTGGAACGTGGAGGCATTTTGAGATTTAGGTTTTTACGATTATCCCGAAATTCTCTCTCTTCTGTTGCCTCAGGTTTCATTTTACATCTTCTTTTACTGCTATTTCTCCCCAGTTCCAAACAACGATCGCTTTGGGCTTTCTTCTGCTGGGCTCAGAAGCAGATCCTCTGTTGAATGCCAGTGCAGTACAAAAAGAAGGAACATAAAAAAAAAATACATTTGATTTGTGCTGTACTAAATAACCTTTTGGCACACATCAGCTACCGTCATGAAGCTAATATCTGTTTCATTCACTGCCACTTTGGTCGCTCCCTATCAGTGAGGAGATCAGGCGTTTAATGTGTGTACAACTTGGCACTGTTATCCTGTTGAGTCCCCTGGGCCTATTTGTTAGCTGTCAGTGACTATCTACCTTCATCCCTGCCCCATCGTGTTTGCTGGCCCATGCTACCAGGAACTGGATCTGTCAAATAGCTGTCCCTGTGGGGTAATAGCAGAGCTCTGCATTTTGTTAAATCGATCCTGGGAGACGCATAAAGAAACAGCGAGAGTAGGAGAGCAGAGATGTGTGTGTGTGTGTGTGTGTGTGTGTGTGGGGGGGGGGTGATAACACCACACCAGGAAGCTAGTTAGAGGGAGATGCTGAGGAGCAAACAGACAGGTCCTGGGCTGACAAACAGAGAGAGACACGGAAAATAATAATAAGAGAACGGATCGTGAAAATGAAACTGAAGTATCAAGGGAGATCTCCTGGCACAACAGATGGCCGGTAGGTGAAAGGAAAAGATGAAATTATGTGACAAGGGATGAGATTGAGAAAGATATATGGAATTAATAAAAACAAGATGGGGAATGAGTGAATCTGTTTTTTCTCCACAGAGCAGTGGTTCATTGATATGTAACATCTGTGTTTAACCTTTGACCAACCCCTGATACCAAGGAACATGCTCATAATGCTGAAGACGTGTGTTTGTTTGAGTAAGAGAGGGAAAGAAAAATAACCCAGTGTAACAGAATCAGAGCAACAAGGGAGGAATGAACAGAACAAGTCCAGACTCTGCAGACGAGCGACCGCATAGAAGAGGGAGTTTCCACATGAACGTAGGGAGAACTGAGATCGTATGCATTTGTGCAGCAGGCCGGCCGGATGGCAGTCAGCAGCAATGGCCATACATCCTCATTAGGGACCCGGCTGGTTCCCCCAACATACACGACATCAGCAGAATCCCACTCCAAATGTTGAGAGGAGTCACACGCACAATGGAAGCCACTTTGCTGGCGGTGCAAATGAGCAAAACATGAGCAGGAGCCGGAGATTAACACAGTGTCTCCTGGGATGTGTTGAAACTAAAGTAGTTCACAGAAGTTGCCTCTGAAGATTATGGTCTATTCCTGCCCGGAGAGAAATCTCATTGGAAGTCCTGCAGCCTCCCCAGAGAGTGACCGACTCATGTGATCAGCTCAAAGGGATTTTCTATCGCAAACACGCCCCCCCCCTGCCTTTCATTAAGTCATTCCCAGACACACCGAGGGCAGACGCACTCTCACGTCTGACGGGAGGTTTGCGGTCTCTGGAGTGACGGGAGACGGACCGGCGTCAGGATGCGGACAGACAGCGACATCTCTCTGCTTCCCTCAGGCCCCCAGGGCATTGATAAGAGCAGACATTTTAATTTGCTCGGTCAAAACAAATGCTTCAAGACTCAGCTGGCAGGCCCAGGAAAAGCTAATGGGCTCTTGAGTACTTCGTTGGCAGAGGGAACACAGACACCCGTTCACAGGGCATCAATCTGCTGCGGTTTCTAATAGTCATCATTTTCTAATGGGTCCTGGGCCAGAAAACTTTAATGAACTAAACTAGAGAATGCACCATGTCATTTGTTTATCAGTACAATGCAGTGGGTACTATTTATAGTGGCCTGGATGTATTGCTCTTGATGCAGATTAAAGATTGCCGGAAAATTTTGATATTTCTTTCTTGCCCAGAGAAGATAAGAAGATCCATACGGGGGAAAGCTCGTCCAGCTCTATGCAAAGGTTAAAAATAAGCCCACCAGCACATCTAATGCTCTCTAACCCGAGACACTATCGCTTATTCCCCGGTTTCCCGCCTCTTTTGGAAGCTAAACAAACAGCATCTTTCTCAATCGATTAATCAATCGGACACTATTTGCCTCGAACTTTTCAAATCAGCCTTGTAAAGTGAACAGACTAAAAGCATCAGAACGTTATCCCCAAACCAACCTCCACCCACAGAGCAAAACAACAATAACAGGAACTGCTCTCTCTTCATATTTAATGGCCACATATTGAGCGCTATCGATCTTCTCATCCTGCTCTTGGCAAAACAAGCAAACCTGTGAAATTCCAAACTCTTGTACAACTACTTCAAATGCGTTTCACTGCTCAAGCACAGAAACGCATGTATAACACGTTCCAGAGTCTGATTCCAGAGAATATATCAGTCATTTTCAGCGACTGTAAACATGTACTTGAGCATTATTCACTAATCAATACAGATTCGTGCCCGACACAGTCATGTTCATCCGTGTTTCTCACCATCCTCCATCCAACTCTACAATATACTGCATTGTGTTATTGCATCAGTGTCAGTGACCAGTTGTATTTGGACTAATTTAAACTCTAGGATTGTGTGTATCTCTGTAGGAGAGGAGTAATGTAAATGCAAATCAACACCATGGGCCAGAGAGTCAGCTAAATCTTTCCAGACTTACTTTTTATTCTGCACTCGAATGTCCTTGAACAGCACCAAAGCTTCCACGGTATCATTCAACAGAGCCATTACACACCACTATGAAGAGATGCCCATAATATCTGGCTCTTCACAAATAGATGCAGGCATAATAGATCCTTAGATATTTCTGCATCAGCGTAACAACATGAAAATGAAATGATGTTCACAGTATAATGACACTAGACACCCACACACATGCTATCATCACACACACGCTCAGACCTTCTGTAGCAGCAGCACCAAGTTTATGAAAAGATTAAAAACTCCAAATACCTAAAATCCCTGTCTGATGTTATCCTTCTCAGACAAAACACTTAGCTCAGAGGAATAATATCTGTTCCCCTCCATATCCCAATAATCTCATACTAAACACCTATAAATTCAAATTGTTTTGTGTAAGCGATTCAGAAAGCTCCTATGTTCTTACAAATAAAAAGCAGAAAACCCCTTGAATTGAATGGACAAAAATACGGTGGCAAAGGCAACATTTATCAAGGAAACCACACGGTGCTGTAATGAAACCAGCTTGGCGTGAACAAGAAATATCACAAGGTAAAAAAATAGAGTCTGCAGATATCACAAAGCTATTTTGGGACTTTCTTGATGCAAAAGTGTTTTAATGTTGCAGCTGAAGATCGTCTAAGTTCTGTTTTTTGTTTTAAATTGGTAATTTGACACTTCTGGAACAACATATATCTTTTAAACACACAAACATTTAATTCCAGAAGCATTAAACTGTCAATTTAACAAGAAAATGTGGAAATAAATACGGAGTCGAGGTAAATAAGACTGGCATTTTCGTATCAGTCGAGTACCACATGAAAACTTCTGCAGAGGAAAAGTCTTTCTTTCATTTCAAGGTGATAAATATTTCGACAGAGTAAAGTAGGGCACCGAGACGTGCGGCTGTTGACTCAGAGGCATTAAAGAGTCAATTTGGAGCATTCTTTGATGCCCGGCCTGGTTGCTGAGATTCCTCGGTAATGAGCAGGGTTCAACGTTTTTCAGTCTCTCATCAGGGAGTCTTAAAAAAGCTCAAGAAACCTGCAGAGCAAGGTGAGCGCTCGCTGCGTCATTTTCAGAAATGAGGAGGGAAAGACGGAGAAAACATCCCTGTTGGTTTTTTTGGGGGGATTAAAAAACTGTAAAAACCAGGAGTGATAACACAGAAACACCGAAAGGATCAGCCTAAAGCCTAAAGCCCAAAGCCTAAAGAAAGGATCAGTGTAGGTACAAGTTATGAATTCAAAAGGGCTGGGGAGGTTTTTCCCTTTTCAAGTCTTTGTGTTTATCTCCTCACCTCTCAGTGCTCATTTGTCGGGCGTGACCGATGTCAGCTGTCTAGATTGTCCCATGCGATTTAAAAAAGAAAAATGCCTGATCCCTTTAAATTGTTTTGCAGATTGATCCTCATCAGACCGTCCGACAGCCAACGACCACTGCAGCAGACATAACTCAGAGGTAACAGAGGAGCCGGGGACGTCCTAATCATCATCAAATCCAATAACCGATCCATACTGAGTGATTTTAACTGACAGGCTGGTATCGACCTGAATGTTGACTGTCGAGCTCCATCATCCCCAAATGTTGTTTTTTGTTCTTTAACACTTCCAGCTTGACACACAACATACTGCTCTCTCTCTCTCTGTGTGTGTGTGTGTGTGTGTGTGTGTGTGTGTGTGTGTATGTGTGTCCTGTTTAATTCAATTACTTATATCTGCTTGTTTATGCTTACATGCATTTATGTTTAAATATCTGCGTTTCATCAGCGACAGTCAACACCTCTGTACAAACTGTCATTAAAAGATAAGCTTTTTATATTTTTCTAAGTAAAACACACATGATCTCAGACAGTCCACAGATTGAGTTTATTTTGACAGTCAGTGTCTTTTTTGTTTTTTTTCAGCAAAGATTTGTGTCAACTGTTTGTGGAGTTTGAGCCGGAAGGCAGCGATCCATCTTCTGCAGTGATGGATGAAAGGAATGTGACAACAAAATCCATCCATCCATCCATAGAGGAGGCAGAGAGACCGGCGATAGGAAAAGTAGGTTCATTTTCACCACTGGCCGGGAAATGAATGATAACAATAATTATCCCAATAGAGTTTTCATTAGTAGCAATAGAACAAAAGGTAACCTTTTATATAGAGAGTGGATAGAGGGAGCATATGGGGAATTATGTAATATAATTGGTTTAATGCCTCAGAGATAGAAAAAAAAAACAATCTTCACTCATTTTATTTTATTAAAGCTGAAAGAAATAATAATTTGGCATTTATCAGGATAATCATTCATATATAGACTGATAGGAATATTTTATGTTGATAAATGTTTTGGCCCACTTTCCCCCTGATGGACTGGGAGAGCAGACGCACACCACTGTAATTCAGCTGATGGTTACTGGGATGGTGGATGAACGGAATGATTGAATTAACTCGTGTTTTTCTCCAGAGAACAGTTTAAGACCCTGTTGCCTCGGGAGAAGCACCAGACACAAGGCATGTCAAAATGTCTGCTGTGAAAAACCGCCCACAGATTCATTATAGACGTCAATTTCTGAAAGAAGATTATTAAACATAGGAATTAACGAGGAAATCGTTCTCATATTGCTGCACGTTTAGGCCAATTAAACATTCGTTGCTACATAATCTGTTCAGGTGAAGAAGGACGACGTTCAGGAAATGTGCCAAAGATGAAAACATATTATCAAGATGACAACTGGAATATTATAAATGCAGAGTAGTAGGAGGAATTACGTGATCCATCCACCTTAGGCCTGTTCTGAAGGCATCTCATCATCCTTTGTGAGCAACGTACGTAGTTACCAGGATACGTGAGCGTCAGAATCTTCACTGTTTTCACTTATCTGTCAATCATCATCTTGTCATCATGTGCGTTTAAAGCTATAAACCGCACATTTATCACAATGTTTCCACCTACGTTTATACTTCGTTCTGCACAAAATGGACGTTTTCAAAAGACATATAGCCGAGACAAGATGATGAAAGTCTCCACATGATTTGAAATTACTATGATGGCAATTACATATAGAGCATGATTGCATAATGCTGCTGCTCAGTTCTGTGAAGACTCTGTACTGGCACAAGGTGACTTCCATAAAAATGAATCCTTGGATTACATCACAGTCCAATGGAGAGGTCAAATTGCACGAACACACACAGAAACACACACAAAGACAGACACACACAAACTCCTTGCACTGGCTCCTTGTACTGGAGTTGGGGAAAAGTCCCAGCCAGATACTGGCATTGACCACAGGCCTCGCTAACAATGCCAAAACAAAATGCTGCACTAATCCCAATTAGGCTTCTGTAATGAGGGGAGCCTGCACACAAGGAGGCAGCGCCAGGCTGCATCACCGAAACTCAATTACACAGCAATCCAGGCAAAAGAAAGCAGGGACAGGGACCAATAATGTGTGTATATGTAAATGTGTGAGGGCGTGTGTGTGTATGTGAGCAAGTTCACAGTTATGGCTCTAACAGTAAATTAACAACAATGGACACAGAGTGGCGAAGCAAAGGGATTGTGTGGGTGCAGCAGAGGCTCTGACTCCAGAAGGAGACACACAGAGAGAGGCTTAATTCAAAGTCGGGCTTGTTCTTAAAGGGAGCAGGAGGTTCATCCATGAAGAGCTGCAGCTGCAGGAATAAGCCGTTTGAAACAAGCAACAATTCAGCATTGTCCCCCTTAATGTTAATGATATGTTGTATTTCTAAGAAATTATATATATGTTGTTTTGCAGGAGAACTTTACGCAACAAGTTTGGGTATTTGAAGAGTTTTGTTGAAGTTGCACCACTGCAATATGTCCCACCCCCCCACCCTCCCCCGGGTGGAGCTTTTCTTACGCACCTGGAAATGAGATCTTTAAAAGGTGCCGAACTGCTGTAATTGAAGTGCTACCTTCATAGATAATAAAAATGTCGGAAGTATCAAGTCGGGTAATTTATAGCGTTAAGAATTTTTTTTAGCAAAGCTGAAAAGAGTATGAGAATGTCCGCCGTTCGGCGAGCTGGACTCAATTGTCAACTTTCTTTTTTTTCACGCAGGCTCGGCCATTGTTATTTCAGCATGCAGAGAAGGCTCAAGGTGTGAAGGCCGTTCTCTCTTTTCCTTAAGCAGTTTTACTCTGGGACCCAGTTTTTGTGATGTCCTCTCAGCTGTAAGAAAAAGCTTAAACCTGGCAGAATTAGGCAAGGTTATTTCATTTCAATACAATTACAGTCCGATGCACACAGATTCAGATGACCTGTGGACAGGAGCCATTATTCACAATGTGATACCGACTTAGTAAAAGATTGAAATTGATTTCCTTACCTTTTGTTTAATTTTTAGGTTTTTTTTGCAGAAAGTTTCTCAAAAGTCTTTTTAATCCTGTAGCTCACCGGTTCTCTCCGTCTGAGGGCGGGTATTAGCAGAGGGATGGAAATCTACAGCATTAACTCGCACTTATGATGCTTTCTCTTCAGGTGATGAATAAAATGTCCCATTTGATTGATGCCTCTTAAATTGGAGCAGGTGGGAATAGCCTGTGCTCTATTACCTGTCAATTTCACTAGGAGATGACAGGTAAAATGGCATATGGCGTGGTGATCTCACACTAACTCACCAGATTAACAGACCATGACTTTGTGTGTGTGTTTGTGTGTGTGTGTAGGGGAGAAGGAGGAGGTAAGGCGTCTCCTGTAAAGGTCACTCAGTCCCCGATTAGACACATCAGCGGGTTATTGGCAACAAGGGAACTGCTGCTTCCTTTCTCCAATCAATGAAAAGGATGTCACGTAAAAGGACAGTTACTACTCCCATCAGCTTGTACCCCCCCCCCCCCACACACACACACACATACAAATTTGCTTCTCAGTAGACAGAAGAAAACATTCACAATACGGAAATAATTTATCAGCACGATTTTGTAATGTATTGAAGTTTGGGATGTATAAAAATGAAATCTAGTTATTACAATAAGACTAAAACACTGTTTAAAAAGGAGATGTTTGGAAAAAGCTGAGTGTGTGTAAGAGACAGATGGAGAGAATTCGTGAATGCGTCCCCATTTTACTTTTAATTTCCTTATCATTTAATGTTTCAGGCAAACTTAGCCCTGAATTTTTCACACCCATCGGCGCCATTGAAACACTCAAGAATACCTCACCTCCAAATCCCTTCACACACGCGTGCACAGCCATAATTGAATTCCTCGTATTTTTCAGAGTAATCGGAGAGAGGCCCTCACCTCTGGCTATTTTTCCGTTCCATGTCGCTGTCATTCAAAGTTTGAATGACAATGGCATTCTGATGAGGTGCCTTTATGAGTACCCACCACACACACACACAAACACACACACACACACACACACACACACACACATAGACACACACATTTAATCACACTGTGTCTTTCTGAGAGGCGGCAGTGGATCATGATTGTGGACTATTCGATCGTGATGGTGGATCCTGATGGCTGCTGACCGTGGAGTATGATTACAACAAAATTGCTTGATAGATAGTATGTCTACTCAGATACTCGACCATTACTGACAATAATCCTACAATTCATTTACCTTCCATTATGCTACAAACTGTTTATTATAACCAATGCTGCAAATACTGTCATTTTTCTGATGTTCTCCTTTACACGTGGCATCTATTGCACTTCTATCCGTCCTGGGAGAGGGATCCTCACATGTGGCTCTCTCTGAGGTTTCTACGTTCCTTTTCCCCTGTTAAAAGTAGTTTTTGTTGAGGGTTAAGGACAGAGGATGTCACACCTTGTCAATACCCTATGGGACAAGCAGCGATCAAAACCTCGACAGGCTGATTGGACAGGTGCACTTAGTGGGGATTTATATGAATAGGACTCCGCAGGGAGGGCGTGGGTTTTGTTACGTGGTTCAAACTCAAGTATTTCTGTCAGTTCAACTGTGATTTCAACATTACACAATGAAAGAAAACCTCCAGTAGCCCGTCAGGCATCACACACACTGTATTATCCTAAGATAGCCCTTCACCAGCAGGATTAAAGTCATTGAAAAGACAAAAGTGTATTTGCATCCGGGTCCAGTTTTTGTGTGGCTAAAAGGGATTAGTGAGGGTTTACAAAATATTCAAGAACGAACAGTATGATTAGAATTTTTTTTTCTTGTTCACTGATCAGGTCAAGTGGGGACCGAACTAATGTTGAGAGTGTTGTAATAGAAGCCCGGTCATTTATCTTGTCAGTTTTCTAATCCGTTTCATTTCCTGTCAGTCTCGCTTCGAGTCGGATCTTTCTCACTTCCTCCATCCTCCTCTATCTCACTCTCACCGCTAGTCTCCCCATCTCTTTCTTTTCGGGGGCCTAATTTCATCAGCATGGGAATGTAGGACAGACAAACTCCTTTTCATCTCCACCTTGTGAAAGAATGTGCAACAAGGGGAGAGAAGCCGTTAGCCAATCGTAGGACAACTGACAATTAATCTTCCCTTTTTTTCTTCCACTTTCATCTCCTCTTGGTTTCTCTACTCTCTCCCGTCCGTCTACCCGCTGCACCTTCTGCACCCGGCTATCCGGGCCAATGAGGGAACAGGAGAGCTTGATGGTTATCTGAAATTCCAATTACAAAGGCACAGTAATTAGAGGAGAATCTGAGGTCGACAGACATTAAACTCCGACGGCCAATGCCAACGTCAAATGACTCTGCTTTAATTAGTCTCCGGTTCTTGAATAGAAGTGATGCATTATTCAAATGCCTGTTCCACCATTTTTGAATTAAGGGAAACCATGACCTGCCTTTTCCTTTTTTTTCTTTCTGAGTTGCAGTAACATGCTGACAGACTTATATCATTATGCAGAATACACATCCTCATATAGTAAATCCATTGGTTCCAATGCTAGGGTTGCAGGGAATAGACCCCCCATTAATCCACAGCTAACTGGTCAATTAAAATATTTCTATTGTTTCTCCTATTAGCAGAAACACATAATCATTCCTACACATGTGGTTACTTTTGAAAATTAGAAATATGAAGTGGAACACATGATGACTAAATGTATAATCCCCTGGGTTGTTCTCAATGGAAAGCTTGTGTTTTAATCACTTTCACTGCACAATGATATTAGCCTCGGAGCTTATTTAACTTTATGTGCCCCACTGAATGACTAGGCACGTACACGCATCCCAATTGAGCACTTTATTAGGAACACCATGTGAAGTGTGAGTAGGGCCTCTGCTCTCAGAGGAAGCCTCGGGGCTTCATGACGTAGATTCCACAGGATGTTGGAAACAGTCCTTTGAGAATCTGGTCCGTGCTGGCACATAATTTCTGACATATTGGATTCATATCTGGGGCTTAAAAGAAGAACACACCAATTTACATGTAAAAACAGGGAAATCATACAAAACATATGAACATTAAGGAGAGAAGAAAATAAGATTCAAACCACTAATGCTTTCTGTGCTTGTGGCCCCATAACTATTCCATGAGCACATTCCAATTGTAGGAGATACGGAGCCAGCTCGGTGGGTACGCGTTATGGAGCTCAGTGCAGATGTTGAAATGCTCGACTGATACCAGGATGTAGCAGGTGGCAGGATTCTGGAAAGTCTGACTTCTGCTTTTCCCCGATAAGCCTAAATATCCTGAGTCCTTTTCACCTTAAGCACAATAACAGGGCTACCTGATGGAATCATCCTAGTTGCTCGGCAATTTAGGAATGCATAAAAGTAATAAAATCATCTGATACCGCGCATATAAGTATGACAAGTTTTTGTGGGTAATATTGCTGCAGTGAGCGTAACACACACAGACACACAAGACACACAAGACACACACACACACACACAATGATTTCTCCAGTCCCCTTACCCAGGACATCTTCCCCACCTGGATTGTGAAAATAAACATTATCTGGAGATAAAGCCCTTGAAGCCTGGAGTTCTGTCCTCTCGTGTTGCTGTGACACCATTGATGAGCAGCTTCATCGAGCATTAACATTCATGAGATGCTTTGCATTGACCAATAATGAGCAAGTGTGGGCGTGTAAAGGGACGTGAACTCTGTTGCCATGACGGGTGTAATTGTCAATCTCTGCTAGGGGGAAATTAAATCTCTCATTTATTTGGTTTTCCATCTTCATTCACTCTGACCCAGTAATAAAGCTGCCTACACCTCAACACCTCGTCAGAATTTTAACAGTGTAACATTTATATAGATACCAAAATCATTCATATAGACCCTGTAGTTGCAGAGATATACATTACTAATTTAAGTTTTAAGCAGGGCCCTTGGATAGGGGCCTAGTAAATAAGACTAAAGAAAAGATGAAAGAGGGGTGCTCTAGAAATTGTAACCATGACTAATGTAACCCTTGTTCATTGTTAGGGGATGAATAGGAAGATAATGTTTTAATTGGAAAAGTGGGTGAAGTGACATCTGTATTTAGCTGTATAGAGAAGACATCAGCATGTGGGATTGGAGATCATATACAACATGATATAACAGAAGAGCAACTCAGAAAGGGATATAACATTTAGGTTTCACTGCATTAACACCAACCCAAAGAGGAATGCTCTCTTGAGAATTCAGTGGCACAAAAACCTCAGGCGCTGGTCCACAGAAGATTAATTCTTCGTGTGCATGTGTGGTTCACACCGAGAGGAGGAGGAGAGGACAGGCCTGGATGCTCGAGCTCTACCCTGAGGATATCTGGTGGCTCTGCTCCGCATTGGGCAGAGGTTTGCTGGCATGGTTCGTGTCCACTTGTCCGCCTAATGTGTGGGGTCACTGCAAATCAATACAAAGTTGTTCTGAGAGAAGACCTTTATCCTGCGATGAAACATTTGTATCACACAGGGAGTGGTCCTGTCCAGGATGGGGATTCACACATCCATTTGCCAGGGGGGTCGGGGTCACTGTATAGCTGAATAGCCTGATGAGTATGAAAATGAAGGGAATCGCACCTATGGGAGATTTTCAAATGATGTGAAGCAGAGAGCTCTCGACAACCGACATGAAAAGAGCAAATGAGGCAATATCTTTTGGATGATTGCTGATAATATCCCTGGAGTGGAGACTCCCCTCCTCTGAATGAATGCCAGGGTGCACTGATGCTGCTCTGGCGGCATATGGCGGCCCCACACCCAACTAAGTCACATGATTTATTTCTCCCTCGTTACCTGTTTGCATGTGAATGAAAACACGTCCCCACAAATCTCCTGGCCCTGATACGTGTTAATGTTTTTGGCTCAAGCAGATGATACAGAAAACTGATCCAGACGTCAGCAATCATTACCAAGAGTTTAATCTTCCAAGGACGAGAGCAGTTATTAGAATCGCTGAAACCGTACATCAACAATCATTTGCAGCTACCAGACTAAAAGTCTACCTAATAATTAAACATTTAAACGTCTGTTATCTGCTGGAGGCTATGAGTCATCTGGATAGGGTGGATATAAATGTTTTGAACTGATAATTGACTTTCAGTCCGTCTCAGCGGGAGAAATCAAGCACTAGGACGGCTGGACTCTAAAATAAGTGTTTCTTTCTCCCTTTTCAGTTGGAAACACCACTGATATGGAGTCACTCTTAATTATGCGTTTTGCTGGGTTGTCATCCACCTGCCTCAGCCGACTCCTCCGCTGGCTGCAAATCTGCATTATCTCGGCTTGTCCGATTTTTGGTGTCAAGGCTGAGAGGGGAAAACTAAGCCGCGGATTTGAGCGCAAAAAAAAAAAATCGGAGGGTGTGTGATCTGCAGAAAATGCCACGCTTAGCCGAGCCAAGCTGGCTTAGTGCTTTCAATGGGTGATCACATTTCGACTCTTTCCAAGAGAGGCAGGCTGGAGCATTGGAAAGTGCTTACTCACCACAGAGGAGCCGGCCCGCGCTGTGGCGAGAGCTTGCAGCAGCCGAGGCCATTCAAAATCAATTACCCAATGGGTGATGGAAATAGAAACGCTGCCTTAAAGTGACCAGTAAAAGGACACTATTTATCCTTGGTGCACCATGAGGTCAAAGGTCACAGTCAAACGAGTGGGGGATCGAAACAAACTACATCCATTACACATCCAGCAGACTGTGTCGTCTTATCAACCACAGCAGCGCAGGCAAGACGAAGGTCAAATCTACTGAAAGCCATTATGGCGGGTGCACAACAGTAAGGCGATCAATGTCACTTAACGCTTTCCAGTGAACCCAACCCACTTTAACGGGAGTGAATGATGGTGCAGTACTCGGCAATCTTAATTAGTAAAATATTAAAAGCCTCTAATGGGCACTTAAGTTTGATTGATGGTCTGGGATTGTCCCACCTATTGTAACGTCACACCCGTGACCCCCACCCCCCCGGTCGACCCGATGAGAGGAAAGGAAGCGGGAGCATCAGACGGCCTGTGGTCAGGTTTGAGAGATGACGCAATATAAGCGAGGTTCCATCTTGTAACAATCAGAAGAACAAAGAGGAATCGGTCCATAATGTGGTTTCATGCTGATCCCATCAAGTGTCTGAACCTATGAAATTGTTTTGTTTTGATACAGTTTCCCCTCTTTTACCTTTGGGTTAATATTATTACCCACATGGGTATACACATCTCACCCCCCCCCCCCCCCCCCGCCCCCTTCCATCCAAGTCCTTTCCATTTCCATTTCTGCTCTACTTACTAAATCAGAGACATGACCTTGAGCTGATGCTCAGATGGGAAAAAAAGAACGAGGCATAAAAATAAGAATGAAATCAAGACCAAAAGACCCAAGAATTGAAAGCAGGAAGACACTTCACTTCCTGTGGGCGCCTTTTCACCCATGACTCTGATGTGATGATGATCCCCTCTTAACACCACTGGACAGTAGTAATTATCCCTTCTCTCAATATCTCCTGGAGTACGGTGTGAGGTCTTTTACCTGATGCCATCTGTCGTCTATAACTCCTCGAGCCTCACAGGCGTCTTCACACTGCTTCTATATTTACTCCTATATTTTTATCTCCCTCCCTCTAGCTGACATGTATTAATTATGCTCCTCGTTAGATCATCATGTCTACAACACACAAAGACTAACGCATCACCTGCACATGTGGCATGGGCGATGTTCACACGATGCATTACACAGAGTGAGTCGCTTGGCCTGTTCCAGCTTTATGACATGCCGACGCAAAAAACTACTCACAAGCCTTTGTGCACAAATTAATAAAACATCTGAATAACTGATATTGGCTAAATTGTATATATGTTAGTAACTGCAAGATTTTCTGAAGGTCTTTAGTTGTTTAGAAGCATCAAAACCATGTGATCCACTTTACTCACATGCCTTCGCTCTTTATTTTTACCAGCTCATTCAAGATGGTGTGAATAACAAGAGCAAAGGTGAATTTACTCGTGTTTGGTTCTTACGATAAAAAGTATGTGTGTGTTGAATATGATAACAAAAATATGTTTTAATCACATCAGGAATGTGACCTTGTACCTTTCCAACAATTCAAATAAAGTTTAGGACAGACTACTTCACGTTAAGGCTGTTAGAACCAACTCTTTTTCTCGATTGATTGATTGAGTGCACGAGTCCATGTTGCAGAATGTTGTGTGCACGTAGGCATCCATCTATTAAAGACAAGAATATCAATGCTGCTTTTCAAAGGACGCATCAACTGTAGAAAGCTATTCTCTTTGCAGTCTTCTCTCGCGAACTCTACTGGAAGCTTCACGGCAGCTATGATGACAGAAATATATAGTAGTTGAGAGAGAGAGAGAGAAAACACCTGAGGCTCGCCTGTAATGTTTTGATGCAAAATGCATAACTCCTGTGCTTTCACATCAGAACCGTGCTCCTCCACACTGCTGCAGCTCTCAGCCAGCTGGGCCATTAGGGCTGCACTGTACTCGGAGACTGTGTTTACTAGTCAAACAGACTAAACATCTGTATTGACAGAGGGAAAAACAATGTGCAACAGGACTGAGCAACACCGGAGCTGAATCCTGAATACAAACACGGCTCAGAGGTGAAACAGGGTTAGGGTTAGGAAAAACAGAGGTCCCTATATAACTATGCAATCGAATGCAACTTCACCACAGGCTATAGCCTCAAACATATTGATAGAACTGACAGCTGTAGACCCGTCTCCCACATGTAGTATCTCACTCGAATGCAAGTAGAAATTCAGACTCAGTGCAGGAGGAAGAAAGAGCATTCACATAGTGCAAACATAAATATTTAGAGGTAAAGGTGGTGGTGGGGGGGATTGTTGTATAAATACGTGATGGTTGTTTGAACATTTACTTTAACATTCACTGGTTTTCTGGGTTTTATGAAAATAGACTGAATAAACTACAATTCATATCACAAGGATCCCTTAATTGAATGTATTTAATTAATTGAAAACATTATACCCCTGATCTGCTGTTTTTAATTGTCATTGAACATTTGAATCCATTAAAAAAAAACACGGTAATCAGATAATAAGGTCTTTTAAACTTAGTTAAGATACTTTAATGAATGTAAATGTGTGAGAATTGAAATTGTATTAAATATTTCAAATAGTCTGAATTCATCAATAATACAGTCATACGAAAGAAACCTGTGGATATTATTTAGAATGAGATAAAAAGCTACTATTGAAAAATATTCCCTTCAGGTGAAACCAAGTCACAACAGACTTTGAGAGTAAAACCTAGGGGTGTCAGTTTTTCCAAAATTAGAAAAATATTTGAGTTCCTGAGAACGGTATTGATGAAGAGGGTTTAAATACAGGACAGATTTCACAGAAAACCTGCAGGAGTCACAGTACAGATTGTACTGGAGTAAGAAGAGGATTCTTATTTTCCTTCCGACGGTTGGAGAAAGCTGAGGGAGGCTTTCCAACTCTGATTACCTTGTTCCAGCAGAAAATCACAGACACTTCAACTTGTTGAACACCAGATTAATTTGTTCTTTATTCAGTCTGATCGCCTCTCTCTCTTTTTACTGCTCTGAAATAAAACCTAAAAAATAACTAAAAGATAAAAGACCAAGAATAATGTGGACAACAAAGTGTAGAAAAACCAGGACGAGGAAAAAGGGAAGGTTCAGATAAAGGCGTTTGACAATTGAAAGAAAATGTTCCTTTTCTGATGTTTTTCTTGTTCCTTTCAAATGAAGGTTTGTCTGAAGGGTTAAGAATGGACCTCACTTGGGTTCAGGCTCAGAAAGAGGATGCAGACGCCAGTGTTACCAGTGACAGCACAGTTTAATAAACAGTAATCATCATTCCCTTATATTTCTGGTGACAGCATTTCTCAAACCAGCAGCCTGAGTGCTTTAAGGCAGGTGGCACTTCAAAGCACCTAATTCTGCTGGTACCTAGAACGACCAATTTAGCGAATGTGTGCAAATCCCAGGATTCAAACGGAAAATTAAATGAGCTTTAAAGTGCTTCGATTATTTCTCACAACACTAATAAATACAGGCTTTACTGCAGGCGGCCCAGGCAGCGGATAAAGGTACAAACAGGACAGAACGTTCATCATGCGACTTTCCACCCCCCCCCAGTTTGTTGGTCTTCCTGTGTGATTGATAGCCAGCATAACTGTGACCAACGTGTTGTCTGATTTAATTAGCAAAGATGAACAGCGGCGTGTTGGGGCACTGTCAGTCTTGTTTGTGGGGAAAAAAAGGAAAAACCAGTTCGTGGAAGGTTGCCCACCAGAAGCAGTGAAGAGGGAAACTGTAGAACGCTGCCAACACAGGTTAGTGTTCACCGCCCAGCGTGGAAGACGAGGGGAAAGTTGAGCCTCTTAGTGTGCACGTCTGTATTCCGGATCACTTCCTGGGACAAAGGTTCATCTTCTGTCACCTCACCTAACAGTCACCTTGATGTCTCACAGTCCTCTGTGGCGCTTCTTTAAAGGCCCCAAGGTTTCCTTTAATCAATCAGACAATAACCTCAGAGGCTTTGACCAAAAGTACCATCTGCTGCTCTCTTTTCTCATTCCAATGCTATGCAAACCACAAATAACTGGAAAAACTACTCCAAATACACAATGAAGGGAGTTCAAACTGTGATTTTAATAATTCATGACCGAAGCACGGTTGTGTTGCTGATTCATACAGTCAGAAATAGCACACGTTTTCACACCAGAGTGGCAGCAAATTGGAATCACTTTTCAAGCTGACCTTGTGCACCTGCTGTTAAACAGCCCACTCCAGCTAAGGATAGAGGCAGTAACTAAATTTAAAGACAGAGAGAGAACTACTGCATCATTAAACTCTCCCCACATTTATAACAACTCAAAGAATGCCCTGTTATGAAGTTGTGCGCCCTTCAGTTAGGTTTCCTTTTTAAATCAGCTTCTTGTGAAATTGACCTTGTGTAAAGATTAAGGGGAAGTCCAGAATGTTTTGCTAATGATGACACCAACACCACCAGACCACAAGCTGTGATTTTTGCACTAGTTTAAATGTCATCTGGCAACAATGACTTGCAAATGTTTTCTGTGGGGTGACGGCCTGTAAGAGGGGGGTCAGAGAGAGATCAAGTCCTGGGCTCATTAGCAAACTCCGCGGGACAGGCAGGATTCGGACACCCTGGACCTTGGCAAGCGGAATATGACACAGCATTAGCTCTGAAAAGCGGCTGTTTGATGAGGATGTGGCCTCTTCTGTTTGCGAGTGTAGTCAAACATGAGTGAGAGGCAGCAGGCCGGCGTGAAAATGCGGTTTTCCAGCTGGAGTTTTCTCACAGTGAATGCTTGATAGAACTGCTCATTACTTTTGGGAATACACTTTAAAGCAGTGCGAGAAATCTGCAGCCTGAGATCATTCCGTCAGGCTTAAATATTACTTTCTCAATTTTACTACACATATTTACAGCCAAACTAATCCCACACGTTCTTAAATATTTCTGCAGAAGCCGTACACTGTAAAAATGGTAACTAGTAATTGTTGATCTCATAAGAGTTTTCAAATTAAACTGACTCAGAAATAAGGCTTTGCAATATGCAATCTATAAAATCTTGTCTGTCCAGCAATTTTCTCTCGTTGTTGTCCTAACTACTATTTTAAATCAGCACAACAAGGATTTGTAAATTTTTGAGCAGATTTTTGAGTTAAGTTGGGCCAACTCAGTAGATTCCAGTTTAAACCGGTTTTAACGGCTCTCTGCTGAACCTGAGCGACGGACATTTTCTGTATGGACAACGACGTGGAGCCCACAACAATTTTGCTCAAGAAGGTATGGTAAGTGCGTTTTTACCAGAGGTGTGGACTCGAGTCACATGACTTGGACTCGAGTCAGACTCGAGTCATGAATTTGATGACTTTAGACTCGACTTGACAAAATGTAAAGAGACTTGCAACTCGACTTGGACTTGGACATCAATGACTCGTGACTTCACTTGGTCTTGAGCCTTTTGACTTGATGAGACTTGCTCCTTTCCCCAAAACCCAAAGATTAAAAAGTATGTTATTAAGGAACGCTCTGTATCTTTCATGTTGTATGTGTGCGTCAGGGGTGTAAAGTAACGAAAGGCAAGGCAATTCTCACTGCAGTGGTAGATGCTGCAAATAGTGGATGACGTTCCCTAACGTGCACATTCAACATATGAAAACTGATCGTAAAGTTCACTGTTCGCGAAAAATATGCGCGACATGCACAACACTGCACAGGGAGCCACTGCGGAGGGGCTGCAGAGCCGCGGGCTGCAGACCCCTGGCTACGGCGAAAGAGCGATTTGTTTGTTTGTTTACTGCTCCGCCGTTAAAGAGTGCGGACGTCAAAACATTAGTTCGGCTATAATATTAGATCCGCCTCTCATTTCCTCCTCCCGGTTGCGCGCCTGTTATGCCTCCGCGCCGCACCGGCGGGGCGCACCATACAGAGAAACACTGCGCTACACAGGGGCGGTCCTAGCATATTTGGCGCTCTATGCAAGAGCCCCCCCCCCCCCTCAACAAAAAAAAGTTGAAAACGGAATTGCAACTTTCAGACGGTATTTTTGCCCTTTAAGAAAAAAACACAACAACGATCACAACAACATGGTGCAAGCATTCGTTTTAGACAGAGTCTCTCCTCAGGAGAAGGAAAACATAATGATCTGTCAGCCTATGGTATCTGAGGTCCAAGAGAGGTGGCCTGCGCTGTTTTTGTCTCAGGAGGTAAGGATGTCCTAATTTATTTAGCAATTGTCTTATACAACTACATTGGCTTTTCTTGAAGAAGAACAGTATCTACTGGGGAAATGTGTCAATTCTGTCTTGCCAGTGTTACATTTAAATCTATGATCCATTAGATTCTGTGACCTGTCCTAATTTTCTTACCCTAACCATCTCACTCCTATGGAAGCCCATTTCTTCCAGTTAAAGAAAAAAAAAATCCCCATGCTTAATTGAAATTGCAATTACAATTAATTACAATATTTTGTTGATTGTCTTGTTTAGATATCTGAAGAATTTCGGCGTATCACCAGCAAAGACCTCCTGGGGACTTTTAATGCATCTCTTGAAAGATTTGGACCTGGCCTGCTAAAACTCTACCGGACTAAGAAGGGTGGTTTTGGCCAAGAAATGGAAGACCTCCTTGATAAACTCGATGATCAGGTGAGTGAAGTGCTCCTTTGCCTGGCATTTTTAGAAGAGCATGAATATACTTTCTTATAACAGACACAGAAAAAGATGTTGGCTGCTGTAAAAACTACCTTAGTGGATATGCTTCAGTAAAAATGGATGTCCGCAGTCCTTCCTTTGTGTTTTGGTGGCATTTGGTTTAACAGTATTTTAATTTGTTAAAGTAAAGTTGTGTGTGCTTCATCTTCAGTACTATAAAAGATTTCTGATTTTGCATTATGTGTATGTTCAGTACAGTACTATACTTATTGAAATACTTATTTTCCACTGGATACTCTTTAGACATCTGACATTGTTACACACCGAAAGACAGCAGCACTGAGAGGCTTGCCCATTTTCCTCCGCGAAGATACCAAAAAGGTTTTCATGAAGTGCTTGGTAAGTACTAGTAACTGTAGCAAAAAGATAAATACTTCAGGCCATGTAGCTAATTCCTCATTCTCATGAGATGTTTTAAAGTAGTAGTTCATCCAAAATGGAAATATACACCTCCCCAGTGCAGTTTATCAGTGCAGTAATCATATTTCTCTGATTTGTTCATATTTTCATACATTGTTCACACTAACTTTTTTACAATTCATGTAAATCAACCTCCTTTTCACAAGTTCTACTTCTAAACTACTAAATCTATTTTCAGCTATTACGTCAGCTATGTTGCCATTGCTTCATCAATTTTCTTTGGCTGTCAGGTTCCAGTGTATAGCTGCCCATTTTCTTCTGCCTTTTTAACATTTCAACTGTTTTTAGCCGTTATGAAGCCAATCATATCTCAGCCTACAAATTATTCTTTTCAGCTTTAGCACGGACCTTCTCAGCATTCACACACATTTTCTTCAGAAAATGCTCTTTCTAGTTTGTCAAGGCTCAAATGCATCTGTTATTTTTCCTCAGGACACTTACATTTTGGCACCAGTGCTGGAAGGGGCGTCTGTGGCCATCCACACCATCCTAGATGACGAAGCCGACATCTCACATGCTCGAGACCATGCAGTTGTTTTGGAAGGGGGCATCGTGCTGCATGAAATGGAAAACCTCTCCTCTGCGTTCGCCTACCTCTTTGGCCTTCTATATGCCCTCAATATAAATTACCCCAAACAGTTGAGGTATACATTTGAAGCCATCCAGACTATCTTTTTTGAGCTTGGTGGCTCTCGGTGCTCCCAGCGCACAAGATCTTTGAAAACGAAACTTTTATTTTGAATACACATTGTGTATGTGTTTGAATACACATTGTGTATGTGTTTGAATACACATTGTGTATGTGTATGTGTTTAAATATACATATTGTTGTATGTGTATGTGTTTAGATATACACATTGTTGTATGTGTATGTGTTTAAATATACACATTGTTGTATGTGTATGTGTTTAAATACACATTGTGTATGTGTATGTGTTTAAATATACACCTTGTTGTATGTGTATGTGTTTAAATATACACATTGTTGTATGTGTATGTGTTTAAATACACATTGTTGTATGTGTATGTGTTTAAATATACACATTGTTGTATGTGTATGTGTTTAAATATACACATTGTTGTATGTGTATGTGTTTAAATACACATTGTGTATGTGTATGTGTATGTGTTTAAATATACACATTGTTGTATGTGTATGTGTTTGAATACACATACACAATGTGTATGTGTCTAAATATACACATTGTTGTATGTGTATGTGTTTGAATACACATTGTTGTATGTGTGTGCAAAAATGGTTAGTCATTCAATTTGATGTTGCAAACTAATTTGAGAAGAATGTTTTTTTACAAAGGCGCTTAACCCGCCTGTTCAAAATAAATAAAAAAATATAAAGAAATAAAGAAATATTTCAGATAACATTCAGCTGTACTGTGTTTTATTTATTATCTGTTTAGCATTTTATAATAATAAAATTACAGCAACATGTTTATTCAACAAGAATATTTGTGTTTGGTGCATCTAGGAATATATGCCATTGAAGGGATAATTGTACGTTTATTCAACAAGAATACCTACGTTTAAAGGAGGTACAAATGCATGACATTGAGGGGCATAATTGTTTATTAATTCAACAAAAAAATCTGCATTTGGTGAAGGTAGAAATACATGGCATTCAAGCAAGAATTTCTTTATTAGTCTCACATGATTATCCTAATTAGGTGAACAAGAAGATCCAAGTTGGCAGAACTCTTTGCAGAACTTGAAAACCTTAGTTAAGTCAACAACAGCAGGCAAAAGTTGAGAAAACTCAAAAATCTCTTGCATCATGTTGCCTTGATATTTTACGTTTTCTCAACTTTTTCTTTTTTACAGTGTAGGAGCTGCGTAGTGTTAGCATGAAACAACTTCAAAATGCTGATCCTTTATCTTGAGCTGCCTCCATGCGTGAGAAATCAATTTTCAAAGATTACCTGAGCTTTTTTTCCATAGTTTATTGAGTGGATTGGTATAATGTCAGCATTTGTCACTAGAGTACAGAAAATGACACATTCCGTATTGTATTGCTGGCGGATTAATATTTGTGGTCAGTGTTTGAGTTTGTTGGGGATTGAAGAGTTTGTGCTGCACTGCTGCTACAGGCTATGGTGGAATAATACAGACTTTGGACATGTGATTGTCACTGCTTGTTTATCGACTGGTGCACAGATGAATATAAACATGAAATAACAAAGAAATGAATTGAATTGCCTGATCCCATAGATATGTCTGATACATGACAATCCAGCTAATTGACGGAGTATCAGGCCAATATCTGAAACCAGTATCAGATCGGTGCATCCCAATTTTGGGATAGCTTGAAAGTACTACCCAGTAAGTCAATGGGAGAAGGCAGGACACCACTTAGGCTTCTCTGAGTCAGGGGAAGGAAGGCAGTGCTGTAACAAATCAGCAGCGGGAGAGGCCGTCTCCTTGACAGATCACCAGGGTAGTCAGCAAGATCCTCAGTGACAAGGCTCTAAGAATAGAGGAGAGCTGACCTGTGCATTTGGAAACTCTGGATATCGTTCGACTACAGTGGCCGACACATCTCTTTAAAGCCAGTGCCCTGGAACAGCCCTAAGGGGGGTGGTGGTGCCCGTTTAAAAAAAGTTAGGCTTGAGAAAGTGTGTCAGGTTTCACACAATTGGGGAAAATCCAGTGATTGACGGCCACTTCTCACATCCAGAGTAAGAAGAAATATAAAGTGAAAACCAGATTCAAAACTATAAATTTGCTCCATTCAACCAAACATTGTTCTTTAAAGACAGCTTCAGTGGTGGTGCTTAAATTCTGTGTGTTTTATATTTTGCGAGGGATCAAAGTGGAAGAGCGTTGCTGCAAATGTGTGAGAAAATAAAGGAAAATCTTTCATCTTTAAATAAAATGAAAAAAAATATCCATTAACTGCAAAACTGAACTGAAAGTGAAATGTTTGTTATTGTGAGACTGGGGAGAAGCGAATTAGCAGATATAGGAATAATGATGCAGTTGTTTTCTGCCAGTGCTTCAGCCTCGGCACCAAAAATCACCCTCTGCAGAAACGTGATTGTTTCACACTGATGGTTTTTCAAATGATACATTTGCCCGACAATATTTGCATACGGCCGTTTGCGCTGCTTTTCATTACACAAAAGACGAAAAGCCTTTGAGGACTCATGAAACGCAATTCAACTAATCTAAATGAGTCGGGATTAAAAAGGTCAGAACTGTGGGAGCTGTGTGCGATGAGGATAAAATTATGCGTTAAAAAACTTCAATAAATTTGAAGAAAAGAGATGCTGAGACGGCGACTGACTCTCGAAGAATTATCTGTATAAAAAGAGCAACATAAAGACACTTTTTTGGTTATAAACTGTATATACAAATGCATTAATCAGATACATTGATTAACTGGATATGAATATAAATGCATACACTATATATATATGTATATATATATATATATATATATATATATATATATATATATATATTGCACATGAAATCTATAGACCTACGTTTGAGCCCAGAATATATGACAATGTGCTCTGGAGTACTTTAGCAGCAGCTGGGGGTGGATGTGCCGTGCTGACTTTTAAGTTTTCACTCCTCAGTGGGTTTGGGAGGATTGATGAAGACTCTGGGAAAGAGGCTGTGACTCAGTCTGTTTGTGTTGGACTCCTCTCAGCGCCATTATAAATATTTGTGTAAGATTTTACTCCTCTTTGCCTTTTTATCACACGCAGAAAGCCACACGGACTGAGGTCTCACCATTGGTCGACGAGCCAAGTGAGTTCAGAGGTGTTCTTTCAGCACAAATTGCTTCACATGGTGTCTGTTATGTCACAGGGAGGAACCAGTGTTACCAACTTGACGTGCTTGTAGCTTCATTTGCTGACTTTTCAGAGCCAAGACCAACTTTTTTTCAAAGAGGCACAGCGCAGAAGGCAGATGGCCCCCCCACCTTGTGACTGGTCACTTTCTGGTAAAAGGGACTTTTCTCCACTATCACCAAGTGCTTGCTAACTATGGCAACTGTGGAAACTGTTGGGTTTCTGTCCGTATCATTACTCGGTCTTGACCTTACTCTGCGGTGCCTTGACTTTTATCTATGTTGAGATTTGGTTGTCCAGACAGAGGCTGTGCACTGTGTGAGAGCTGCTTCCCAATATGCCCTGCAAGCTTTTCTAGACATGAGAAGTGTCATTTCTTATTTGAAAAAGTGAACATTGATTCGGGGGAAAGGTTCACAATCGAACTGTAATGACTGTTTTTACTTAAAAACAAATGTTTCGAGACGTAGTGTGACTTGATTCCGCTCTCTTGACCTATCCATAAGTTATGTTGCTTTGCATGAGGAGCAGGCAAAGTCGTTCTGAACTGACAATCACGATACCAAAGCATCTGAGTCGTGGTACGTGGAAGTATGTTGGGCTCTGTGCCATTGATTGCCTGGTCGCAAACAAAGTTGGTGTTTGGGGATTTGAACAAATTGAGAGTCAAAAAGCCTGGGGACACAATTCAGGAGATGCAAACTTACAAGCGGGGGACTCCTCACTCGGCAGACATCACAGGGACACAGGGTGCAACAAATCCTCTCCCGGCTTGAAGATTAGAGTGAACCAGGAACCTCTGTGTGCTTTAAACCTCCTCGCCGCCAGGTGAACTTGTAAATACATGTCAAATTCATTCAAACTTGATTGTTAGAGGAAGTGACAGCCCCACTGGACACCCCGGAGGAGCTCTGTGCGTGGAGAAAGTGGATCAGACATTAAACAGACGTCTCAGCCTGTCAGCTCCGTGACACAAAGTCATGTACTGTCCAATTGAGCTGATGTGTGATTACAGCAGGCCTTGCTCCAGAGAATTCAAAATGTGAGCTGGTGTGTTGATGACCTTTGTAGAACGCCTCCTGCATGTGCTACCCCCCCCCCCCCCGAACTAAACTCTCATCATTCCAGTGGATGTGTCTCAAATGGTCATTCTGTCTCTAACTGATGTGAATGCGCATTTTGTCACTATTGAAGTTTAAATCTGGATTTTAGCTGTGCAGAGCAGCAGCAGCTTGGAAACGGCTGGTTCACATGTAGTTGTAATAGCCCTTGTTTGAGTCAATATTTCATGCTTGTTCTTTTGTGTGACAACAGAAAACCATGTAAATGAGAACAGCCTTACTGGGAATCTGGCTGTATTGAAACACTCTGTGTGAGAACAGAGCGTAGGAGGGAAGCAAACAGAGATGCAAACTGTAAATTGCCTTGTAAATTTTCAGCTAAGTCTTCAATTTTGCACACTTATCTTACACAGCTCTGTCATACACTAGTTTTATTTAATCTTATAAAGTATAAACCCCTGCCCTGGTCTGTCAGTTCATACGAGTTCTCGCCTGGGGTCCTGAGGCGTAGTGCTCCATGTCTGTGTGGCGTCGCACTGACAAATGGCGACTTGTTTTTGCTCAGTCTACAACATTTATTATTAATGTGGTGATTTAGTTAATGAGAAACAAAAAGCATTTCGATGTCAGCACTGACAAAGGCACCAACGCGGCAATGACAAGATAAACAGCAATTACCGAAAAAAGTGTTAAAAAAACACCAATTTGCAGACACGCTCTCGACAGAAGATCAACGTAAAGACTAACAATCTAAAAAAAAACAAAACCACAAATATACTTCCCCCACCGACAAACTTCACCAGTGGGGATTCGGTTTTATTCGAAGCCCACAGTTAGTGAGGCTAGTAGGCAGGCAACACGCAGGTCCAGCAATGAGGGTTTCCTGTACACACACAAACACACACACACACACACACACACATACACACTGTATATCACTGTTAACAAGATATCCAGCCAAGCAAAGAGGATAACAAGCGGCATGGCACACATTCATCAAGGTGAAAAGACCACGACTCTTCTGGGTCAACAGCCATTTCTGAAATCCGCATTACCTCCCCGGTCGGAAAAAATTTCAAAAATGAGTCAGTTTGGTATTTTGTAAACACCACAAGCATAATGAGGAGCCGCTGGAAAAAGACTCTGACTGTTTACACACATAAACGTACATGTGCACACCTCGCTATCACGGCTAGCTAGCCTCGCGCCGACAGGGACAGATTATGTCGGCTTATAGAACCCTTTTTCCGTTTAAATGAGATCACGGCTCCACAGCAAATGAGGCATGTTGATAGGGGCAGTTGTGCGCAGCTTCAAAACCCTGTCACCTTGTGCTACACCGCAGCTTGGGTAAACAAGAATACACAACTCGCTTATACACACATTGTTTGGCTGCCAGACACTCATTGAACCATCAACACCTACTGAAGTCAACTAATCCGGTGGGTAAGACGGCAGCAAGCAAGCAACACCCCTTTCTCCATGCCTCATCTGCCCCGACAAGTCACAACACAAATAAAATACAAACCATGAATATTTACATGCGAACTACTGCTGCCGCTGGGGGGGCAGTCTGCATGCTAAGTGGTTTAATTGATACTATAGCTATTTGTTTCTAAATTATTAAAGAAGCAAAACATTTTTGGATGAGTAATAATGAAATAAAAGCCCCCGACCAAAGAAAAGAAAGCTTGTGAAGGCAGGAACACAATTACCTCCCAAAGGACAAATCTAAGCCAATGATAAGATATATTGGTTTAACAGATACAGATTTGTGTTTCATGAAGAATAGACTTAAAAGCAACCGACCCCACACCTGGGAATCCACTTCTCTCCGATGCTAATGACTGTTTCTCTTTATTAACTTTTCTATTTCACTCTTTGTTTTGCTCATAATAGAGAAAGGCCATTTGGAGATAGAGCGGGAATCCATTACGTGCCTTCACTCTCTCCCCTGACCTGTGAAAACACTTTGGCTTCATCCCTTCGAGGGAGGGGAGAGTTTCAGAGTGAAAAATTAATCATTAAAGTATGTGACAACCTCTGCCACGGCTGGGCTGTCACACCGAGGAAATGCAGTTAGACTGGGCCCGGACCCAAACCAGGGCAAAATAACTGGACAGACCTCTGACTCCTGTGACCAAAGAGCCACAATGAGGCCACCAGGGGCTGCCGGCTCAGCAATAATGCAGTGCACCACACATAGCCAAACAGAAAACTGTCTGAGAAATGTGTTGCTGTCTCTACAATGCACCCGCACAAGAGGAAAGAAATCTGATGTCATGTGAGGCATGGAAATCACATCAGGATGTAGAAATCTATGCAGCACTGAAGTGTGTAATGGAAACGGCATAGACCAGATAACCTTGGTTATGTCTTTGAAATGTTTGGTAAAGCTGCAATGCAGAATAATGTAAAATGCAATATGTTCAATTGAACATCAGGCATCCGGAGCACACAAATGTATTTGAATGTGCAAAGACATGGATGTAAATAGGATTTTAAAACAGGTTTTACTCAGTGGAGTCAGGATTTGTCACTTAATCTGGCTTTAAGTAAAATAGAAAGTAAGAACTAAGGCAAGAGGTGTATGGCTAAAGTTATGTGAGATGGCATTAAGTGTTAAACATTAAAAAAAGATACTGATGCATTTCAGTGTTCCACCAAAAACAAAAATAAGAAGAAAATAGCATCTTAACTCTAAAGTAAAAAAAGTCTCTCTCTCTCTCTCTCGCTCTCTCTCTCTCTCTCTCTCTCTCTCGCTCTCTCTCTCTCATATATATATGTATATATTGATTGATTATATAAAATTATACATGCATATATACATTGCACAAAAAATCAATAGACAATGTGCTCAGAAGCAGTTTTCAAGTTTCATTCCTCAAACTTAAATAAATACTTTTAATTTAACATCAGGCATCCCCATCCGACGCATGTATCGGAATGTGCAAGGACTCACATGGATGTGAACGGGATTTTAATTGCATTGGGTTTTTGCTCAGTGGAGTCAGGTGTGTTTTCATTAAATCTGGTAAGAACTGAGGCAAAAGAGAGAGAGAGATAGAGAGAGTAAGACACAGAGCGAGCGAGAGGTCAATTACACGCATGGCATGCAGAATCAGAACGGCTCTATCTAAATGCTTCTCTTCTGCTTCAGTCCCCCTCAGATCTGCTTCGGTTGAGTGAACGCATCCGAGGTCATTGACTAGCACACCTGCTGTTATTAACACAGGCCGGTACATACAAGCAACAGTCGTGGGAATAACCACAAGTTTCCACGTCTCGCTGGAAGCTACTCGCAGAAGTAATGAGATTCAGACGCCGTGCACATTTCTGCCAATCGCTCGCCTTTCTGTTACAAGTCAAGGTGCATGTAGTCCTCAAAATATTTGGAAACTTTCTGAGGGACATGATTTCGGGGCTGGTTTCCGTTTCTCGTTTTTCGGCCTCGGTCGGCCGCAGGTCCTCAAACATTTCAGTCATAAACTATCTCGAGATTGAGCAGAGTTCAACTTGCTCCTCCAGTCACACATTTCTTATTTCAATTCACACATAACCTTTCTTAATGTTTTCCCCAAGACAGAAGGTAAAGGGCAGTGCGTCGGCAAATGCCACAAACTGCAACCAAAACATTGAGACGCTCCGGTGTTGCTGTTTCAAGTGAAGTGCACGACTTCCGATTAAAATGGAATTAATGATAATTATGAAGAATTGCAAAACACAAACCTGGTTCATCTTCTGTTGCTTAGAATTTCCTCAGTTTGCTGCTAATATCAGTTTGACATGATTTGGTGATTCACTCCCTCTAACTGACAACAACACTTTGTGGAAAATTAAGGTTAAATTGAAGAAATCAGGCGACAAATTCGGTTTGAGCAAAATATACACGAACGATTATTGTGTCTAACAATATTTTATTGTTTTTGAAGAGCCTGCTTTTAAGACTTTCACTCACAATCATAAACTAAAAAACACAAACTCACAGGGGGGTTTTCATGTAAAATGATTATTAACCCGAAAACGCTTGTATTACCAGACTTAGTCACTGAAGAAAAAGAATAATTAATTATCCACAAACAATTATGTTTCAAGGGTTGTTCCATTGCAACAAAAAAGGATTATTGGCGAGTGTCTCATATTCTGAGTGAGTCTCCAGTTAGTTTTACTACAATTTAACTGCTGGACTCTTCATCGGAGAATCTTTTTTGAAGGATTTCCATTTCTGATGCAAAGCTCTGAGGAGTGAGATATCATGGAGCCAACATTATCATCCATGTGAAAGCAAAAAACTGATTCCCACAATAATCCATGAAGCCCAAACAGTCAGAGCTACAGTACGTCTTCATCCATGAGATTATTTATGATCCCAGCTCGCAGCCTTGCTTTGGTCTAATCCACCAACATGGAGCTTCACCACAGTCGAGTTCTGGGTTTATAGACAATGGGAATCGAGGCGAGTCAGAGAATGTCTCATATATTTTATAATTCTTAGGAAGAGGATGGACCCCGTGTGAATTTGGTTTGTTTTTCAGCATGCACACACCTGACTGTGTGCGCTCTTGTGTGCACACGAGTACACACATGTGTGTGCATAAGAGAGACCGAGCAGAACGGAGAACATGTCTGCTTGAAGCCCCCCGGAGCTCAGTCACAGAGACAGAATACTGATAGAGAAATCCACAGTCTTCACACTCCACTAGCTTCTATCCCTCCATGTGCTCCCCCACCCCAAAACCTCCCTCCACCCCGTTGTCTTCCTCTGTGCTCCATCCTTGATCTATCCCTTCCTATTTCACTCTTTCTATATCGTTTTTTAAATTTGATTGATACACACTCCAAATATCCACAGTCAATATTCTCCCCAGTAAACACCACTCTATCTATTCCCTCTCTGATTCTTCTATCCTCCATTTGACTATGTCTCACTGCCCCATCTCTGTCACCCACCTCATTCCCTTCCCACCCTCTATCTCTAAATGCTTATTAGCTCAAACAAGACTCCGGAGTCCCTCTAGCTTTGCCATTTCAATTAAGAGTCCGCAGCTCATTCGACGAGCACTTAATCCATAGTGAGGAGTAACATCAACTCTTCCCCCCCGAATAGAAGGAGTCTGTATAAACTTTTTGACAAACTTGTTCAGTGACGACATCTTTTATTGGATAATCTGTCAACTTCTTTTAAAATGTCTCCTCTCTCTTTTGGTTCCCACTGAACAACATGACGTGGAGACATGTTGTCAAAAAACCCCAACCAGATAGGCAGCTGCCGGATTTGCCACGGGGGGGTAAACCCGAGGCCTCCAGCCAACACTCACTCACGCCGGTGTGTTTCAGACCTCGATAAAAGGTGCAGAGGCATCTGTTTTCCCAATCCCCTCCTGCTCCCAAGGCTGTGCATCTCATTATAAACAGAGAAACAACCAACACTGCTTTTTAGGCACTCACAAAATGTAATTATGTGCACATATGGGCAGAGCCGTGAGCCCCCCAGTGTTGTGGCTTAGTGTGAGATTATGACAAAGTGGGCCCACGTGACTGTATTCAGCCTTCAAAGCCATATTAACACAGTGCTGCTGTGATGGGTGTGTGTGGTTATTTTTCAGGCCAGCAGAAAGCAAAGGTCCAGAGGCAGGTACACTGATGTCTCCTTCTACAGTGGTGCTGGGAAACTGATGTTTTTCTGTTAAAATCACATATACGAAAGTTCTCTATTGAGCTTGAGTAAAGAAAACACAACAAAACTTCTCTTACCTGGTGGAGAGGAATGGGAACATCAATCCAGAGCGTGGAAGAGACACAGATGGGCGAGAGAGAAAGATGGGGAGAGAGAAACAGAGAAAGGAAACACACAGTTAGTCGTGAACGCTATCAAATCCATTTAGGAGCGAATTAAAAGCATCACCGGCAAGGTGACATCTATCAATGTCATTGTTTCCACGTCCATATTTGAACAGTCATTAATCACAGAGTCTGGACTGATGTGGGTCAAAGTGGCACATGCCAGCTCCAAAGCCTTGATTATAATTGGCATGGACACCTAGTTTGACTTGAAGAAACCGAAGGTAATCTCACACTGCCAGGCAACTTTTGTGAAAACACTCACTAAGCCAGTAACCTCACAGCCGGGACTTTCCTGAGCTAAAGCAGTGATTTTCCTTTATGTTGGCTTGGAGGTGATTTGCTTTTTCAGCTCGAATGAGAAGAAGTCTTCCTCAGAATTCTGAGTTGTGCTCGTCATGCAGCCTCCTTGGGAAGATTTGAATATTTCAGGATTAAAATGTCTTTTATCTCAACACAAGCAAATAAAAAAATATCATTATAAAACACATTTGCTACTAATGAGACACACCACAAGTAGCCCAGACGAAAACATTATTATTGCAGGTGTCTGCCTAGCCTCAGCCTTTTGCGCGTCCCAGCACGGTTAACTTTTTCTTTGCCACTTGAAGCGTGTCTGTATTTCGTCATATTGTGTGTATTTGCTGTGCGAGTGGATGAAGATGTTTTCTTTGTTTGCTTGTGTTTTGTCTGTTTGCAAGTGTTGTTTTAAAGTTGCTGTTGTGCATTGAACTCTCTAGGCCACCGTATTGTGTTGAATATTGCATAGTTGCTCTGTGAAGAGCCGGGAGACGTGAGGTAAGTGGTTTCTGCCCGTGATGAAACAACTACTCCTTCAGAATACATTTTTGCCGAGGTAGACAGGGAGTCTGAATCTGATGCACTGCAAAGTGAGCTGAAAGGCTGGGGGCTTTTAGTCTCAGAAAATTAACTCTAACTAAGATTGATAAGCCAGGAGATGTACGTGGGCTTTTTAACTGATTTCACAGCCATGCAGTTCTACTTTCAGATGGGAACTGAGGAGCCTTCGCAGTTTGAGTGCATCACTTATAAAACGATAGAGATTGAAGACAAATGTGATCACCTATTCACTTTCATACAATATTTAACTCTGTCCATGTCTATATATGAGACAAACCTTATCTTTCTATGTTCTACAAACCAAATCCATCAGGCACGGTGACATGAAAAAAAGCACAGCTTTCTTCATCCACTCAAAAAAACAAGAGAAACCAAATTTCCTCTCAGCCTTGTTACAAATGAAGAATTGGCTTGGCCGAGAAAACCTTGTGATTCATGTGAAGATTGTAAAAAATTAACAATATTTGGGGAATGATTTTTAAAGAAACCCTCAAGGCACTATTGATGATTTTGTGATGATATATATTGAATATTACAACGAAAAACAAGGTGCTGCAAAATAAAGCTTATGTTAATGACGATTGATGTTTTGATGCAGTTACGGTGAACAGATACCTGGTGTAGCAGCCGGAGCTTGAGACCAATGGAGATTTGAAAAAATTAGTCAAAATACCCTGTAAGGTTAATGTGTTGTGGAAGGCATCCTCGACTGCCACAGTTACAAAAATAGGACCAGATGTCTGTACAGTGCCTGAAAGCACACTGTACATTTCTCCATAATGATCCCTTGAATTAATATGCTGGGTGAAATGATGCCTTTACTGATTAAGTCTCTAAAGATGGCAGCTATGGCCTTTTCATTCCAGTGCACCTGCTTGATAAATGACAGGTATAGGCCTGTATGGCTTCAGGCACAGAATGCATCTGGAATGATGTACACATCACAGTGAGGGGGGGGGGGGGGGGGGGGCGACCCGTGTTTTCTGCTTCACTCGGCCTAACTCGAGAGGACGTGAGTACATAACAAGGTGCTCATCTCATCACATTTAATTGCTTTAAGTTCCACACGAGGGATGAATCTTGCCTATTTTTGCACCACATTTAGCCTTCACCGTATTCAAAGTGAGTTTGCCACTATTTTTACCTTTTTCTTGAGCGGTAGCACGACAAATAGTGCAAAATCCTGTCTCAACAAAGCGGTAAACCCACAAATATATCATAAACAACAGCAAATCTCTTGTCTGCAACAGAAGGCAACTACAGGCAGTGTGGAAAAAGGGGAGGCAGAGACGCGTTCAGCCCCTTCTACGCTGCCGGATTTCACGCCACAGCCACCCATTTATTCTAGTTGCTCTATTTGGACAGGTAGCATTCAGTGGGATTGCGTGAGCTTGTTGGCTTTTGTTTTTTTGCTCTGTTGTGTTTTCAGCAACCCGAAAGCAGCAGAGCGATTTAAACTGGGGTAGAGAGACATGTGATATTATAGACATGATTTATACATAAATCAGTGGCAGTCACAGCTCCTTCACTATGGAATTGTGGGAGATACTGCTAATGCATTAAGAGCTACTGCATTATTGGGGGTGCGGGATGTTTTTAAAGCAAAATTTGTTGGTGGCTTTTATTGTAGCAACAGTTGGAAAAAAACAATGGTCTGGTATCCGTCCTTCCCTCTGAGGGGTGATAAGATACTCTGCCTATTTTGGCCAGACCATTTTGTCATCCCTTATCAACAGGTTGGATCATGCCTCTTTTTAAAATGGATGGCCTGAGAGTAAATGCTCATTGCTCTGCTCTCTCCTCACTGACCCCTCCATTGTAATAGTCAATTAGAGGCCCTGATACAGCCCCTGGTAGCCCTCTGCTATGGCCCCTCTAATCACCTTGACTCTGACCTTAGCTCCTATTGGCTGTCTAGCCGGAGGAAATGAAGCAACTCACACACACGCACAAACACAAACACGTACGTGCATGTAATTTCGACTCATACCTGATTAATCACAATTAGCATGCAATTACCTGCTAATAGCGTGTGAGCACCCGTGTTTGTGAGTGAGTTTACGCGTCTGCCTTGACCTTGTTGTGTGGTTTCTAATGGCTGTCAACATTTCAGTCTTTTGTGTAACTGCAACCTCCTGAACCCTGTGCAGCCCCCTCCACCCCCCCCCCCCAGTGTGATCATTACTGCAAAAACCTCAATCTCTTTGCACTGATTTAAAGAGAGTAGATTCAAGTTAACTTCTCTTAAAACCTCAACAGAGGAAAGCAAACTTAACACAGAATATCAAATAACATGGATCCTTGAAGACATCCATGACGTCCTTTTCAAGTGCTTCATAGAGATTGTGACATTTATTGACATTTACACTTTAATAACGTGGATCTCACAGTGTTATTTGTACGAGGAGCAATAAAGCTTCAATATTCCCATGTAGACATCCAGTAATTAATGTCGGCAACATGCGTAGGATGTGTGGGGAAGGGATTCAGATCTGGTGAGGATGCCATCAGGGGGTTTAACGGATTTGGTTTAGATGGCAGGGTGTATTTGTTCCTGTACTCTAAGTATTAGGTGTGTCGATCTGGCTCTGTATCCCACTCCACATTTGATTTGTTTGACTTTGCTGGGTATGAATAAAGTTATTGAATTTACTGAAATAGAACATTGGTATCAGGTTTGAGTTTTGACTTTCAGCTAAACTCTAGGTGTTCTCACAAAGAGTCAAGGTATTAGAAATAATCCCATTGATCCTGAGGTGATACAGTTGCAATGGAAGATTTCATGGAGTCAGACCAAGAGAATAGTGCAAGCAGCATCCAGGCTTCGGTAAAGGTTTACCTGCATGTTCAGGTCTGTAGTGATTATGTTAATAATGTCTTCTCAGTGAGATTTAGGCTACTCCACTCACACTAAAAGACTTGGCATTCAAGACATTCAAAAGGCAAATCCAATCACAATGCCCAAAAGCATTACTTAACACCGGTAGCTGCCAGAAAAGCTTTGCATGAAAATACAAATTTTTGCAAGGCTACAAAGATGGGACAATACTAGGGCACGAAAGCGCTCATTAGGTCTGTGACCATTATAAAGTAGAATAAAAAGAAAAGCATTTTGTGCATATGAAGCAGATGTTTAGTTCTGGAAGTTGACCTGTTATACAAGAACATAAAGGGCAACCCATTAAAAATGCATTGAAGGTCAAAAGGAAAATGCCACTTTTTGATACTTACAAGAAGGTGATATAATTCAGCTGAAACCAAATTTCTTCCAATCTGCGTTATACACTTATTTTTATCTGTGAAGGCAAAAAGAGCTGAGCCGGCAGAAACAATAAAGCAAGTGGAGCTAAAACTACAAATTAAATGCATATTTATAAATAGGCAAAATGCATTTTTAAAATTGCAATACAGCAATTTGTATTAAATAAACTGATAGGGGGGGGAGGGAGGGGCTTGTCTCTTGAAATAACAGTGGGTGCAGACAAGGACGATAGAAGCAAAAGATCAAGGCCGCTGCCACATCTTTCCTCTATCTTATCCCTTCAAACTACAGCTGCTGTCAATAAACAGTGGACATGTATCGAGGAGGTAACTTCCAGTCTCATTCAGGATGTCATGACAACAATGTGATATAAAATATACGGAATAAATAGCGACAGCAGACGAGACAAGATAAGATACCAGGGACAAAACATCCTTTAAGACCAGTTCTGTTGTGCATCCTTTCACAGGTACAGACACATTTACAGGCAGTGGCTCAGCTTTACTTGCAACAAGGTGCGACTTGAACAAAGGATTTTCCTTTTATTCGGAGAAAGCCAGAGAATAAAGACTCACACCACACAGCCGTGACCTGACAATTTTATAGCTGTGTTAGCGTTGGCTTCGGTGCTGCTCGTCCCGCTTTCCTTTGCCAGCACGCTAAATGTTATCAGAGCTTTAAATCTAAATGGTCCTGGGGGTGTTGGGGGGGCAGGATGGCTCAGTTACAGTATATCTGACAGAAACCTAACAAACTTTTACTATCGTGTGGTAGAATCGTAACACTGTTTTTTTACTGGTGCTGGATTTAGTTTTACAATCGAGAAATCTTCAGTTAAACTGTTATGTGTGACTGATCATAGGCTACGCTCTCTGCAGGGGGCCAACCCCATAATAATAATCCAACATTTACTGAAACATGAATCAAGGAGCATGATTACACCCTGAAGATGTATTAGAACAACTATTACAGTAACAGGAGCAGTCAGTCATTATTAGTGGAGTAGGAAAGCTGCAGTCATTGGCTACATACAGCATAAATGTGTACAGTGGTTTGATTCTGCAGTTAAATCAACAATTTGATGAAGCAGTTTACATTAAAACTCCAAACAGCAGTGGAGAAAACAGTACAGGACTCTCAGGGTTTGTATTTTTCTCCTTCAGTAATTGGGTTATTGTAGCTGGGTAGAAGTCCATCCATCTATTATCTATAGCATTTATCCTTTGAGGGTTTATAAAGACACATAGAGACAAACAACCATTCACACTGACATTCACGCCTACGGACAATTTAGGGGCTCCAATCAACCCAAACCCAAATGAACATGTCTTTGGTCTGTGGCTGGAAGGAGGAGTGTCTAGAGAAAACCTACATAAACACAGGGAGAACATGATTCATACCTCATCGCTGTGATAATCACTGCACCTGTTCGGCAGTAAAGCTCTGCGACCTTTGAAAGGAAGCCTGTACTATGCAAAATTCCCAGATTTTGCTCATTTTTCGTGGAAGTGTGGGAGGACCAGTTGTCCCATTACGGAGTCCATCTATTGTCAGTTTTCAGTGAACTATAAGGAAGGTGGTAAAAAGGAGAGTATACAAGTAGACCTAAGTAATTGAGGGTATATTAACAACTTGCAGCAACTAATAATACAAATCTCAAGAGACAGACACATGAATAGTCAAATTTTAATTTTATTGTGAATCAATATTCAAAAAGTGATTAAATCATCGAGTTCTAGTTCTGTGTCTTTTTTTCATATGTTTTCCGATGAGTGGAAGGTAATTTCTGTTGAGCTCTCACAAATGAATGGATTTAAAGGTTTTCTTTCTCTCTTCTTTCTGAAAGCAAGATATTTTCCACGTGTGTTGCTGCATTCAAAGAGATTTCTTCTTTTTCTCTTTGTTTTTGTTATGCACAGCAAGGTTGAAAAGATTAAAACGAGCAGTTTAAGTCTCAGAATAATTCAGATGCAGGCATCTGTCCCTATTGATTAGGTAACATTGTTTTGAAAAGGACGAGTGTTGGAACCGTACGATTAAATTTCTTTCCACGGTTACATTTCTGGGTGTTTTTCTGTGTTTTGTTCTCATTATTCATGGTTTCATGTAGGCTATGGTCACTTAGCGTTTACCTTCCAATTCTGTCCTTTCCTCTTGAATACCACTGTGTGTTTGAAGTGCCTGAAACTGGCAATGATGGTTCAGGGTGATCTGTTCAAACAATGATTGGAGACAGTGAATGGAGCTGGAACATGATGGTGTTAGGCTATGATTGGTCTTTGGATGGGTTGTCTTGAGGCATACTGGAGATTAATTTAGGCTTACTTTAGGCTAAAAATAAATGTACACTGCTTCATTTGTGATATTGAGAAGTATTCGTGAGGAATCTGCTCTGCCTGGTTGATCGAGCAGTGTGGTCTTAACGAGCAAATCATTGGAATAAGTTACGTAATGATGAGCTGGGATAAATGCAGAACTTTACACCCATTTGAACAATTGTAAGTAAATATCTGTGAATATCTTAACTGGAATTCTTGCAATGAAACTCCTTCATGTTACTGTGACTGTGAGTCTTAGCTTTTAACCTTAATTACATTGTCAAAACGACAGTAGGGTGGTTGCATGGGCTCACATGATTGAGCTTTTTCAGCACTATTCCTCAGATTTAAAGCATTTGTTCTAACTCTTCTGCTCTTAAATGTCCTCCCAAATGTGGTTTAATCCTTCAAATGTCTTTTATTAATATTTGTATCTCTCTTTGTTTGTTATTGATGTCATTTATTGTCTCGTGAAGCACTTTGTGCTTCACGAGACACTTTGTGAGTGGAAACACTTTGTGAGTGTTTCCAGAGATGAAGACTCAGGCATTGGCAGCTTTTTGTCACTTTTTACCCAAGGATCAACCTCAGCTCAAGCACCAGGACAGCGGCCAACCCCGGCTGCAGTCACTGTGCTGACTCAGCCCGTACAGTGCATGCTCGCCGGCGTCTGCTCCGAGGGGCTTGTGGCTGTGTGGCTGGGGCTTGTGCACTGTGTTGTTTAATGACGCTGTTTCATCGCTGTGAATCAGCTCATCAGGAATAGTAAAAAGGGGGGGTGGACCCTAGACATGCACATGAAATGCGTTCAAATGCTAATGATTCAGTCATAATAGCTGTGAGGCAGCGCTTTGATCACACTCCTCAACTTTCAGTTAAAGCCCTCAATTGAGCGGATGTAGCTGAATAAAAACTGAATATAGAGTAAGCGTAGTAAAATCAAATAAATGTTCAGCAATCATTCATGAAGTCATTTTTTGGGGGTCATTAAGGGAATGGGTTAGGAAGGTTAAGAAGTAACAGAAGTGTTGGCTCTTAACCACAAACACTTCTATCTGAATACCACTTCAGAGTGAGATCGTTGTTCTTGTCAGCAATGTGAGCGAAAATCTGTCAAATGTAGCGAAGCATTAGTTTTGACTCTCTCACTCATTGATGTAGCTTTGTCTCTGTGTGCAGAGCATATTTTCTCCCACCTCCTTTCTAAGACAAGCAGCCCTGCCTCTGATTGGCTCTGACCCTGACATTTCTCTTTGCTGAATGTGGGTGAAATCCACAGCTTGTGCTCCTCCTAACCCTGCAACTGCAGCGTTTGTGGCCCGGGCGTGAAATGAAAATGAACTATTGATTGTTTTTTCATCCTCAAAAAATGCTGCAGTGCCCATTGCCCTGAGCCTTGACTCGGGGAAGACACTGAAAAGTCGTACCGTCAAAACTATTCACCCAATGACGTGCACACCAACAAAGACTATTTTTTCCCAAACTGTATCATCCTATACTAACCTCTAGTTAGAGAAAATGTTCAATGCCAAATATGTGAAATCACACAGATTGAACAATACAGAGTTAAGACACAGAATACACAAAAACAGTGGAATTCAAAAGACTGGACCCCAATGCACTTATACAGATTTGTGTTTGTGGAACAGGACTGCAACCACGGATTTATCGATTAAATCCATTATCAGTTTGTCATTTGATTTATGACAGATCTGAAATTATGCTATAATAATGCCCAACGCAATAGATAGTCCAGTAGAGTCTAATATGATTCCATAAAATCTTTGGTTTTATCCAACCATCACTCCAATAGACTTGATCTTAAATGTAATACAGCATAAAAAAGCTGATCACATATCAGATCGTAGAGAGAACCTGGAATTGTACTGGAATTATGCTTATTTTTGCTTTGCTTTGAAACTGGACTTAAATGATTAGCCAATTATAGAAGTAGTTGCACATTGATTTCCAGTCCTCTAAGCAATTATTCAAATAATAACTGCAGCTCAGCTCATTCAATTTCAGAAAATGTGCCGTGGCCATGGCTAAAACCCAGGATTTATGTTTTATAGCGAGCTAACACCTCCACAAGCCTCTTTACCAATTATGATATGCTTCTTAAATGCTGCTCCGGGTCAATATTACACTGCAGTGATTAGTCTCTCACTCGTTGATGAAGACGTCGGTGGACAATAGCCTTGTTCATCAGCTATTTAAACAGCTCCTCGCTGCAGAGCCACTGGGTCGAATGTGTTGTTTTAAACTGACAATGGATTCGAAACAGCAGGAGGCAGAGTGTGAGGGAAAAGTCTGAACCAAGTGTTCTGACAGGGAGGTCTGTTTTGAAGTTTGTTTTCTCGCTCTCATAATCCACCTACTCAAACCCCTCAGGAAGGAGGTAGAGCTCTCTGCTGAGGAGACAGAGCAGTTTGAAGCTTGACAGGCAAAGAAACGCATCACAGTGCAAAGATGAGTATTTGGGAGAAACTGAAATTGCATTTAAAATGGTGCATTTAGGCTCAATGACAGCCACAAAAGTAGAAACTTTCAGGACAGATTTAAGGGACAATATGTCCAAGTATGAATGAAGTCACCGTGAAGGGTGCTCCTGTGTTGTTCCATGGGAAGTCCCCTCACTGTCTTCATAATGAACAGATTCCCATTGATTTTCTATATTTCATATATGCCGCTCTTCAAACGGAAACGGCTGATGAGCAGAGTTAATTAGCGAGCGGCGGGATGGCTCTGGGGTTTATGTAATGTTACACCCACTCTGTCAGGCCAGATTAGCCAAGAACAGAGGGGAAGGGGGCATGAGCAAGCGAATGAACAAGGGAAATAAAGGAACACATTCCCTCCAGTTTGGCTGACTGCCATGCATGCTGGGATACCGCTCACCGCAAATGAGAATTATTCAGGAGAAAAGTCTGATCCTGTAAAGGTTAAATAAGAATCAGCTCAGATTATCTATTTACAGGAGGCAACATACACAATTTCCTTCCTATTGCAACTCTGAGGTGAAGAACCTGAAAATCAGTTTGACAATAGGAAAAGTGGCTTGTGCAGTTCATCATCTCATCACTCCACCTGCCCATTTCAGTCTCATCTGGGATTCTGGGGCAGGTGGCGCATGGTGTCAATGCACATGGAGGTGAAGAAGCATGTTGACTGTACAAGTGGGAACAAGAGGCAACAGGCAGCAGCTCTTGAATGAGCCTCCAGGTAAACTGAGCTTTCTGCCACTTTTCCACTCAAATTAGCAGGTAAACGCAGGTTTTATGAATGCATTTAAACTGGCATTTCGATTGCCAGTAGAGGAGTTTGTCTTTGTGATTTGTCACCATTGTGCCAAACTCCGAGGCGCCCTCTCACCTCGCTGTCTTGCCAAATTAACGAGTTCACCCAGGTGTAATGTTTCCATCACTGCCGATCACAGCAGGTGCTGAATAAAACCTGTGTCTAGTTATTAATTTTAGTATCACTCCATGTTCCCCCCTTGTCATTCACACTTCCCCTTCCTGCAGTGGCTCTATGAATTGTTCCTGCCACTAAGAACCACTGCTCTGTGCTAACAGTTGACATCTAACAGCCGTTTAAAATTTAAAGTCCCTTTTCAAATCCAGTGAAATAAATGGTATTTGGGATCTTCCAGGAGCTTGGTCCCTTCAGGCTTAAAGGAATTAAAATGAGTTAAATGTGGAGTAAACTTGCAATATTTAAAATTGCTTTTGAAGCTTCAAGGTCGGGGAGCCGACACTCGGTTCAATTATCAGTTTGAACCACAATCGGAAATAAGTAACGGTTGGTCACGGTCAAAGCACTCATTTGACTCAGTGTTTTATACATAAAAAATGTGTTAGGATGAGCTCCTCTGGGCAAAATAAGTATTTTCCTTTATAATTCCTCATAATGTCATCGGTATGAATGCCCCTGCACTTAATTCAAAAATAATTGAGAAAGGCATTGTCTTCAGGGGGAGAATTTCTTTCTTTCAGAATAATGGGATTTAGGAGAAACTCTTAATTTCCATCTTATATTCTTGTTTTTGTGCCTGAATGAACACAATGCATTTGCTCTTTATAACGGACTTGGAGTAAAGCCAGCGTGATAACCGTTTCAGTGGAAATGGAGTAATCATAATCTGTGCCACCACCATTATGAGCTTCATTGTGCACAACTGCAGCAAAGCTGGCTCAAAAAAAAAAAAAAAAGCATATGAATATAAGAGGTAACAGCGTAAACAGGGGGCATGTTGAGAGTACATCATCAACAGCTATTGTCAAAACATCTGCAGGGCATTTAGCAATCACAGGGAGAATCATGACTTTGGACCTTGTGAGTCGAGCGCCACCCACTGTGATGAGTCTTTAAAAAGGGAAACTCAACCCTCGGCTGACCCCCCCCCTGCACGCAGGGAAGTCAGTCTGACCTTGGCATGCATATAAAACTCAAACACACACACACACACACACACAGGTAAAGCAGATTCGCTGCACAGTGGCTCCACTCAGGTCGGTGAGCATGGCTCCACAACAACATGCAGCTTTATACTCTGAGGAGCGGGAGCAGAGGATCAGGAAATGATGCTCTGACCTTCCACGGGCTCTCGCTCAGACAACTGAACGGAAAACCAATTCTATTCTAGGACGTCCAAGACAGAACTATTTAGCCTCAACAGAGAAAGTGACCGTCAAAGACAAACATTTCCCATTTGTTTCCTGCGACAAGTGCAGAGACGTAGCTCACAATGCCACTGACTCCCAAACCGGGATTAAATCACAATGGGGGATTTGTATGTCCAAAGGGAATCGACTAACAACACAATGCACAGTGGGAAACACCATGACTGAAAAAAATGAAACCAACTGGAAACTGATGGTATTAAATAATTCAAAAGTCTCCTGCATGAAGCTGAACAATTGAAATGCCAACTCAAGTGTCAAAAAAACCAACAGGTAAATATATTTTCACATTTATTATGCATCTCTGCAGCCGTGGAGATGTACCTGCACCACCAGTTTACTGGGAATCCTTTTCACTTTCTGTCTATTTTCCTGCCAGCTGTCTTTGGCTCCTGACAGCGACGCCTTAACGCCTCTCTTCTCCTTCTTTATGGGAGATCCTTGATCAAACAGGTTCTTTAATCAAAGCGTAGTCTGACTGTTTCTCAAATCTTTGTGTCTCACCTTGGAGACAAGTGGTACCTACTCCACATCATCTTCCCTATGTCTGACTTTTTTCGCCTTTTCCTCAGTCTCTCACTGCTCGGGCGCTTCATCCTCAGCGTTAATCACCTGCTAAAAGAAAACATAAGGAGACGGATGCAGGGACGTCAATAGGACCCAGGTGCTGCTCATCAGTTCATACTTTCGCATCCACTTCCTGCATCTTTTTGGCTCACTTGCGCCTGCATCCCCACATATTGACTGACAGCTAATGCTTGAGTTGTATCAGCGTGCCTGGAAGACAGCTTCACCAATCCCCTCCCACTTTTTATTCCATTTATGTTTTGAATTGTACAATAGCTTAGCCAAGGGAAGAGCGTCTTTAACGGCCTCATTTGAATAATCTTATAGCAGAGGAAGGGAACATTTACATAACCATAAGCTGGATTTCACTCAAGGCACCGGATGCCATGACTGCAACTTCTGATGCATTTCAATTTCCTACAATTGGCTGGAAAATCATAGTATTTTCCGGAATAAGAAACACAAAAAAGGGTCTGGACAAGAATTGAATTTATCCTGAAAGGTTTTCCATGCACGATGTCCTAAAGGGAAATGATATTCAAAATTATTTATACTGCTTTTGCTGTATGGATAAAACTACTCTATGTGTATACTTCCTACATGCAGCATCCTTTTCAAAAGGCTTTTGACTTATGCTGCCTTCATGTGCAGAGCCCACTGTACCTCGGCCTGATCAAAGCAGTGACTAACCCGCAGTGAGACAAGGCCGGAAGATCTCCACATAGATGAATAGATTAGCATCATTAATGGCAGTGACACAGGGATTTAATTGTGGCTCTTGTATTCCGGCTAACATGAACCCCGGGCGGGCGATCTCTCATTGGTGAAGCGCAGCAGACTCCAGCAGGCACAAAAAGCCGGGGCTGACTGATTGGCTGAGATGTTAATTTCATAGAGCTATATCCATGGCTACACTTCCATTTCATTTGGAGAGAGATGCTTGTTCATCTAGTTACGTCCACTTGACAAGCAAGCTAATTATCAGGGGCTGGGACTTGCCCCCAGATTGCCAGATTACTCATGAAGAAAAACTTTTTAAAGCTGGAGGAGCTCTGTTGTGTATTTTAAGGAAGAAAATAAAAATTAGGGGGTAAAGTGCTGGGAAGCAAATTATCCCCCTACTAATTGTCTGTTTTACTTTCTGTCTGTATGCTGAACACATATCTGAATCTGATTGTAGCCCTCATGGGGAGCGGGGCAGTGTGTCCTGAGTCTGTAGACGGAGATAAACTGATTTCTTCTTCATCCTCTGATAAACTACAGCCTTGGTCGGCACCTCTGTCAAACCCATTGGTCAACATGCAATCGCCAGGATCTCTTTTTTTTTTTTTTTTCACCATATTGGACGGGCACAGACACTCACAAGTGTAGCACTGCTTATCTCCTGCAATATTCAAGTGTTTTAGCTCAAAGCAAAATCACAACGTTTGTTTATTGCTGCAATGCTTTAAATCCAGCTGAATTACAGAGCTTTTATTTTGAAAAGGTTGTGAACCAGAAGATTGTGTCAAAGATACCCCTAAAATAGCCGACATGCAATGTATGAAAGAAATAACAGCAGTTTCTTTTTACGAAAATCACTGATTATAGAATTTTCACTTCAGATAAACCAGGTAGGATGAGCACAAAGTTGTCTAGCTTCACTCCGTACCATAGACAGCTTACAAAAAGGTCTTCACACAACTTTCAGTACACAAAAACTAAAAGTGTTATATAGAAGTGATGACAAGGCAGTAGCTCAAGGGCATCAACACAGGCGAAGCAAACAGAATGGGCACTGCACTGATGACTTCATTACTGAATTCTAGTTATAATGGCATCATCTTGCCAAGAATTTATTTTATTTAAGTCTTTAAAACCAGAAACTTGGTCTCAGTAACATATATGTGCTCTGTAATGAGTTGATCACGATATCATAGAGATTTGATATCAGGCCCAGAGATGGTTCTGTTGGCTGAGTGAGTTCTATTGTGCCAAGCAAACTTAATCGATGGCAGCAAACTATGAGAGAGAATATGAAGGTTTATTCAATACTGCTCAGCTCAATAAAATAAGATCATCAAATGAGCTGTGTAAAGAATCATAGAGGCTCATTTGGCTCTCAAGACTCCTTCTACTACTTTAACCTCTCGCTCTCTCTCTCTTTCTGCTGTACTGTAAGATCCCCATAGATGGGAAAACAAAAGCAAATGAAAACACCAGAGATAAGAGAAGAAAAGGAAAATGCAATGTAGGCACGGAAGGAGGCTCATTTAATATGTCCGGACCAAAGCATGACCAAAGCTTGGGAACACTATGAATAAATGACATGCATTATTTCACATGGATCTGCGTTGAATTTCTCTGTTTTTCTTAACTTTGGCAATTCCCTGCTCTCTCCGCTCACAGCGCCACGCCTGCACAAATGGGAGCTTCTGAAATGAGTCCAGAGAGCCGGCATGTTCCTCCTCCCTTTTGTCTGTGCTGTGGAGGATGTCGCTTCACCGCCGCTGCGTAAATGTCCCCTGCTCTGCTGATGGATCCTCGCAGGGTGGATCCAGGGTGAATTTCCCACCATTAGATTAATCTCCGGCAGACACATGAAGACGCCTGCGTAGATGTATAAATATTCATGTGTACATCCACATCAGAGTGAACATACTAACAAAACTACATGTCCAAACAGTATATAGAAGAAATATGTACACAGATGGCACATGTTTAGATACTTATATGGGGGCCGACACCAAAACTGAAATTCAGGATTTAGAAAATTCAGATTTCTTAATGATAGTCGATATATACTGTAGATTTAGGAAATTTGTCATTATCAAACTTTTATGAAAAGTAATTGAGACTTGATATTTTACCGTTTAACCAAACTTAAACCGAACCTTATATATAACTTTGAAAAGAACACACAAATAAAACCACATAAACAGAACTTGAATCAAGAAAATAGACTTATTTTTTAAGATATGATATTTACATAATACATATATTTCCTGTTATGATTGTTCAGTGAAATAATTAGAAGTGTGTAAAATGGGATTTATGAAAGGCAGACAACTGTTTTTCATAGAACTGTGAAGGTCAATGTTTTGTTGATTGTATGTTTGGAGCAATTTGTTCATAAAGAGTCTGACTTGTGATGCTCACATTCAAATTGCTGCCTTTACCAAACAATGTTCCATTATCAAATCCAAGATAAACCTATTGCATACTACAATAAAAAGACGACTATATTTATCATTACAACCTATGTGAGTAATGCCATGTCCTCCACTTTTAATGGATTCAGGCAGCTCTTGAATATATATATTGTTTGTAGGCTAGCAAGTCTATTTATTTATTACAACGAAAGAAGTACCTGTGATCCCCTGCTCTGCTGATGGATCCTCGCAGGGTGGATCCAACAGCAGGTTCTGATTGAATTTCCCACCATTAGATTAATCTCCGGCAGACACATGAAGACGCCTGCGTAGATGTATAAATATTCATGTGTACATCCACATCAGAGTGAACAAACTAACAAAACTACATGTCCAAACAGTATATAGAAGAAATATGTACACAGATGGCACATGTTTAGATACTTATATGGGGGCCGACACCAAAACTGAAATTCAGGATTTAGAAAATTCAGATTTCTTAATGATAGTCGATATATACTGTAGATTTAGGAAATTTGTCATTATCAAACTTTTATGAAAAGTAATTGAGACTTGATATTTTACCGTTTAACCAAACTTAAACCGAACCTTATATATAACTTTGAAAAGAACACACAAATAAAACCACATAAACAGAACTTGAATCAAGAAAATAGACTTATTTTTTAAGATATGATATTTACATAATACATATATTTCCTGTTATGATTGTTCAGTGAAATAAACGTCTTCACACCCGACCGTTTTGTTTTTTATCCCTGATTAAACAGACTTCTTATTTGCATCAGCCGTTTTTAAAAGAACATCGATCATGTGGATTAAAGTCCACACTAAACATTGCACTTGCCCTTGGACTCACCTGGGCACAGGCCGTGCATAAAAACTGTAAATATCTGAACTTAACAAGCAAGCAGCTACTCTTGAAATAATTTTCATAACAAGGTCTATTGCCAGACAGTATTTGTATTCAAACAGTGCCTCTCTTCAAACTGAGGTACCTACTTATTATAACCACAGTGCAGCAATATTTCAATAAGACTTGACGGCTTTGATTATCTTTCCTGATGCGATTGTACTTTGCAGGTGATTACCATTTTTTAAATGTGAAACCGTCCACTTTTCCAATTAGTGCGTACGGTTAGGCCTGCGTTTAATCTGCGAACAAAAAAACTTTACGAGAGTGATGTCGAGGTAGAGACAATTATCTTCTCGCTTTGAATGCAAGCAAAAATATAGTTTTGATACAACTGCAAGACATGTTAGGAAAGATTACCATAATCATCTTATTTAAAATGATGTATTTGTGCTACATTTGTGCTACAGTGAGCTATCAAAAACTTTGAACAGCCATCCGTTTTTTAATGATGATTATATCTTGTCTAATATTTGTGTCAATGCTCTCAGTGCCACTACATCTGGAGAGCTGTTTGGAGACTGGGTAAAAACACTTGAGAAGACCTACTTGTTCCTCGTGCATATGTTTAGAGGAAGGAAGAGTGACTTGTCGGAACAGTTGGTTCCCCGACACATCTGCTGGTGCTCAGGGAACGGTGTCAACTCTCCTGCAGACTCCACTAAACTCTCAGCAGCAGTTAATTCAGAACATTTTAACTTTTTGAAGTTTCACTGTGAAAAAGTTGCTTGGATGTGTCAGCTTGTGATCCAAACGGCCTGGAGATATGAGGTATGACAAGTTCTTTAGGGATGAAAGCTGAGTGTTAAATTTAAGCTAAACTTCTGATTTCTTAAAGGTAAGAGCAACATTTCCACCGAGGCTGACTAGAAGGGAAATATCAAAAATACTCTGAATACATTTGAGTCTGAAAGCAACGGTTTTCTTTCATCGCGGTGGGGTCCAAGGTAAGGCAGAAGGAATGATGGTTGATTTGAGATAATCTTATTTTGAAGACAAATTAAATGGAAGGTTTGAGAATATTTAAAATTTGTATATTTTTTCCACATCTTTTCATTCTGATGAGCTAAACGGTGCAGTAGTAGGATAACATATCCTCCATATTCTACTCAGATCATTAAAAACATAAGCAGTACTACATAAACACATATGTGGAAGGAAAATCAACATCAGACGGACCACGACTGCACTATGAGTATTTAAAAGGTACAATTCCCCTGCATATATAAGCATTACCCTGACAAACGAGGATGTCAGAGAACACTCCCAGCTTATTTTCGTAGCACGTGTCCTTGTCAAGGACAATTTGCCATAATGGAAGGAGACTTATACGTATGATCAAACACTAAAAGAACAAGAACAATGGCAGATAAGCCCCTCAACATGAAGCCACATTCAGACCCCAGCTTATGGTGAACAACTCTATCCTGGAGCAGCGATTATGAAAGTAGTTCTCTCAGGACAGATCATTAGCATCGCAAACCCATCATCAACGTTAAAGGGTAATTTCTCCCCCTGTTTTTTCCCAGCTACGTTGTAATTGACGCAGCATTTTGGACAAATGAGCAGGTACAGACAGTGAGGTCATGGAGGTGCTGCTGTTTTTCCACTTTCTCACCAGATGGCGAGCCCCCATCTCACCCCTTTATATTCCTCTCCAGGCTCATTTTTCTCAGTTCTACCACAGGGCCGAGGCTGTTCTAGCTGAGAGAGAAATCGCTTTGAGGAAAAGATGGCACCGCGAGGGCCGCCATCAAGTCAAATGAATGCAGATGCATTTATGAGATGCAAGCTTCTGTTTACAGCAATAATTCCCCCCAGTGGGGGGTTATCACTGTGGAGCACCCTGCGTATAGATCATCTGTTAAACACATCTCATCTCTCACGCTCTCTACCTTCCAACCTTCTTAAGCAATCGGCTCTACTCCGTTGTGTGCTAATTTACTGCAGTGTGTTCACGCCCATCCTCAAGTCTCTGAAGGGGATTGAAGACAAATGTTCCAACGCCATTGTTTTCCCATTTGTGTGTATTTATGCTCGTCAGTATGTTCCACCTGATGAAGACACGTCTTGCCCGGGATGATGTATGCATGATAAGCAACTGTGAATCAAATTTTGAGCTGAATCAAGGCACAGGAGAGAAAAAACGACAGAGAGAGAGATACAGGGGGTGAAGGGGAGAGATGGAGGGACACTGCAGAGAGAGAGAGCCTCTGGGCTGGGTAATTGTAATGGTGTCAAATGAATAAGGTCATTACCGTCTTTCCGGGCATTACAGTCTATTTGTTATGTCCTTTATACACCCCTGCGATGTCTGGACACAAAAGGCTAAAGTATGATTTACATCACTTGAATATATAACGGACAGATTGTCTTTCCGTTTTTATTGTCTTGCTTTTACACTGATGAGACAAAACATTACAGCCGCACTTGCCTGATTTGCTGTTGGTCCTCAACCTGATGCCAAACACAGCCCCTGACCCCCCCGAGACGTGGACTCATCAGGACCTCTAGAGGTGTCCTGCAGTGTCTGGCACCGAGACGTTAGCAGCAGATTCTTCAAGTCGTTAAATCCTGTAAAGCGGGAGTTGGACCTGTCCCGATTGGACTTGCTCCAACACTTCCCCCCCAACACCCTGCCGATGGCTTGTGGTTTGCTGGTCCTTGGCCCTCTCGCAGGTACCTGTGCTGAACCTGATCACCTCTCAAGCCTTGTTGTTTCTGAGATGATCAGACCGCAGTCATGATTACTCAAGGAAATAATTGGCAGTGTAATTGTTCTTGGAGAAAATAATTATTTTAAGCTCTGGTAGCTACAGTGCATAAAGGATTGCATACATATTGATAAGGAATGCTCCTGACAGAGCCCCTGGCTGCTGTCATGTGGATCTATAGGCCGTTAATGACCCCTGACTTAGTTGGATGCCCCCGGGCTCCGGACCGTCCCATTTGTGTACTTGATGGGGCCGACAGTCTGTCTACCCAGCAGGTCCTCTCAGGCCTTACTTTCAGCCACTGACCTGCACTGATGAAGAACCAGGCCGTCTGTTAGCTTCCTCCAGCCAGGCTTGTTGGCACATGAAGCGGCCCACTGCCTTCCACAAATACACTCTCATGCACACACTGCATATGAACCGTAAATATGCAGGCACTTGAGTTACGCAATTATACTGTAGGTTCATGCCCGCAAACACTGAGGCTCTACGGAGAATGGAGATTTCGGGCCAATGCCGATATTCAAATATGTAATTCTCAGGGCAGTCACAATAATAGATTTTTACTTCACGAATTCATGAATATGATATAATCAAAATATTTTAGAGGCTTATAAAAATGATAATAATGTTTTTTTAGTGTGCATTTTTATCAGTTTTTGAAAAGGTCTTATGCTGTGGATAGTATTAAATTACTAAATGAATTTGCCCCACTTAAGTCACGTGACTGCTTGTCCTCCATATAACACAAACACACTTGCCACCTTAGCATGACTCAGCTTGCACGGAGCGGCTGTCCGAACACCACGCCTCCTGCCATATGGCCGGTGACATCCTGCTCTTCATTAGGCCTCAAAGCGACAGACCTCTGGAGTGAGGCAGTAAGTCACTGGAACACACATCGTGGGCACGCAGCTTCGGCTCAAATGACCTAAATTACCTTCCGAACATTCATTGTAATGATTCGTCTTCGAGAGCGAGGACTCACTTCAAATATGTCTTTAGAGATTTGTCAACATTTCTCACAGCAGAGGAAAAATTAGAAGTGTGTAAAATGGGATTTATGAAAGGCAGACAACTGTTTTTCATAGAACTGTGAAGGTCAATGTTTTGTTAATTGTATGTTTGGAGCAATTTGTTCATAAAGAGTCTGACTTGTGATGCTCACATTCAAATTGCTGCCTTTACCAAACAATGTTCCATTATCAAATCCAAGATAAACCTATTGCATGCTACAATAAAAAGACGACTATATTTATCATTACAACCTATGTGAGTAATGCCATGTCCTCCACTTTTAATGGATTCAGGCAGCTCTTGAATATATATATTGTTTGTAGGCTAGCAAGTCTATTTATTTATTACAACGAAAGAAGTACCTGTGATCAGATCATTGTAAAATAACAGGTTCCCTCCTGCCTCTATAATCCTCTCTGCCTGTCTCACTTTGTACAAAAAAATGTAATTTGCGAACAGGATATTGAATATTTTTATCTTTATTTCTTACATTTCTACAATGTTCCTACTCATGTTTATAAAATGTTAGGGTTAGGGTACACTGTAACAGTGTGTAGAAAAGGCTGTCGTTTAAAATCAGACTTTAATTACCTTCCCACTTCTACTTTAGTTAACCGAAGCTGTGACTTTTTATAGTTGCATTTGGGCACCATTAATTTTTCATGAACTAATTCTGAAGATTTCAATTGATAAGATTATGGTGATGAATAATGGATTTGGACTTAAATTCCCTGTTCCTGTGCCATCCCACTGAAAAGGGCTGCGGCGCTCAATTGGTTTTATTCTGGGATAATCCACCAAGAGTGATCCTGACTGATTGATATTTGCTTTGTCTATACAATGTCAGCAAATAATAAAAAGTGCCTATTAGAATATCTCCAATGCAGTAAAATTGGTGTCATAGTGTCAAAAAAGGAAAAATAAGTTTTGTGCTTTGGAACATTACTGTCAGGGTCTAGAAGGCTAGGGTGGCTCAAGCTTTTTACAAACTAGCACATGGGTAATACAATACAAAGGCTTAACTACAGAGGGAAACATATGAGGCTTTGGGAATATCTATAGTTTCCTCTCATAAAACTCTAAAGAGAAAACCTCTATACGGCTAAAAATACAATTAATTATCATCCTATGGAAGATCAACTTCCCCGGCATCGACCACTTCTGAAAATGTCAGATCACACGTGACAATTCATTAAGTTCTCGGTCTGGGAATTGTGAACACCACCAGAGGAGTGTGGACTCTTCTCATGAACACGACTCCATTTACAGGCAGCTGACTGCAATAAAATAAAAGGCTTTTTGAACATAAGATGTGAAATGTGATGTGGACAAGATCAATATGGAGCAAAGGGGAAATCTCAAGATAAAACATGCTGTGAACCTCATTAACTTCAATCGAGTCACAGAAAAGGTCGGGACCGCCACACATATCACCTCAATTATCAATTTACGCTGTCATTCATGTACATTCATACACTATGACACGTGGTTTACCACTGCTGTCTGACAGGTGTGTGCGTCCAGAGGGCTCGTCAGATTAATAGAGCCACAGCCATGTCGCCATTCTCTGTTTGTCCCCAGTGTTTGCACAGTGACCGTATTTTATGATGAGGTCTAACTATGAATAAAACAAAGCAGAGATAAGTGTCGTAGGGGCGAGTTCGATAAAGATAAGAAAGTGAAAATCCATGCCAGATGGAGCGGGAGGGGGGGCGGAAAGGAGGAGGAGGAGCGACCCGGTATCTAACTTTCCTATCTGCTCTGCAACCTTGTAGAGATGATAACAGGATGAGGGACCTCTAGAAACACCCCTGTCAGTGCAGCAACAAGAACAAACCCCACCGGAGAGATAACAAGACACAGTGTACTTGTGATTTACACTATTATCATGATTTTTATTACATCCAATCTAATTATGTGTGTTGTTCTTCTCCCCCGGCGTCGTCACAATCCATTCAAAATGACAGATAGAAACAAGCATCACTTGTTTATTTCGGGAACTATAGATGATTACACGTTTGTTGTAATTGCAAATGACTGTTCAAGGCCGAAAGGCTTACGTTGTTATCCACTGTACTGTATCGCACATTGGTAATTGATTGTATTATCTAGTAATGATTGTATTTTTTCCATATACAACCATAATAGTACCATTTTAAAAATGATTGCTTTTGTCATATGCACAAATAAATGATTGCAAATAATATTGTGTCCAGCCTTTTCAGTTTACTGGCCCCACTGACCAATGGAGTGTGCAAATTAGGGGCAACAGCAGCTGTTCCCCCTTGAGTAACAAGAAAAAAAAGCATTGTTGCCTGCGACCATAGAGTCATAGGCTGTAATTGTGTTTTTGATTAAAAGCTTAGTAGGCTGATTGTTGATGCTGGTCGAGTCAATAAGCAGGGCTGGTGAGAGGAGTGCACCCCGACCCACCGCTGTGATTAACTACATGTTCCTGAATTTTATTTGTGATGAAGCATAGAGATTAAATGCAGCGAAGGTCAGAGAGGGAAACTGCATTAAAGAGGGACGATGCGTGCCGAGGGGTCTTTAAGTTCACTGCGGGCTTCTGCGAACACTGAGCACCTCGAGGAACTGTGTCTACCAGTTGAAGATCCGTGCTGGGGTTCTAACGCTGTACGTGACTGTTCATTCCTCAGAGCCGCCCGGTTTAATGGGCACTCTCAGCTCCATCCTTTCCTTCAGATAGCACAGCTCCGCTCCGCACTCTGAGCCCAGGGTTCTTAGAAATGAGATGGCACTGTCACACTGAGCAATCACACTGAGCTGTTGACATTTTGCAAAATCCCCACTGTGTCATCCCCGGTGAAAAATGATCTGCAGCTCGATGACGATCTATTATGGATCGGGTTCTGTGGAGACACTGAGGTCGCATATCGTGGGGTTATCGTCCAAAGAGGGGGCGGCGTTCATTTCCACCAACTGTCTCATCTGAACCAAAAACATCTCGCGTCACCTTTGTCCTAACGAGGATGAAGAAAAATCAATGTGAGTTATTCACATCATAGCTAAATCAATTCAGTGGATTCATTTAGAATCTGTAAACCTATTCCAGGAGGTTGTAGCTCAATACAAATAAAGATTGACGCCCCCGTGCCTCATCAGCACACAGAGAATGAGAACATACAAAATGTGTCTCGGAATATTCATATTAATTTACTGTGTAAAGACTAATATCAATTCAGGTACATGAGCTAGATCAGAGTGTAATTTTTTCCGTCCGAGCGCCCTGACCTAGAGAGAGAACTAACCGAGTCCGATCCGAGCCTGATGGGTCTCGACAGCCTTGAGTCTGGTCTCCACACTCTACACGTAATTAGTGTAGTGTATGTGCTGCACATGTTCTTCAACATGTATATCCTGTTGCTATCACATGTAAATGCACCAATACCTACATTTACAAGAGAGAACTATAGAGTACTGAAACGATTAGCCTGGTCTCAAACTAGAGACGCTGACCTCCCTGCTGCCTGCTTGAGAATACAATCAGAGCAACACACACACATTAACACACACACACACACACACACACACACACACACACACACACACACACACACACACACACACACACACACACGCACACACACACACACATCTGGCTCCTTTAATCTCTCGCCTCCTCTACCTCATCTGCCCTTCAACCCATCTCCAACTTGCCCTGCTATTGTTTGCAACAGCTGGGTTGATTTCACACAATGAACGATATTTTTTCAAACCTCTTTTCTGGCTATTAATTCATCCTAATCAAGTAGCATTGACTATGCATGACACTCCGAGTGTGTGGGCACTTACATCTGCATGCAAATAACATTGTTTCTGTAACGAAGACTGTCAAGCAGGATCAGGCTCATTAAACAGAACGGCTTCCACCATCGCATTGTTTTCTGACTGAAATCACATTCTGCTCCTTCACTTTAATTTACTCTCCAAACTCAAACTCAAGACAAGAATGACTATGTTAGCAAGCAGGGGATTGTGGGCCAGCATCAGAAAGCCTTCACACACAAGATGTATGTGACGACTGAACAACACAAGAATGAAAAATACCCACATGAATATTTCAAAATCAAAACTGTTTCATATCAGCAGCAGGTTAAAACACTTTTTCAATTAAAACATTCATTCTTGGGATAAATGACTTCAGCATCATCCAGTGACGATGACGATCTTGTCCTCACTCGAGAAAAGAGGAGATTTTCTCTTTTACAATGTGGAGAATGAGACGGAGAGTTCCACTGCCTGGTAAAAGGAGCTGATTGTCTTCCACAGCCCTGGTTCTTCACGTGGTTCAGGTTGGGACAGTTTGGAGTCATGAAGTAGATGCTAAGCCACGTGTGAGGAAGTAGAGATTCCTATTCAAGCAGCCTCTGCAAGTCCATATGAGCTACGTTGCTAACCGTCTTCGTAAAAACGAAATGTCGCCTTTTCGTTGAGAACTGTTTGGTATGTCGCCCCCTGGATTTTCAAATGCATTCCCTCAAAACCCTGCGCTTACACTCAAATAGCCCCTGCACATCTGCTTTTGGATTTCTCCTCTACATTTGTATTCTTGTCTTCCGCTCTTGGCTTGGTCGATCAAATTTCCCCGACCAAAAGAATACCAGGTTTAGTGTTGACGAATAGAATTGTCACCCCATTGTTTTGGGTGCGTTTATTTTTGCAAGGAAACCAGTGTAATAATACAAAAATGTGATGGATGGCAGTGTTTGAACTTGCTTAAAATAGCCGCTAGAGAAACAGTAAATGCACCCACAGATAGGACAGATCCACCATAGCTTGGTCCTTCACAAAGTCCTTGAGCCAGACAGTGAAGGCCGTGCTGCAGGGGGAGTCACTTAAAGCAGACCTTGAGCTCTCAGGTGTCATGTGGGAATCTTTTTCTATCAGTGCCTATAGAGAATCACTTCATGTTTAAACAAGCAGCAGCCAGGTTTGAAAACTAAACGGTGTTATGTAGTCTATAGTGTCAAATAAAACATGGGATTTGTGTTATGAAATAAATATTGGAAATCTCTTTCATACCAGTACCTGGGCAAATGATCTTTGGGGATTTTGTGGTTTGGGACGTTATCATTTGACTCTATATAATTGTATCATCTGTTTTTTCGTTTCATTATCTATAGGTGGGACATCTGACCTTTCCCTCTGTGTCGGATTGTTTCTAAAATGGTTCCTCGGAATTAAGCATAGAATATCGTAATGTGATGTAAGTAATGTTAGGAATTATGCAATTTAAAAGTATGTTTTGTAATTTATTTAAACACAATGTCAAAAAATGTTAACACACATTTCAGAGAAAGGTCTTTCTTGAGATGCACGGGACGAGTGCACACGAGCATCCGTTTGCATTCATGCGCCTCCATTTCTATCTTTCATGTTTGCTTGATGCGAGTCCATACAAGTATTTCCTCTGTGATTGGAAGGGAACTGCAGCACTGCACAAGCCCATCACTCCAGTTTTTCTTTTCTCCTCCAGTCACATTTTCATATAAACAGCTGACAGCCTATTATTGAGCATTATTCCAGCCACGCTGTCGGTGGCTTTTGGCTTCGTAATGAATACCTCCTCTTGAGCTGAGGCAATGTGAAAGTAAACAGTACCTGCTGCTCCTTTACACCTGTCACACAGAAATGCACCTCTATCATGCAAAGAAGCACAAACACACACAAACACACACACACACACACACACACACACACACACACAAACACACACACACACACACACACACACACACACACACACACACACACACACACACACACACACACACACACACACTGACAACTTGAATAATGGACTGATTTGGTACCTGTAGCTACTCAAGTATAATTTCAAGAAAATGCTTATTCACTTTTTGTTCTCTCCCGTGATCACACACACACACGCACACACACACACACACACACACACACACACACACACACACACACACACACACAAATGTAAATATTACGATTGTGTTTGGTATGTTTGAGGTGAAAAGAGCTGGGGGGGGGGGGGCACGGGTGAATACATTTGCAGGCATGCTGCAGTAATGGAACCAAAGACTGATGAGTGTGCGCACCAGGATATTTACTTCGCCTGCTTCCGAAACTGAAAGAAAAAAGCCACAATCCCCCCCCCCCCCCCCCACTATCTCTCCTCCGGCGTCCCCTTCCACCCCACCCTCAGCATTTGTCCCTCTGTCCCCCTCCCGCCCTCCCTCCCTCCCCCAAACTCTTGACTTAATCATTTAGAAATAATTAAATTCAATAAAGCGGAACAGATTAAATAAGAAACAGCGATTTGGTGTGAAGGGGCAGGCTGTGTAACGGCAGCTTCCCCCCCCCCCCACAGTAGGAAACAGTAAATGATGTGCTCTACCGCTGAGAGAGAAAGATACAGATGGACACAGAGAGAGAAAGGGAGGGCAAGGGATGAATCTCTTGCACGACAGGGACGTACAAATGTGTGCGGCGGCGACAAAAAGGTACGACGGAGAATAAGAGAAAAAGCGAGGGAGTAAAAAAGGAGGGGGGGGGCACGAGAAGAGAGCAGAGAAGCTGGAGGACTGGTTAAATATTCATAAAGGCTGTGTGGTGATGTGTGGTGACGAAGAGCGACGGGGGAGAGACAGGAGACCGAGGGAGGCGAATAATGAGACACAAAGACCGAGACACCCTCGTGCTTTACGACACAGGCACAGACTCACAAATACCAATGTGCAATTTACGGGGGGGGGCAAGCACATGGACGCCCTCGCACACAGTCTGCAGACCCACCTCCACGTGGAGCATGAGGCTTCTGGTCGTATCACGGCTAAACTTTGAGTGGTAAACAGCTGCATTTCTTCATTTTACTTAGTTTCAAGTGTTATATATTATATTATATTATACTGCATTACATTGCATATTGCAATTTGACACTGTTCACTGTTTTGCTTTTTGCAATTGGAATTTCCCTTTTTTATTTCACTTTTTATATCTTTTATCTTTTATATATTTTTATATAGATATGTTTATGTCTAAATAAATGCTACCTTGTATGAATATTAGAAAAAGTAAGTAAATAAGAAGTAAATAGTGATGAATATATATTGTTTTTTTTATTATTATTATTGTTTTTCTTATGTGTGGTGTATTTATTGTGTTTTTATGTTTCTATGTTCATTGTATGCACCAATAACCAGAGCAAATTCCAGGTAGGTGTTAACCTACTTGGCAATAAAAACCTTCGGATTCTGATTCTGATTCTGATTCTGATTCTGATTCTGATGATGTTTCAGTTGTGTTTCAATCCTCCAGATTTTCTTACACAGTCTTTTCTTGGCCCTCGAGTTCTTCTCCTGCTTCTTGTGGATGATGTAAATCTTCAGAGACAGGTCACAATGTGCTTATGGTTTCATTTAAAAAATACTACGACACAGAGGTAAATAGAGCGTTTTGATACGGTCGATTCTGAATGAACAGCGCCCCACGTTAGTCGAGATAAAAGCCAGAGTCATATCATCAATAAGGCCGTCACGGTTTCCAGTGGAGCGATGCAGCAGCGAGGAGTAAGCTGTGGCCCACACAGGTAATAACTGTGAGTACAATCAATTCACTTTTGCTCTTTCCGTGGGATTTGTTGACAAGAAGAAAAAAAAAAAAGATATCATCTGACTTATCCTTTAAGCATGAAGCAAATTGGTTTAGTGCAGGTTTTCCTTAAATTGGATTTCTATTGGCCTCATGCCTCCTGAGGGAAAGTACACCGCACCAGAACTGACCTTGATAACACATTTCACTTTCTTGCTGTGGTTCACACCGCTACACACAACCACTACTTCACATGTAAGCATCCTCACGAACACACAACAAAATCCCTCAACTCCCTCGACACCTTTCTTTCAAAAAGGATGAAGTGCACGTTGTGGGTCTGCTTGACACAGGGCGTTTCAGTTGTGTATCATTCTTTTAAAGTTGGCTCCGGCCCAAGTAAACCCCCCCCCCCCCCCTCCCTTCCTCGACGTGCACTGGAGAAGAAGCTATTGACCGGGCTGCACTGGATTGGACATAAACACTGTATTAGTGTGATTGGTTGGACAGAGCTGATCCATGCTGGGGGCAGCCTGTCTGCCTGCCTGCTGCCGCTAACCAATCTCAGAGGGAAAATCGGAATTCAATTAGTCTGGCCAGAGGACCTATCTCTCCCTCGCTCTCTTATGTTTGTTATCCAATCTCTTGGCCCCTCTCTAACTCGCTCGCTCGCTATTCTACCCATGATCTTTTTTCCCTGCTCTTCTCTTCCCCCGTTCTCCTCCTGTTTCGGTCAGAGTTTCCTTATGAATGCTGCTGCTAACCTCGCACACAGGGAAGAGTGGAATTCAATTAGTCCAGCCTCGGGGTCTCACTCTCTGGTTTACTATTCATCCCCGCATTCTCGCACTTCATCTGATGGTCACTCCGATCGCCCGTCTCGCTGCTCCACTCCATCTCGCCGGTATCTCCTCCGCCTGTTTTCCATCAGTCATAAAAAATCCTTATTGATGGCAGGGATGGAGCGATGGAGGAGAACAAAAAATAAATAGATAAATAAAATAAAGCTCGAGGGTGAAAGAGAGAACGATCGCCATAAGAACCAGTCGACATCCAGGGGGCTATTAAAAGAGAAGGGGGAAGATGAAAGAGGCGGGAAGGGCCTGGATGGACCTGTAAAAAGGAATGATGGGATAATGGAGTGAAAAAGTACGAGGTATAAATAACTGGTTATGATGGGGACAAGAGAGAGTGAGACGTACAGATTGGAGCTACGTGATAGAGTTATAGAGAGCGATGGACAAAGGCGATAGAATGAAACAGTGAAACAAAGGAAACTGGGGATGTACATATTAATATGTACAGTGGAAACTCGATAAAATGGCAAGACACGATAGAAACACAAAGAGAGAACAAGGGGGGAAAGTGTGGGAGGCTGATGTGAAGTGTATTCATTGTGAATATCTGACTCCTGACGCGTCAGATGTTCTGGAATCCAGTCGGCACCTCCACCCCCCCAAACCACCCAGTCCGTACATGTCACGCATTATCAGGCTCCTGCACACCCACAAAAAGCCGGAATAATAAAAGACGCATGCAGTACCATAGGTCGCTCCTGAGTGGCAGACGCAAACTACTTCCTCTTCAAACAGCGGTAAACTCAAGTCAAGCTGGTTGTTAGATGCCTCTTTTTCCCACCGAAACCAGTGTGATGTCCATCATCAGCGCACACCCACCTGTGGAGACTTTTATTGCTTTGCGTCTGCGGCGGAGGGAGAGACGGTGGGCGTCGCCGGAGAAGCACTCTGGATTTGATGAAGATTACTATGATGTGAGGTGCACACTGTGTTCCAGCAGCTGCACAGCTTGTTCAGCCCCGTGTTCCAGGAGCATCACGAGTCGCCTGCTTCTCTTTGACGAGCACCGGCTCTCTCGTGCCTTCCAGGGTTTCAAAGTTGCAGAGTTGTTTTCTGGTACTTGAACATAATTGAATATTACATCAAAGAACTGGGGTATTGAAAAGAGATCAACAGGTACAACATGTACTTGGTTGAACTGTGTAATCAGGTGCAGCACTATGTTTTATCGGGCTTTTCTTAAAGACAAATATGAGCTTTTATCTTGGATTTGCTCAGAAACACTTATTAAAGGCTACTTTGATTTCAGTTCAACTTATAGAATCAGGGTTAGAGCAACACTAATCTGCTTTTGTGCTGCACACGGCACGACGCTGCCAGCTTCCGGCACAGTGACAGGAGTTGTTTGGCTCGCTGGAGAAGTTGGAGACATGCAGCTTGTTACCTGCAGCTCGTCCGCTAACAGCTCGCTGCGGCTGTTCCTTCTGGTTTCATTACTCCCTAATACACGTCAAACTGAAAGATGGAGCAGTATGAAGGATGCTTGAACAAGTGTCTCTTTTAAAGTCGTAGATTTTAACCTGAAGAACTTTAATCTCCAGAGAACCTTAAATATCTTATTGATTTATAATGCATCATCTGGCTGGGTTATTATTTAAAGCTCAGAATGATGTGGATTTGACACATGCATGTTCATTTTCAGCAATTTCGATTCTGAGAAAATTAAATTTTCTTTACGTGTATAAAAAGTGCTGCTAAGTAGCCGCAGCTTTAATCTTAGCATTTTTGTATTGTACCTTGTACATTAACAACTCAGAATTATCCGAACCTTTCATACTCAGACCTGCTTTTTTAAGCTGTCTTTTATGAAACGTGCCCGTGTAGAAGAGGCTTATGAATATTCTACTACAATTACACTTTTAACTCAATGAACTCCCTTGACAGGCAGCATGTTGTTAAAAGGTCACAACTCTCACACCTTGAAAAAGGATTTTCAAACTTCCGTGACTTTGTTGGCAGTTTTTGTTCATGTGCTTGATGTGTGTTACCTGGGACTGAACGCCAACAAAACACTGGCACTAATATAAAAGGTGTTGCTTTTGAGACACCCAGGGCAAGGACTTAGACAAAGCTGCTGATCCCACTGAGAGATGGCAGGGTGCGACTGCTTTTTGATTAGCATGCTGTACGGGGACGATAAGATGGCACGGAGGTGCGGTGGAAGACCGGGGAGTTAAAAGGGTTTTCAAGACCAATCCTTCTCGACACCGTTTCTCTCCTTTTAAGGGGAATTGCCTCGGAGCAAGCAAATACAATTTGCCGTATTTTGTTTCTGGTTGTGTTAGTGTGTGGGCCATGAATACACCCGCCTGACGGGAGGCACAAACAAAGAGGGAGGAAGGTTAAGCAGAGAGGTTGTGCCGTGTACATGTACTTGTGTCTATTTGAGAGGGAACTTTTTTGAATCCCCAGAGGAGAAAAGCAGTTTCTTATCTATCCAAGTGTTTCAAGAGGGGGGTTGAAGCAATCTTCACATGGCATCAGCAGTCAAGGAGCACTTGAACCCAATCCCACCCCGTCAGACCCAAATGGACCACGGGAGACTTTCTGTGCTGAATGAGGCTTAATGCCAATCACACCGAGCGCCACATTCACACACATCAATCACGCTTTCTCGACACGACCACGGCTAATAAAGCTGCTAAAATTGGACATCGGTTGCACACATGAAAGGATCAAAATCAAACCCTCCCAGAGCTAACGGCTCAGCCTTCCTGCGGCATCAGACACGGCCAACCTGAGGTTATGTCACACCACCGGGGCTAATGCTCGTGTCGTCTTTGCGCTCCCTGGTGACTCTCCAGCGGAAAATCCTCCCTCGCCCACCCCTGTCTCTTCCATCATCCCCACAGTCTTTCAAGCTTTTCTCTTCTCCAGACGTCAGAGGCCACAATGCCACAGCAACTCTTAATCAGGCCATGCACTAGGAGGGGAATTACAGTGCTAAATGTCACTGGCAGCACAAAGCGGCGGAGGAAACAACATGCTGTAAACCCGGTGATAATGGACAAGGTTGAGCTAATTAAAATTAATGACCTTTCTGTGTGCCAGTCATAAGCTTGTGATATCATGCAGTTCATCACAGATAGAGATTAAATAAATAAAGCTTAGGGGCCATTGCAGGGGTGCCCTTCCTTTGTGTTGTACAGGATTTTAAACCATTTATGATTTGGGTTTGAATATAATTGACTAGAGGAACTGGGTCCAATAACAATGTCTGGTATCTTTAAACTGGATCATTTACTCATTTGTTGAATTTCCATTTCCTCTTTGGAAAAAAGACCAAAGAGGGAAATTTGTTGATTATTTTTCTTTCTGCGAGGTGAAGACAGGATTTTACTCACTATTACTAACCTGGAAACTCCATTTTTTGATTCACATGCATTTGAAAAAGAGGCTTTTGCAGAAAAGAAATACACAAGCTGAAAAAGAAACGCTCTATTAAATGGTTTAGTGTACCTGCCTTGGATAGATATTATGCTGGTGGAGGATCTAGAAGGAACTATTGTCAGTTTAAGGTTTTATTTCCTACATGCCAGCGAGGTATTATGTTTCCAGGTTATCCGTCCACCGTCTGTCTTATTCTTGTGAACATGATATCTCAAGAATGCCTTGGAGAAGGTTTTTCTGATTTGGTAGAAATTTTCAGTTGGATTCAAGAATGTAGTGATTAAAATGTGGTGGTCAAATGTCAAGGTCGCTGTGAGAGACTTTCTTACAATTTAGTAGAAATGTGTACCACCTCTTTTCATTTCATGGTTTCTCTGCTCAAGATTAAACATAACATCACCTCCCTTGTCAGTTATGGATGTGGAACACTGTTCTGTGGAGATAGAAGCAAAACAACCGCTGGAAATGTATAATGTAAAAATAGAGAATTTCTAGTCCAAGCGATTTTTCAGATCAAATGTAAAATGAAACCAGAACTTATTTCCTTTCCTGCAGAACGAGCCAGTTCCATCAGTGCATTGGGAGCAGATGCTTGTCCATAGGGCCATAAATGAATTGCCTGCAACCGTTGCAAGTTTCCCTGCATAAGCCCAATGGAGAGTTGGTTCAGTTACAAGTTTTAAGTTATACAACTTTTGCAGCCACGTATCAGACTCAAAATCTGAGGAACTGAAAGGAGAAATTGAAATTAGTGCACGGTCTTTACTCATAAAGTGGAAAGAGCAATCAGCAACAAAGGGCTGAATTAATGAGGAGTGAGGATTACAGTTATTTCAGGAACCTATAGAAATGTTCTGAGTGCAAGCATGTAGGTTATATAAAGTGTAGTATACACCTGTGAGCCAGTGAATGTCTGCTCTATAGGCTATCATTAGTTTCACTGAGAGGTAGAGATTGAGGTCAAACTTACAGTATTCATACAAATATCTGACACTTGAAGTACTTTAAAAATAAAATTATTTCTGACAGATATTATCCCACATTTAATGAGGCAATTTCAAGCTCTCGTTATACAGTAGAAGGCTTGATTTTTAAATGTGTTTCCCTGTTCAGAACCTAAAGAATCCAACTAGACGTCATTGCAAAGTGCAAATGTGATACATTTACTTTGGGAAATCTCTAAATTGATCCAGATTAAATCCTTGATTTTCAGTCAGTGTGGAAATTAGGACGTCTACTCATCTGAGATGTATGAGTTGTCAAGAATCATTTACTTCATTTTTTTTCCAGAAAAGAATATTCATGTCAATATAATCCAATTCATCTATTTTGAAAACCTGATGTGGTCACATCTGTACAGTTTATTGTGCTCAGGTGCAGTTCAGGTTTCATAGCCTCTTTTCAAGTGAGACTTTCATTCTGCAACACTTTAGAAAGTGAAAACTACAGAATAATGACGCTCTGGGCCGTTTCAATGTATTTAACATAAAGTCAGAATACCAGGGCGACTGGTGTGACCATGAATGAGCAGATGGTGGGTTGACCTCAATTAAAACAGCGGGGCATAACTGCAGACTTGTAGGTAACCATTAATACAATTGTGCATGTATATATACATTTACACATGTATTTACAAATGTATAAATCTGAATACATATTTGCAGATGCAACACACAGGTATATATTTCAGGATCCATTTAGTTTTTTTTTTTGCACATTTACAATCTGATTACATAATCGCAAAATGTGTTTTTAGGGCTTTGAGAGACAGTGTAAGATATTTTCTAAGAATCACATTCAGCTGGAGTCTTATGAATTATTAAAGAGATAAATCATGAGGGTCTATTCACTGACTAAAAGGGGATTATTATGAACACTTATATCCATTCTTCTCATCGGATTGGATTGGGCCGCACGCCGACATCTGTGTGTGTAACAACGACAAGCTCCACCTGTGCCCACTCAGATCCGGCTTGGGTTGACATGGAGAGGTCTGGAAGTGGTTCGCTGAGAGAGCAGCAAACAGCCACTGCCACGGCCAAATGACACTCGTCACGGTGCCAAGCTCCTCCGACACTGTGCGCCTCAAAAACCCGGCTCTGCTGTTATTCATACTTAAAGGATCAGGGCACAAAAGGTGGCACTTAAACCAAGAAAACATTTAGACAGCATCAGTGGGTGGCACATCCCTGCTGGGTAGCTATGGCAACATCATGTGGCGGGTGCAGCTTGGTTTGTGGAGCACAGGGAAGTTTGCGCAGATTCTGTCGCTGGCCTCTTGTTTGAACTCTCACTTGTCTTCAGCCCATGTTTATTGTCTCTCACTGTGTAAATGTAACATCCTGTATAAGTGTGTGAACCGACTCGGACATGAGGAAGAGCTCCCTCTCCGTGCATGTGCCGTTTCCTCCGCAGACATTGCTCGGTTTACCAGATGCAACCTTGAAACAACTTTAAATTGCTATGCTAATATATGCAAACAACATGATAGGACATACAAGCATAGTATTCAGTAAATACAAAATATGTTTTCTAAAAGAGAGAAAAAACTGAGAAAGGGGATCATAATATTTCACATTTCAACTTGAAATTCATGGAAAATGAAGGCCGGTGTAGAGCATCGTTCTCCGAGCCAAACTGACGCTTACTTTCCAAGATAAAAACCAGAGGAGAAATGCAAATGTGGGTCTCGAACTGCTGTTCCCTCCTCGCTGGTTGGCACGCTTGTTTTTATAGTTGTTTGGTAGCTGCAGTCGACACTGAGAAACTTGTTTAGCATTGTTCTGGACCAGTGTCTCCACAGTTTGGGTCATTTTGTTTTGACATTGTGTGTTTGTCTTCTCTTTTTTTAATTTTAGAGTCCTAATTCAACAAAGTATCACAACAGAACATGTTTGTCTCCTTATAGATTAGTTTACCTTTAATATCTTTGCAGCCAAGGTCACTCTCTTGGTGACTAAAGATCCCTTTTCTACTGGTGAAAACATCCAATAACATCTGGCTTTTCAAATGAATCTGCTGTAGATGCAGGTTTTTATCGGCAGTGATGGAAACGTGCCACAAGGGTTGACGCGGTAATTTGACAAGACAGCGAGAGGAGAGAGCGCCTCACTTTGTGTTCGTGATTTGAACATGACACACCAGGGACAAAACAGAGAGGAAAGAGTCAATACCTTTTTAAAAGTGGGTTTTCCCATCATAAACCAATGTATACCTGCTAAATGTTGGCGTGTAATAGCCTTAGCACAGCAGCCCAGACTTATTTAAATCGAGGTTAATCCAGTGATTTCCCACAAAAGTTACAAAAAACGTTGATGTCCCTCCTGCGATAAGAAAAAAACAAATAAATAAATAAATAAGACAAACTAATGAATCATCAATATAAATCCCATTGCCTTTTTTAAGATAATGGGTTTTGGACCCAAGAAGAAGCATTGAGGACATGGTTAATCATGCTATGGGCTCCAAGGATCGATTACCTATGGAGACCAGCAGGAAGGATTAATGGCTAAAACAGTGAACATGTCACAGCTCCTCACTTGTAAAAGTTTCCCTGCACTGTGTGATTCATGTGGTGCTGAGGACGCAGCAGCTTGTCAGACTGTGAGTCGGAGGAAACCTGATCCATGCTCATCATAGAGTCACAGTCAGTATCTGATCAGGATACCAATCACAGGAAAGGTTCTGTGATAAGCTGAGAAAAAAAATCACCCCCAACACTGTTCTGTGATGCATTCCCTCCGGCAATAGACACACAGCAGCAGTAGTTACAGCAGCAGGCGACCTTTCACCTTTCTGTTTAATACGCCGACAGGGGAGGAAATGAGAGGGATTCAGAAAGCAGGAGGTTTTAACACACTGATGGTGTTTATGCTCTTGGGTATATGTGTGTGTATGTGTGTGCATTAATGTACAGAATGTGTCTACATGTGCGTGTAATCGATACAGAGAGGCAGAGGGGTGTGTGCGTGTGTGTTTGTGTGTTTGTTTGGGTGTGTGTGTGTGTCACTGTGTGACAGTAATTATTAACAGATTAGCCCTCAGAAAGCAGCAGAGATGGAAAACAGATTCACAGAGCGGCCTCTCCGACTTTTGAGCTTTTGTCTTTTCGTTTCGATGTCATCTTGCCAACATCAGTGAACATCTACACACACGCTCACACAAACACACACTCATTCACACACACAACACACACACACACACACACACACACACACACACAAAAACAACGTCACAGATGCAACCAAGTATGCTCAGGCACCAAAAGAAAAGCACCGTTGGGCGGGCGGCTGGATATTCGTGGTGACGCCGGCTGGAGGAGTGACACAGAGTGTGTGTCAGCTCCAATCAAGGAGCATCCGTGAGCTTCTCTCTTTTGTCATGTTTTCCGGTGTTTGTATCCGGCGCCTCACACTCGCAGAGGCTCATCCAAAGTGACTGGGAGTTTAGTGGCTCACACGTCTAACAAAGGCCTAAAAGCACGAAAGGGACAGCTAATTAAATATGGATGCAGCTACACTTATGGCTCAGGACAGTTTGCCGGCGGTGGCGATGCGAGCAGAGAACCACTTCTTCTGCCTGTTGGTATCTATTTATTTCATCTTAACCGGCCTCATCTAATTGTGTTGCTGAGTCTTTATCAGCGGGAACAACTAACATCGCACATTTACTTATAAGGTTAAACTATATTCAAGTGCAAATATTAGGCACCTTGAGTATTTTTCAGCACTTCACAGGTGCAACTTCTCCTTTTTAGATGCCTATATTGCATATTTCAAAAACCCAACAGTTTTAGCTTGAGGTAACATATCAAATAAATCATTATCCATGTGAGGCTCATATATGCTGGTGATTTATTAGCAGTTTCAGAGAAGAAGTATTCTCATTTCAAACTTCTCAACTGTTTTAATTCATTCTAGAATGGCAAAGAGCTCATTCCTCCGCCAAGGCCAAACACTCCGTTTGTGAAACCATGTTTGAATTCATTAGGTCCAGATTTATATTTGAATCTTCACACTCTCACAACGTTAAATAAATTGAAAAGAATATCCTGGATGGATTCTCTGATCTGGATCTGCAGAGATATGTAATGGACTCTTGGGTCACGCCTCATACCTCCACAAACTTTCATGGAAATCAGTTGAGTACTTTTTCCTGCCAACAATCAAGTGCAGACAAAAGCCTAGCCCCCTCGGCAGAGGTGAAATATTCTCCTCAGTGTTTCTATAATAAAACATTTTTGGGGTCCAAAGAAATAAGCGAATGTTAGAGAATAGTTTGAAAACAAGATGATTGTTTTGAATTTAGTTATAATTCATTAATTAATTAATTTATTATTCTCTTTTAAACTTAGGACCAACCAGATCGATCTTGTGACCCTTCGGTGTGGGTGTGATGTCTCTGCATAATCTGTGTTTTCAGTTTCTAGCCTCACGTTATTTTTCCTGATACTTTCAAGCTGGACTTTTACTTGTCAAAGACTTTTTTACATTTGCGTTATTACATGATATGAATTGCTCTTCGACAGCTGCTGTTTATGAATCCTTGTTATGTGTACATGTGGTCGTGATGTGTGGGAATAATATGTTCCCCCACACGCTGGGTTCCACCTGTAGATTTTATGTTATCATATATGCGCTTCATATTTTATTACCACATATGGGCTCTGATGGTCCATCACAGAGGACCAGTGCACAGCGGAGTGAGGGGACGTCTCCTGGGAGCAACTCCTACATGCAGGCGTGTCTAAGCAGATGGCAGCCATGATGTGTGGTACGCCTGAGTGTACGTGACTTACAATGTCAAGTTCATTCACAGCGGTGAGAGGGTTTTGTAAATTGAACTTGAGAGGAAATAGATGGTTTAATTAAAGCCTCGTTTTAGTGTTAAAGAGGGACGGCATCTTCAGTGCATAGGACAACATTTAGGGTGAAAGCGAGAAGAACAAAAATCAGTGAGTCAGAGCCACAGCTCCTGGAGAGGGGAGCGAGTGAACTATGAAATAAAAAAACACCAAGTGTTAATATCACGGTGCCAGGAGAGATGAGACTGAGTATTATCTATTATCTAACCTCTGAGAGCTGAACTGATACGAGACGAGAATGACAAGCGGGGCTTCGGAAAAAAAGACTGAAAAGGGATAAAAGAGTAATTTTGATTTTGTGTCTTTCGGTGCCATTGTTATCTCCGTGTTACACAACCCTCACAGTGGAGCCAGCTATATGTCACATATTTGTGTACAGTGTGAAGCCATTTGCTGATGTAAAGCAAACACTAATATATTCCCTGTTGCCTTTATTTTCCTTCACCCTTTGCCTCTACACTCCATGCAGATCAGTTTTGACAACCTACACACATTACATCAGGCGCACGCTCACACTCCCGTACAGACAATGCAGGGACGCTCACGCTCGCACTGGGCATGGCTCATAAGGAACATCCATCAGGGCTGAATACACACTTGTGAATCTAATGCTCAATAAAGCAAATATAAACCTCCAGTTTCCGTTATCTGTCTTCAGCAGGAGCCAAAGCTGTGACAGAAAGCAGAGAAGAGATGAGAAGAGAAGAGAAGAGAAGAGAAGAGAAGAGAAGAGAAGAGAAGAGAAGAGAAGAGAAGAGAAGAGAAGAGAAGAGAAGAGAAGAGAAGAGAAGAGAAGAGAAGAGAAGAGAAGAGAAGAGAAGAGAAGAGAAGAGAAGAGGAAGAGAGGAGAGGAGATATGAGGAGGAGAGGAGAGGAGAGGAGATATGAGGAGGGGAGGAGGAGAGGAGAGGAAGGCCGAAAACCCTAATTTGGCATTCCTATACAGCAAATGCATGTTTATATGAGACCCCATTATCAGAAGACCACACTAACCAAAATACCTCCAGTGACATAATTCTATTCAAAGCCACAGACCCAACGGGAAAGGAATCGAATCCCGCGTTTCTCACGTCTCACAGTTCCTCTCGTCTCTTGTTCTTTTTGCTGCCCAGCTCTCGTCGTTTCTTTTCACGTGTCACCGCTGAGCTTTGCCTCCACAGTGAAGATTCCACGTGTTTCTCTTGCAGCGGCTCCACTGAGGCTTCGTACAACCTGCACGCTGTGTGTTTAACTGTGTGTATATGCACACTTCTATCAAACTTTTATGCAAATGTGTGATGCGTGTGAGGCGCTGGTGAATCTGCACAGCAGATGTGTCGAGCCTGTACTCATTACTCTTGAATGATGAGTGTAAGCCTTCTGTACAGGGACTGTGTGAATCACATAGACTTCATGTCAGAAATATATAATTATAATATAGTATAATAATTATAATAATGTTACTTTATTTATACAACACTATTCAAAACACTTCCACAAAGTGCTTTGCATAATTTAAACAGGTTAAAAACATTTCAGGGCTACGGCAAAATAAAGATTAGGGAATTAATTATTGCAGAAGCAAAGCATTAAATCCTGGCATTAACATATTAACCCTAACATAATAAAACAGACAACACAAGTGGTTAGTAAAAAAAGTGTACTAGGATTAATGAAAGGCTCATAAACATGTTTTTAATGTGTGTTTTAAAAAGCGGTTTGAAAGATGTCCCTGGCTCTGGCACCTCTCAAATGCTGTTAACACTGATGTTATACAACAAGACCGTGGATGAAGAAGCAAAAGTGACAATTTCCTCCGCTTTTTTTATTCATACTGACAAGGTTGGCGTCTTGGTCATAGCTCAGTTGTGAGAACCCACAGCACCGTGCAGTGTCTCTCCTGCCGCGGTGGTGACAGCAGCGTTGTCAGCCGACGCTAACTCGCCATGACGCCTGTAGTTCCTGTTGGAGCGGTTCTGGGCTGCCGGGCAGAGGTGAGAGTACCGGAGTGGGCCAACAGCCACGGGACACACTCACTAGTGACACACGTGTTTGCGTCAAATCATATGCAATCATTCAGCTTTCCCTTCCCATGAGGAGTTTTCATTCTCGCCACAGCACTTCTTACTCCCATTGGTCCGTGGTGGTGCATGAAGTGAGAGGAAGCAACAAGGATGTTTCCTGCAGGTAGAACACGTCTGGCATGTCACGCCACCTCAGCCTGACAGTAGGGCTAGTGTGATAAGGACTGTAGAACACAGAGAGTGTGGATGTTTTTTTTTATACTGGCAGAGATGAATCCCCAAAAGTGGATGAGGTGTGAAATTTGTGCAAAATGGGCTGAAACTCCAGGATTTTTTATCTGGAGCGGTGTTTGTTTTGACAACAGATAAACTACCTGGGGGGATATGCAGAAGTGTGGATGTGCATTTCCCAGCATGAGACACTTGTTTATTTCATAGACTCTTCCCTTCCTCAGTGTGTTGTTTGTAAATCCTGGGGTTAAAGTGGTTTATTTTGCCGCTCGACAGTCGATGGTCTCTGCTCCCCAACGAGAAAGGTCAGGCTTGAGTGAAATCCGCCAATAAGACTTCCGGCCGCCCCGCCCCCCCCCCCCCTTGTGGCTGTGGACCATAGACTGTATACTGTGGACACACGCCGCTGCATTTTCTCGAGCTAACCGCTTGACCATTAGCGATTTCCCACCCAAGTCTGCAGCCATTTATGACCCTGTGTTATCGTGGAGGCCACACTGCCCTGGAGGGGAAGAGGGGAGGAGAGACTGATAAGAAAGTGATGGAGGGAGAGAGACAGAGGGAGATATGAAAGAATGAACTGATAATGAAATTCAGGGTTGGACGTAGAGATAGAGAAGATGGAATCTGAGGTGCTCGATGCCACTGATATTTATTACCTGTGATTTCCCCCCCGAATTTCTGCACACACCGTAAACAGCTGCAGAGCATAACCGATCAGCATTTTTTCGCTGAGTTGTAAGCGCACAACAGTTTACAGCAACACTAGATTGTAACATATTGAGAAAATGTAGTGTTCAAGACGCCGTGGAGCCGGTTTGAGGAATTGGGATTCTCCGCAGGAGGCACTGAAGCACGATGTTACATTATCAAAGGATACTGCTGTCTGAGCGATGGAGATTTCCATCACACACTGACTGAGCTTGGCTGCAGCTGTAACTAATGCCTCCACATTTAAGTTAATCAGTTCCTGTGACGGCTCCTATACAATAGCGGATATTTGCCTCATTTCGCATTCGGCGTTCTCCTCCCTCGAGTGCCTCAGATGTCCTGTACTTATATTAGTGGAGGTAGTTCCACGTATTCTGCGGAGCATCCAGGGATGAAGGGTATTTTTCTTTGGATGGCGGAAGCTGTTATTTCCTCGTTGGGGGAGATTTACTGTGCTTTGATTCTCGCTGCCAACAATGTAGCTCAGGAGCGAGAGAGAAGTCAGCGCCCGCTTACACACAGAAGGAGCCGAGACGAATCCGGAGTCCCGGCTCTTCTATGACTAAGCCCTGTGCTCTTTGCGCAAGGATGCCGACCGTGATAGGTGACATTTGTTTTGGCATATTCAAACAATGACGGATACCCTATCGATCCGGCTATTCAAATTGTGATGTCATTGATATGCATGAGGATGTCTACAAACAAAGGGAAATATGTCAAGAAGCTGGAAAAGGGAAACAAAGGAAAGAGAGATAGAAGAGAGAAACATTAATGGGTTCAACTTACTGACGATGGAGAGAACTGACATATTTTCCCTGTGTTCCCCCTCCTCTTGTAGCTTCTGATAACATTCCACAATGATTATGTCTCACCAGTGTCATTTAAAAGAAAATATTGATTTACTGTGCATCATAGGTGGTTGAGTGTTTCAAGGCAAACACCACAATACTCATCCCTGTATCTATTCACAGCACAGGGAATAACTGTTTGCAGATATATATATATATATATATATATAGTCTCAACCACTGGTGAACCTGCGAGCAGTGTTTGATCAGTTAAAGATAAAAATAGACGCTGAACGATGCTACAGTAGAAGCAAAATCTCTCCCCACGTCATTATGTATCTCATGCTGCCCGTTTGCTTTCATCTTGTGCTTTACTTTCCTCTCGTGGCCATCGTGGGCTGGAACCCTAGAGGAAGTGGATATGCTTTTTTAAAAATATATATACAGTGTATATATGCATGCATCATTATACACATACAGAGACGTGTGAGGAAACTTGTTCTGTACTTTTACATCACAAACTTACTGTCTTGTGTCGTCGCTGACTCACTGAAATGATTGAGGTGAAACACCGGGTGGATGCGCTCGCCAATTGGGCAATTGGGAAAAGGTTACGCAAACAGAACCTACTTAAAATTTTGGCCATCTTACATTAAGAGCGAGTGACAAGGAAAAAGTATCTCCCCTCCATTGAGATGCATTCGTGTTGAATATCTCTCTAAATGTAAATTTTGAGATGACGTCCGTTTTGATGCACTGAATCAAGCTTTCCTGTGCAATGCTGGCGAGCAATTTGCGTTCCACTCCTCACTTTGAAAGCTCGGCAACATGTAGCAGCAGGAAAGCCTATTTATTTAGACTGTGTAGCTTCCCTTTCACAAATATGTGCAAGAAGCTTCTCTAAAGTTCAGTGCAGTAATATATATATATATATATATATATATGAGTAATTTATGAGGTTTTCCTTGAATTATCTTAAATTATATTGTTTAATTACAATCCACGCAATGTTTTAATGCGGATGTGTACATTTTCTTTTGGAGCGCGAGAGCTTAAAAGAAAATGTATATGTGCTCCTCCCAGCCCATCAATGTCATCAGCATTCATAACCTATGTGTCAGAGCAGGAAAGGGCTTCTGTTTCGATTAAACTTTGCTCAGTCTGGGACGACATTTACGTGAGAGGACAGCTGATATTTTCACACTGTAATTACAGGCGTAGGTCAATGAAATGCAGAGGCAGCTGCTCCACGCCCGGTTCGGACCCGGCCAGCGGAAGACTCAGTCCATTCAGAGGAGGAACAGACGCTCGAGTGCAACCCCGGTCAATGTCAATAACATGTTGAATGATTCAAATCTGTACTATTGTGCAGTGAGTGTATTTTTATAATGTTGGGTGTTTTATCTCAAAATTAACACTGGTTAGATTGTTGTTAATTCGGCTATTGTGTTTTCTAACCTTTTTTTAATAAAGTTTGTAAAAAGCTATTCTTGATCTAATTTGAAAGGAGAAAATAAATTAAGTTTCTTTTCGGTTAGTTCTTTGCCACTGTGATATTATTATGTGATTACCACTAGGAAAATGATCCTCCTGTAGGTTCACACTGTTGTTAGAGGTGAAGACCAGTTCCAGCTGCCTCTTTTTCTTCTTCTTCTGTTTCACAACATCTCAACTTCCTACCAAAAAGTGCTAACTATCCCAAAAAATGTTTTCACACTGCAGAAGACCTCCAGCATGGTTCAGTTTGATCCAGACAGAGATGACCTCTGTTGTCCGGACTGAATTTTTGCTCTTTTGATCCAGATTGAGTTACCGTGAACCTTTCACATCCGTTATCTGGGTTGTAACTCACCACTACAACCAGTAGATTGGGTAACTGGTCCATCTTTACATTACTAAGATTGTATTATTTGGACAGACTCGAGTGAAGGCCTGTCAATGGCTGAGGAGCGTTTGAGAGCGATTTGTTTGGCTGCATCGTTTAACCCTCTAACCTTTACTGATCGACTGCATTGATCTTGAAGTCAAAGTGTCAATGAACGAGAACAGAGATGCAGGTCTGGTGGATTTGCTGGAGCCAGGTCTGGTGCGTCCTCTTAACAATTACACGCTTGTGTTTCTTCCATTAATCTTTAAAACAAACTCTTAACTGTATTTGCATGTGTCATTTACTTAAACCATTAGCAAACATTTCAGTTTCAAATGCCTAATTAGATTCAAGTTAAAATCTAAGGTCACAAATCAGGGCTATTTTAATTAGGCTTTCTTTATGGAGTGAAGAGTTTTTCTTTTCTCATTTCACAACATTGAAATGTAATCTATTTTTGTTGTCTTCCATTGTCTGAATGTAGAAGTGACTCAGCACCAGTGCCCACCTGCTTCCCACATCCGTCAGAACGGACTGGATAAAAGAGGAGTGACGTTTGTTTTTCTGTTTTCTCTCTCCTGTCTGAGGGAGCTCAGCTGGGTCCGGCTGCAGAGTTACCTACTACTGCTCAGTCTTTTCATCAGCTGCAGACTGATGCAGGGAGACGCTGTGTTGGGCCACAGACACAAAAGAACAAGTTTAATATTTGACTGACGTTTTAACAGCTTTCCTCGGTCGCTTTAGCAAACAACAGGAGAGTCAAAACACCGACTGAAATGATCACAGCCGGAGTTGATCTTCTCAGAACAGAATTAGCATTTTTCTGCTGCTGTATTTACGCTGTATTTCCATTTAAATACAAAATCTTCTATTGTCATGGGACAAGACATAATAAGATTGAATTTGAAGTAGATGGAATATTGTGTTCAGACCATGGACTGTTTATAAAAAGGCTTAGACAGGAACCTTAGTTTGTATTGTGGACCTATGTGGTCAGTTATTTGTATTCTACATTATACAGATTCTGTACGAGTGTTTACTTTGAATAGAAGTGAAAACACTGACACCTGTGAAGAAATGTTTGTGTTGAGATGAATATCATCTGGGGTGAGTTATAACTGATCACTTGTGAGCATGAGAAACACAGTTTGACATTTTAAAGACTTCGTTTCAACAATGAGTTTTATTTTTATTGGCTGGGAGGACGTTTTGACTGTGTTTGAGTACGTTTTTGCAGAAGAAATTCAGAGATGTTCTGCACAGTATAAAATTAGAACACCGTGGAGTCTCCCCATGACACCACATTTAAATCCACAAGACCCGCACCAAATTGCATACTCTGCAATCCATGAATTATTATCTTTGAGAAATCAATGGCCAGGTTGCAAAACATCTTGCAAAGTTAAAAAGTGGATCCGCCCCCTGTGGCTAATCTGCAAAACAAAAATTGTATAGCTTCTTTTTGAGGTTGTGTCCCAGCCCTTCCATAACATTCCAGGGGAAATCGTTTTGGTGGTTTTTAATCCTGCTGACAAACAGACCTTGGCGGAGGTAATGATGTAGCGACAGAACGGCAGCTATTTGAGAAAATAGGCTGAAAAAAAAAAAAAAAAAAAAAACTGCATCAAACCAACGTGCTATTAAAAGCTCAATGACTCGGTGATAGTCATGCCTGTGAAGCACAGGGTTCAAAAAAGACCTGGATGCCCTGTCTTTCACCTTGTGCATAACAACACGGCAGTTAGGATTATCAGCACACGTGCAGCCTATACGTGCACACATGGTCAATGGAGCAGCGCACATATGTTAGTCACACGCAGACGTATCTTTTACGAGCACAAGCCATTTGTAGAAGCCTGCTGTGCCTGACGAGGCTGTGGCTAATGTTTGACGGGATGCCCGAGGGCCGGCAGGAATAAAGGGTTTACTGCATAGAGGGAGTGGGAGGGGGGGGGGCAAAATAAACTAATATGCCTAAAGCTACATAAGCAGACAATACACAACATAGTTCTTCTCTGTGGAAGCATAACCTTGTAAATACAGGCAGACTATATGGATATTGTGTCTTACATGTGTGTGTGTGTGTGTGCGTGCATGCATGTGTGTGTGTGTGCGTGCATGTGTAAGTGCGTGTGCATCCTGGGTTATTTGTAGATGTGTGCATGTTTGTTTGCTAAATGCTATCTGCCCGTCAGCATCCCTGTTCCTGCCTCCGTTTCCAAGTAACTGCTGGATGTGATCAATCCAAGCCGCACACAGCAGCAGGAAATCTATAGAGAATAGACGAGCTTCTATCCAATCCGCTGCATAATTGTCAGGTTAGAAGTTCATCCTGCCAGAGGCCTATGGGCAACGTGAACCTGGCATACATAAGATGGGAACACCGAACACGTCCATCCTCTGCAGGGGAACTGTTGATTTCTCCTGGTTGTGCGGCCTTTAGAACTCTTAGGATCTCCCTGAGTAACAGTAGGTGATATGTCATATTCACTTTCTCTCATGGTGTGACAAGTAGGAAACACGGGAGCGCTGAGGCGAACCTTAGGGGCGTCAAGGAGGATGACAATTTCATTTTTGGGTGAGTAATATATTAGCGTAGAGGATCCAGAGATTTGAGATGTGATGATCTGATTCACTGGCCATCCCGGGAAAGGTCTGAACTAAAATAAATGTCAACTGCACTGAATCTAAAGGTGTTGCAGAGACTTCAGGAATAAACACCAGACAGGTATTGACCTGTCGGCAGCTCAGGATTTCAAATGGCTGCTTCCTGCTGCTTAAAAGCCATTATCCTGTGACAGGCATTGACAAAGACATTCAAAAGACTGACTTTTATTTCTCCGGCTGAGTTGATTGCATAATGTTTGCTAAAGAAAATACCATGCCAGCCATAATAGAAATCAGAAGAAATTGATTACATAAAGTAACAGCTGAAAATGCCAGCTAGGGTCCCTATAGCATAAAGAGTGCATCACTTGATTTCCCTATGGACAGTATCAACCTCAGAGGACTCTTTGTATGCTAAAGCACTGCATTAGATGCACAGTGATTGATTTCAGCCCCCCCGCAACACTGACAGGGGGTGATGCAGCACCTAAAGGCTCCACTCCGTGCCAGGCAGAGGAGGACGGCTCGAAAGGATTTGGCTCAGGGAAGAGACGGAGATGACGGAGGAAAAGACAGAGAGAAATGAGGGTAATCAAGACAGAAACAGTGGAAGAATGAAGTGGATGGATGGATGGATGGATGGATGGATAGATAGATATGAATATGTGTAATTAACTTTCAATTGCATGCAAAACACCATATTTATGGATATATATTCAAATGTGTGTTTACTATGTTTGGTGTGAACAAATAACCACTCGTTTTTTACTTCACATTCTTTTCATACCTACTTAACAAACCAAATGTGGAGCTAATTTCATGCCAAATATAGAAAGCCATTAACAAACTAATGTGTTTTGTTTCGCGGATACAAAATGCACCTGACAAACAACTACACAACAAATTTCCAATAAATTATGCTTCAGAAACAAAAAGTCGTTCGCATTTCATCCAAATAGTCAAAAATGTGTCGTACACGTACAAAAGAATAATATTTACCGCACGTACACCACAAACAGTATCACCTTGTCACCATTTTTTCGCCATTGTGTCATTTTGAGGATTTTCTCACAAAACGTGCTGAGTTATTCACCCTCCAGGCCACAACAGCAGGTGTGAGACAATCTACAGGTACCGGGAAGTCAAGAGCCGAAAAAATGGAAACACAATCGTCACCGTCACACACGAACACACATGGTGGACGGGAGAGTGACGGCTACCTGGCTGTGGAAGCTAAAAAAACTAGATGAGTGGTGCAGGAGTCAGGACTGTGGTCACAGCAGCAGCTGTTTGTATCTCCACAGTCAAACCTGCGCCCGTACTTGTGTATTTGTATTTGTTTTGTATTTGTTAAGCATGTTTTATTTGTTTGTTAAGTTTGGGAATACTCATATATATTCGTGAGCTGGTTGCAACACCGTTTCTTACTCTGCACTTGTGTCTGAATGACAAAGTGAAGTTTGACTTAAAATACTAGAGTATGAATATTCCAGTAAAAACTAAAACTGATTTCTTATTTTTTCAGTTTAATTCATTTAGTGGTTCATTTTTAATGGTTTAATGCAACTTGCTAATGCATTTTGATAAATGTCTGCATGGTGCTGGATGCCGTTAACAAATGACTCATTCTCTCTCCACTTAGTTACAGTGGCTTTGCAGCAACAAACACTGTGAACAAGGTTTCAATTGATGGATCATACTTTCACTGGAGTGGTCAATACCATTTATGCCGACGTTCCCATTAAGTGATGCATTGTCTGTGTTCCCCCCTCAGCTTTACTTGTCCCTGGATGTTATGTTATTTGAACAAATGTGCACAAGAGGATTTCAGAGCAACAGGAATGATTGGGGAAATAATATGCAGTGAAATGCTGAGATCCACATGGTTAATCACAAGGATCACAACCTCACAGCTATGATTCAATAGCAGCTTAAAACATGTATATATGAGCGCTACAGCAAATAGATAGAAAAAGCAAACAAACGGGACAGCAAATGTGTGTCTCCTATGTGTGGTTGTGGGCTTATTTTTTTCCTGCAGGGACCCACAGGGACACGTGATACTGTGGTGACCGAAATAGAAACTCCCTTTTGAGGGTTAACACTTGGTTTTAGGGACATGCTTATAATTAGGATTAGTTTATTACTGGTTTTAGGCATTTAATGGGTGGTTAAACCCTTATAGGGATAGTAAAACTAATCTATGTGTGTGACTGAGGCAGAGAGAGAAAATGTATTTGCTTCTATCACTCTGCATGAAATCCCATCTCTGCACTTTCCTTCAGAGATGTTGATCTGAGTGATGACATAACTGTTTGCAACTTTCCATCAAGTAAAAATAAAACCAGTCTAACCTTATTTTTGCTCTGCTCCAAAACTACATTTTTCATCACCTGACCTTTCAACGAGTCACTTTTGGGACCTGTCCCCTGAACACCAGCCTGAAGAAACTGAATCCAATTCAGATGGTGGAAAATCCGACCTTCGAGTTACATTTAAAAAACGTATTTCATATAGAGGTGTTTTTAATTATGTGGGCTGAGACGCCTTCTGAGGAGTGTGACTGTGACTCATCGACATCTCTTGCACCTGTCAGGCCGGGACAAATGACACCATGTAATAAAACACAGCCAGGAGACCTCACACCTCCAACTTCCCCCCAACCTCAGCGAAAGGTTTAATCTCCAGATTACATTAAAACGACTTTTCCCTGAGGAAGAGCCCAATACCAAGAGCCTCTTATATTTATTGTTGTGATCACACCACTTGATATCAGCTCATTCATTCCACAAACTGACACATCTCGTGGGATACATCCCAGTGGGAGAAGCATCCACTTCACCTCGCGACCTCCTGATACGAAGACCGAGGAAAACGTGTCAGATTTGTTTTGGCCTTCTGTGGAATAATTTATAGTTCTCTCGATAACTCTCAAAGGAATCGCGAAGTCTGTAAGTGTCTATAGCACCTTCCTTTCCAAACACCTCTGAATGTCAAGCTATAATAGGCTGAGTGCCATGTCCCTCCATGATTGCCTGATTTGCCACAGTGACCAATTATATTACACAAGCCTGTCGGGGGGGAATCTCTGTGTGTGTGTGTGTGTGTGTGTGTGTGTGTGTGTGTGTGTGTGTGTGTGTGTGTGTGTGTGTGTGTGTGTGTGTGTGCAGTCCATAGAGATACTGGTCCTTACTGTGTTCCTGCAAATATCTGCATCCCAGTCCCATATGGCCGTTCTGTACATGTGCTGCTGTGCTTGCAAACGTGCAGAATTATCTCTATGTGTGTGAATTTCCCTATTCCTCCAAGATAGGCTATTATTAGGTTAATCCCAATAAATCCAGCCATCTAAATGATTAGGGCTCTCCTGCAGCAGAGTGATCAATACAGAGATGGGGAGGGGGGAGGGCAGTCAGCTCTCCAGATCCCAGATGCCTCCAGCTACGACGTGACGATGAACTCCGGTGAACAGGGAGGAGCTGAGGCAGATGTGAGGGGCGAAGGGGACTGCGGCGATTTTTTAATTTCTAGAGAGCAAACAGTCGGCGTTATCACCGTGTCGGGCGAGAACAGATTGATGATTCACAGGCTTTGAAGGGGTCAGTCTCTCATTTAGGAACACAAACACACACACACACACACACACACACACAGACTGAGTCAGATGTGCATCACAGCCACTAAAAATGATATATGCACGGATTTAAGTGAATCTTTGGCATGCACACAAGTTCTTACAATACACAATCGTTCATTACCATATCTGTTCAGCACCACAGCATATGCACTTGGGGCCAAATGCATATAAATGTTCAATTTTCATTATAATTCCATTCATGGCCTGCCCGCTCAGTGTTTTTCATCACAGCGTTCCTTTTTTCATCTTGTAAAATAACATAAACCCATTTGAATAAATCCGACAAAGACGTGTCAGTAGGCTGATGAGGGTCTAACGCTATATAACAACAGATTTTGCATCGTGCGGTCGCCTGTCACCTGCTGCTCACGTAGCTGAACACAAACTCTGAACAGCTTCTGTCACAATATTTGTTAAACCAATTCTTATGTATTCAGATTCTTCCAGGTGAGAAGCTGCTTTCTAGATGTTCGAAAAAAGAGATGTATTCAAGATATGAATTGATTATTAATATATGAACTTAATATATATGACCACGAGGATGACACTGAAATTATTAACTGAGATGGTTTAAATAATAAAAGCCAAAATTAACTTTGTGTGGGGACAAAAAAACAAACAGGAAACAACTGCTTTAAATCTCTGGACAGAAAAATTATGCAGGATCAAATTCAAAGAAGACTAATAATAAAAAGAAGTTCAACAAAAAATGCCAAAGAATGTGGTGAGCAAATTGGAAAACCTATTATTTATTCTACTCGTGTTAAGAAGCTGCTAAATGTCAAACATATTTAGCATATTTAGAAAAACCCACATGTTCTATTTCTTGGGGAAATTGGGACTTCTTCTTCTTCTTCTTCTTCTTCTTCTTCTTCTTCTTCTTCTTCTTCTTCTTCTTCTTCTTCTTCTTCTTCTTCTTCTTCTTCTTCTTCTTCTTCTTCTTCTTCTTCTTCTTCTTCTCTTCAAATTCCATTTATTTATCAGTTCACTTGAGTAAAACCATCAGTGTGTATCATAAACGTCCTTTGTGTGTGTGTGTGTGTGTGTGTGTGTTTGTGAGAGAGAGAGAGAGATCGAATACCTTCCCCCGTAGTTCACTTGTTGTCAGAAAGTCAACAGACGCAGCTGGAGGGCCTCAACAAGCTCAGTGGCATCTCATTGAGTTTTATCAGCCAGGAATGAACCGGTCTATAAACAGGACCATGTATGGAGCCTGCACCCCCCACACAGACCATCACTCTCTAACCAGCATCGATAGTTAAGAGCCACAGCATCGATAAGTGGAGTCACATCGCCTCCGGCCTGCATCTAACATCATGTCTTCAAATCCAAAAAATTACTTCGAGGTCACTTTATCCACCCTAATGGAGCCGAACAACCCCCCCCCCCCCCCCTACAGTCCAACCAGGGACCTTGAGAGACTTTAACTCTCCGACCACTCTGAGGGACGAACAGAGAGAAATGAGAGTGGACTCAGAAGAGATGATGGAGGAGCCACTGGGCTAATCACAGGAGAGCCAGGTAATAAGTTGGGCTGATGGCTTTGACACACGCGGTCACGAACCCCCACCCCCCCACCCCCCCCCCCACCCCCCACCCACCTGACACCAGTGAATCAGCCAAGGTTTCCCTGGAGTCGCAGCTCTTACGATTCATCGACCGACCACTCCATCCTAGTGGTTACATGGTAACTGCTGGAGACTCAAACCACACATTTACCAAGTCGTGTTTTTTAACGACCATTCCAGAAAGCACCTGAATCAACAGGAGCCATATTCAAGGGTTTCTTAACATTAACAGTCCTTTGATAAGACACCTAAGCTGCAGCACGTCAACACCGGCGTCTTCCAATATCGCCCAAAGCTCTTGAATCTCTCCTCTCCAAGTTGACATGTCCGCCTCCAAGTGTCTTCTAAAGGCTTTTTCATCCCGACATATTTGTATTGTTCTGCATCGGTCACGTGTTAGAAACATCATCAACGCACCCACTCGCTCACGTTTCATCTTAGTGATAATCTCTTGATTTATTCTCACATGGGTTCACTCGGACTTTATCCTCAGTTTCTACTGGAGGTGTCCACAGCAACTGACTCAGACATTTGCATTCTCTCATTCAGCCCCTCTGGATGATTTCAGGAGATTATCTAGAGTTCAGTGTTTGTCTGAAAGCAGTTCCGTCTCGAGACTTTTATTACAACAACTGATGTATGAAAAGAAGCTGGTTTGGCCTATTTGTTATTGATAACATCTACAACTACATGAATGAACATGAAGTGGCCTAAAATAGACAGACCCCCCCTCCCCCCCATGTATCCTTATTTATCCTGCTGTCTTCTTCATTAGGCATACTCCTTTATCTAACTAGACCTTTATTTTTAGCATTTCCACTTGACAAATTCATTTTGTGAATAAAACCCCTTGAAACCAGGTACCCGGCGTCTTGCAGAAGCTGATTTCTGCCAAAACCAAAACCGTGAGAGTCAATGGCTCCACAGGAGTGTTAGCACTACTCCGCAGGGTAATGAACTCAGTCAATTTCTGTGCAGAGAGCACATCTGCCATGAAATTTGTGAATGAAACAACTAACCTGGGATCAAAATACAAGCCCACTTTTTCTCATTAGGAGGGAGAGAGCTTCTGAGGAGAGGTGGAGGGAGCTGAATGGCAGAATTAATGCCGGAGAGAATACCGACTGTGAGAGGAATGAAGACAAACTGCAGAGGAACAGTGGGACATGGGCTCTCGGATGAAAACAGGGAGGTAGAATCCAGACACAAATGAGTGAAAGATCTTTTTCTTTTATCTCCCCGGCACAGGGATCCTCAGGTCACTTCTCTCTTTGACCACCTACCAACAGCCCAGCACAATTTAAACCTCACCTGTGGGTGCCCTCACAGCAGGGTTCCACACTGCGGCCTCACCTCCCTGGCTGCATGAAGAGTAAGAAACATGACCCCTGACCTTCTCCACTGTTCACTGCACTCGTGTTGTTTTTACTTTAATTTACACTCTCGCTTTTCCTTCTACAGGTTCCTCTTCTGTTCAGTGATAAAAAGCTTTGTTGAATAATGATAAGTGATAAAGGAAAAAGAAGTAGAAAAAAAGCCACTTCGAGATGATTAATGCGTAAGGAAAAAAAATCAAGAGTCTATCTTTAGTTTCTATACTTGTCTTGAAAGTGATTTTCTAGGGGAATAACATATATTTCATTATTATTTAAATGAAACGATGTGGGAAGATCAGAGAAGATAATCACTTTCATCTCCTGCTACGATGTCGTTGTGTTGAATAAACTCCTCCTTTACAACTCTCAACAAGAAATTTCTCATTAACACCCATGGTGAGAGGCTTATTAAGCGGGTCAGGCAGATAACATGAGTCCAAAGCTACAATTAGCCACGCTCCACACACTGCAACATGTGTACCGGCATGCTCTGCATTAGTGTAGTTAAGCCCTCTGTGCTTTGCTCATTCTTTAGCTTTGCTTGTACTCTACCCATGATGTGAGAGCTCTGCTGGAGAAGCTGCATAAAGAGGCTCATGAGCTTTAACATCATTCTCTGCAGAGGTCGATGTAGGGTTGCCGTGGGTCAAAGCCTATGAAAACAAATATCAACTGCTCGGTGTCAGTGCTGCGAATAAAACGTATTTACTCTGCCTAGTACTGGCAATCATTTTTATTATTAGTTGTTATAGATGAATAATTTGGCAGAATAGATACCTCCGCCAAGTCCCATTTTATCTGTAGAGATCCGAGAATTATTCTCTAAGAAATCAACATTAATATTGAAACGTGAAAAATACAAAAACTGGATCTGCCCCCTTGATTATGGATTCAACACGAAAAAAACCTCAGTTTTTTACCTTCCACCGAGTTTCTTGCTAATCCCTCTTGTCGCCAAATCTTCCACACAAGTCAAGGTATTTTTACAGCATTTGCCGCATATCATATTACAGCCAAATACATGACGAACTTGCAGGTTATCTAAATACTTAAGTGATCCTTAACAAGTCCTTCAAGTTGGATTGTTTGTTCCCCAATCAGCTGCAGTGCAGCTCTCGTGGAAGTTGCAGGAACCTGGTGTCTGGTTCAAGGAGGCTTGAGCAGAGGAGATGCAGATGTTTGATAACCCGAGGGCATAAATGAGGGACCTCTAGCCTGAGAGTGCTTTCTCTAATCACCACATCACTGCACTGACAGCCTCCACCAAGCCATTTTATAGATGAGACTGGGAAGAATGGGGAGAGGTGGCGGCTTCACCTCAACCTGTTGGCAGATGATGTGGTAGGAAGGTGAGGAGAGATTAGTGACCCCTTCTAACATGTGATATTTAATGGATTGTACAAGCGTCTGGCCCCGGGGAAAGAAGCCATGGAGGACTTATTATGCAGCAGCCTGGGAATTCGCCCTGTTTTACTGATCACGCCTCCATAGCTTCAAGGTGAACTAATCAAAAAAAAAAAGAAAAAGAAACCAGCATATGAAGCTGAGCAGTGAGTCACACACTACCACACTCCCCCATATCCATTATAAAACAAAGGGAAGATATGGGGTCATGTTTCTGTAAAGCTTACGTAAAAGTCTTTGTTACAACAACTGTTTTGTGTCTCTCACGACGCGGCGTCTAAGAGACACAGACGGGAAAACACGACGGAGTCGACAGCTCCGTGCCATCCGTAAACATGTGAGCAATAATGGATGTTTCCTTACACTCGGGTTCGTCATTTGTTCTCCGCCTGTTGTTCTGAATTTTGATGCCTGACACCCACTGTGCTGGTTATTGTTAAACTTTCTGCCTCCGAGCACTTCATTGAAAAGCCTCAGCGAAAATCATTATTCATCTCAAAATGAATACCGCAGGTAATGGTGACAGAATAATCCTGATTGAAAATTGTGTTGTGCGCTTGGAATAAAAGAAAAGCCGCATATTGCAAGAACACGGTGCTGTTCTTTTATGGTGAGTGTGAAACAATGGATCAGAGAGGAGGGTTTGGAATCGTTTAGGTATGTTTTGATACCAAATTGTTACTTTTAAAACAGTACAGGGCCTCGATAGTGACAGATGATACGTTTTCTGCAAGACAACGGTCGGCAATAAGAACTGCCTTTTTTTTTCTAAGCAAATTCGAGGTTTAAATTTAACATACAGTATACGCTGGTGGACGTAGATATGCAACTATAAAATAGTACAAAACTTTCAACAAATTTACATAACTAAATAAACCCAACTGTAATAAATTATACTAAATAACAGTTTCCCTGCTTAATATGGTGAAATAATAATCAATTGTCTCCTCACAGCCAGGCCTGGGACGCCCACACTGAAGTGTTCGGGAGGGGTCACGTTAGAAGTCCAACGCGGAGCTGTTTAGCTTTAGGCATTTTGTTGTCCTGTTGATTTGAGCTTGACGTATCTACTCGCTAACTGATAGCAGACGTAACCTGCTGCCAGAGACATGTAGAGCGTGTGTTGCCACCAGAGTTAAGAGTGTAATGTTAACTGGACACGTGAAATGGTGTCTATGTCGACTGTGAGCAGGGAAACTATTTCAGCACCAGGCTCAGGCAGTGAAACGAGACACTGTGCTGGGACTCGGTCCTTCAGGATTTCAGTGCACATCCTCCCCCCCGCCGGTGAGTGGTGGGTGATTTGCAGCACCGTCTGCTTAAATGTAGAAATAAACATGGGTGTTGTGCTTTTTAGGGCCCTTCAGCGTCTGACCTTGAAGAGCTCCTGTCGGGGCGGAGAGGGGGGTGCCATGGAGAGCTCTAATCAGCCTGTGACAAATCAGCCTCTTCTCCAGCTTGTTTTTCATTTGGATAATGCAAGCCTCCTCTCCTAAGTGATAAAACAACCTCTGTGGAGTGGTCTTTACACAGGCAGATTAAATGTGATCACCTTGCCAACATGCCCTGGAAGATTGCCATGATTAACAGGCAAAAGAGAATAATGATAATCATATGCGGGATAATAGCCCGTACCAAATGGCTGCGTGATCTGTACATAAATCACGGCCCATTTCCCACCCGAAAGGACATGGGTTTACCCTTTGGCTGGATTTCCCCAAGAACAATCTGGTTTTAAAACCCCAAAGTGACCTAGATCTGATTATTTCACTGCACGACATAAAACATACATACCGCTCAAAGTAAAATCTGTTTAAAAAAATGTGTTATTAAAATTCTAAAGATGCTGCAAACTGCAACCCACCTCGTTAATGTTATGTGGTTAATAACCTTGGGCAAATATTTGCTGGGCTTCAAACAACACGATAATAACTACATGAGAGGGGCAGAGTCGGAGGCTGATGCCTTGTCAAACAGCTTCAGTGTGTACACGCTACTTTAAAAGCATACGTTGCTGCATGTGTGTGTGTGTGTGTGTTTGTGTGCGAGGAGCCGGGAGTGGAAAATGTCACCAAGCGCAATTCTGGGTATTGCCTGTATAAAGGCCTAAGCACATCAGACAAGCTTAAGGCACACCCCAGTACTTTATTCCCCTCCGCAGGCAGAGGGGGTTTATTAACACAGGCTCTGTATCCGCACCAGGGAAAAAACTAAAATCTGCTGAAAACCGTCAACACCCCACGAATCAGAGGGAGTTCATCCACATAGTAGAACAGTGTGAAATTAATTAGCATCAACTCTATTTGTGATCTATGCGATACACGGGCAGATCTGGCATCCAGGTTAGACCTCTGACAGGCTTCGGCATTACCCACAAGCCCCGGGGGAAATCGACTCCAGAACTAATCCATACGAGTTGAGGGAGTTACATGATGAGAGAAAATGCAGAAACAGAGCACATTATTTGACAGGGGGAAGAAAAACGCACACAGAGAGAGAGAGAGAGAGAGAGAGAGAGAGAGAGAGAGAGAGAGAGAGAGAGAGAGAGAGAGAGAGAGAGAGAGAGAGAGAGAGAGAGAGAGAGAGAGAGAGAGAGAGGGGGGAAGAGAGAAACAAGTGGACCTGGATCTTAACATTTAGACTATAATGAGGCCTCCTCCTGAGACGACACGTGGGCAAAGGGAGAGAAAATGCAGAATAAACATGAAAAAAAAAAGAAAACACGACAAGAGAAGTTAAGCACGGGGGTCAGCGGCGTTCTGCGATGTAGACGTGGGACGGAAAAACAAATTGCGGCCTCGGTGGGCTGCTGCTCGCTCACTTTGTTCCGTTCATGGTGAAAAACAAAGGCGCTGCCAGGAAAAACTCTCCACTTTCAAGTTGCTGAAGGGAAAAGTCATTCCCCCCCTTTGAGACACAATTACCATGTGTAAATGGAAAGGTCACATTCGTCAGGTTACATCCTGTTGTTTGTAATAAAGCATGTGAAGTAAATACCAAATAGGAGGCTGTGTCTGAGTGATTGTGATGATTGGATGTGAGGCGCTAAACCTGCGTCACCGTGCATCGCTGCTTTTTTTCCTTTTTATCAGGACAAACTTTATTTGTATGTTGACAAAGACAATGAATTGCTGGAGCAGCTCCAGATGTACTAACAAGCTGAAAGCCAGGACATAGACATGGACAACAAGGTTAATCAAAGATAAGCAAAAAGCTATTGTGTGCTGTGAAGTGGGTGTGAAAGACATATCGTTTACTTTTGCCTACAGTCTGGCAGTTTATATATATCTATATATTATATATCTTTATATATTTATATATATCTATACAATGGCACCATGCAGTAACTGAAGCTGCAGACATGCTGTGAAGAAAACTGATTTTCTTTTCAGACAGATATCACTTTAGTTTTAGAGAAGAAAACACCTGCAGGTCCTTTTTTACTGGAAGAAGTAATAAAACTTGCATTAAGAAAACCTTTAGATTCGATTTGATGGTGGCTAAATAAATACAGGCTGTACATTACAGCTTGTTTGTTTCTTATGGCGAGACCTATCCATTCTTCTTTATTTGTAAACAGTAGATGTAAGTTGCCATATTGATTATCGCACTTCTCTAATGGGGAGATAATATTGGGTATCATCTATATCTATTACACCGCACAGGCTTTCAATTAAAGTGTGGTTTTGTCTCAGTTACTGTCGATGCTATTGTTTGGTCCTATTTTGATTATGAAAGTCATATTTTATGTGTTAAGCATTGTCGATATGAGGAGGCCTGGAGGAGGAGGAGGTGCTGATGTTAGAGAAGCCAATGGGAAGGTAAACTGCAGGGTTGTGGTGTGTACAGTCCAAATGCCTGGCAGTGAAAGGAAATTACATAGATTGTTAAATTACAGTAAATATAAAGGTGATTTAAAGCTTTAAATTGTATTGAATAAACACCGTAAACTGATGAATGCTTTGTCCACAGGTTTAAATTGACTTGTAGGTATTATTATGAGAGATGACAGCTGTAAGGCTTCATTTATTTCTATTGCGGTAAAAAATAATGGGATCCATAAAAGCACTTTATTGCAGAACAGTGCTGTTCAATGTGAGCGACTCTTACTGTGAAATCCCATCCATGGTAGGCTTTAATCTCATCCTGAAATATCCTGTAGAGTGTGTGGTTAGGAGGAACTTCAGAGGCTCTTTATTAATCGTGATCTGAACTCTGGGTTCCAATGATTTTCAGCTGACTGGCAAGAAAGACGTCTCTTTCTTTTGATCATCAGGGGCAAGAGGCGTAAGGTCACTTAGAAACACGATGTCTCCGTGCGACTTAACCAGGTGATCGTCCCATTCAAACAGTGGGGACAAGTAATGTTGTTCCAAAACCTCTGATCAGACTTAATCCCATGATGAGTCCAGGAATGAGACCAGAGTTGGTGCAATCTTAGGGGATCCCACATTCCTACAACACTATTAATATATAACATGTAAACAATATGGAGCTCATCGTGTGGATAAGACCAGAGACAAGATGCTTGTGAGAGTAAAATCTTTTGGAATACAAGGAGACGCTCACTCCATTGGTGAGACATTCTCCATTACATGAATGGGACTCTGTCCAAGTCACTGTCCCGGAGCCAGTCCCAAGATGGAGAGTGGCCCAGAGGACAAGAGCTGAGAGAGTGTGGATGGCCAAACTCAATACAGCTCATCCTAGAGGCCTGAATGAGAGGTGGCCCAGCTCAGTGGAGCAGAATGATGGCCAGTGCAATAAATTGTATCAACCTAAAACAAGCTCAGAGGGATGTACACCTCTGGAGCAGAGACGAAAGCCAGAAGTAAACAATCAACAGTGCACATTCATGTGTTTGTGAAGCTTTCACAAGAGGGTCAATTAGAGGGGGTGGGATGTTTCGGTTGCATTTTAAGTGTAGCCTGCTCTTGTTGTCTCTTCCAGGATAACCCACCCTAGCTTTAATTAGCATTTTGAACAGTTCATTGTTCCATGTCAGTCGTCTGTACGTTGCAAAGGTTCAGGAGAGATCATGGTTATAAGAAATAGAAATGGTTTTTTTACTCATTCAAATCTCACAGATAATGCAATTTCGAATTCAGGAGAACAAACGGACAATGTATTTTGTTTGTGGCTCAATCAAATAATCAAACTGATGAATGAACTATGCTCCACTGCAACATGTCACCTAGGACAAAATATTTTAAAGGTAAAAGACTGACTTTTCTTCTTTTTGATCATTTCTTCCCAGTGCCATCATACCTTGTGTAAATCATGAGGACAACCTTTCCAGGAACCAGTATCTGTACGATGTAGCCGTATTAACAGGTGTCCTCCTTTTCTATAAGCTCTATGGGCGTAAATAATGTGTGACCACAGCCCGTCAAAACATTGAATATCATTCCTCTACCACAAAGGGATGGAAGCCCCGAAGAAGCCAAACAAACAAGTTTAGTTTACAGCTGCAGCCTCACAATCAAACTAAACCTAATTTTGTGGCTAATTAGCAGTGTGCAGAACAAATACACAAAACACAAACAGATCCTTCCTGTCTGCAATGCTGACAAAAACAAATCCAAACCGACTGACCTGGTTCTGTTTCTGCTTTTATAGACAAAACCAAACCACTGCTTCACTGTTGGCAGTAAAATACTCATTAAATCAGCTAAATATGCTACTGTATCATCATTATAGCTCCAGGTAGAACAAGGATAGTTACTATCATTAATAACAGACATTTTTGGAATGATAACAAGTGATGAAAAGATCATGATACATATCTAAAGAAACTAAATTACTGATGAAAATAAATTATTGTCCAGCCCTAATAAAAATGTATGTGCACCAAAATTGAATAACACAGCAGCAAATTAAAGAGGTTTGTATTGCATGATGGCTTGTGAGATACATTACATGTCAATTATTGAGCTATATTTCTCCCAGCACCACATTTATTGAGTTCATGTTACATTCAATACACTCGCGCTGCCTCTTAAAATCACAACCCCTGTGTAGGTAGTTATCAATCCTGATCAATAATCAATGCTGGTCAGCTCAGGCTCTGAGAGCATCAAATGAAACACACATCCCTCGGGCTGCTATATCTCTACCCCCCCCCCCCCCCCCCTTTGTTTAAGCCCAACATTGATCCTCAGCTAAACCAGTGCCAGGTGTAATCCATTTCTGCTGAGAGCAGCAGCCGCAAAGTTTTTAAAGCCTTTTTTTCCTCTTTAGCAAAATAGCAGCCGGATAAACTCTGCACATAGAGTCAGAAATACTGCAAAGGGCTGACATTAAGAAGCAATACGAGAAGCTGAGATAGACGTTGTGGGATTGGAAAGAGTAAGAACAGCAATGGAATGGGCTTGTTCAAAGGGATAGCAAAAGCCAAAATGGCATTGACAGCACGAAAAGTGGAGGATTGAAAGGCATTACGGGACTATAGAGATTATTGATGACACATTTCACGAGTCTTTCCTGTTGAGACCCTGCGCTCCGATAAGGGGTGAACACATAATCAGAGATTTACACTGTTTAAGGCAATACCCTAAAAGCTGGGAGCCTGTTCCTCACTGGGATGACAGTGAGCCTTCTGCACAGCACACATGCACACACCAACACACAGCCAGACTCACACACAAATACGTGCAAACACATTAATGAACACAAACAGCGGCGTGATCCTGATCTGGCTCCTAACACAAGCTGCTATTAGCCCCTTAACAATTGGAGTTGATTCCAGACAGGGATTTTCAAACCTGAAAAAAATAATCTAAATCCCTTCCAAATGGTCTTAAAATAGTGAGAGCAGCTTGTCTCACTCGTTTTTGACGTTAAAACAAATACTGCCAAACAATAAACTATCACGATCTCCCCCCCGAGATCTATTTAACATGGATAATGTGTTGGATTAGGAAAGTGGGCTCAGAGGGGAACAGACTTTCGGCCTGTGGGGTTGAGGTCAACTCGTTTCCTGGTTAAATCAAATTAATAATGTTCATGTAAAGCTCCAGAAATCCGAACGGTTATAAAAACAAATTCGGCTTAAGTTCAAAATCCACTTAACTAAACAGAAAACTGAAACAGATGTGTGGTCTCAACAGATTTGAAGGAGACACAAAAGCAATTGAACCCAGGCCGTTGACATATTGAAATGTAAAGTCAGCGCATAAATGCAACGCAATAACTCCATCAGCATTTTATCCCTGGAGAACAAAGAGAAGCAAAGGAAATCTCATGAGACACAACCGTGGGGCAACTTTAACTTTCGGTCTGAAGTATTTTCTCTCCTCTGGGCTCAGAGGGTGAAACGGCCGAGCGTGGTCATTACCACCTCCTCGCTTTCTTTTGCGAGTTAAAGAAATGGAGGGCGAGCACTCCCTGATCCCTGATCCCGTCCCTGTTTCCTTCAAGATGCAGGATCTCATTATTTCAAGCATTCCTCAGAACAGAGTGGCTAATTTGAGGGCGCTGCATGGCACATATCCATTATGACAAACAGAAAATATCTTCCCTCTAGCTTCTGCCCATTAGCATTTAAAGAAATTCTCCGAGCATCCCTGTCAAGAGACTGACTTTATCATGCGTTTATTGAGATATCAAGAGATGGGAAATAAAACCATCGCTCCTGTGACAGATATTTAAAACGATTGGCCTCCTCTCGCTCGCTCATGCATGAACCTTGATTTTTATCCTGCAAAACACATTTCCATTCGTATCTCTTGCTCCGTTTCTCACTCGTCAACAGGTGGACGGGGGGAGAATTTGCTCTCTGGAGAGGGAAGCTGTCGCCACATCAACCAATGCATTGGATCAAGGCATTTGATTACTGGCTCCGAGTGCCATGTGAAATACGGTTCGTGGTGCATTTAATCTTGACCATGGAGCAGAGTTGCGCTCTGTGGCGCCCGTGTTCCAGGGTGGGAACTATGTACACTCAACATAATTACTATGTAGGAACGTTGCAATGTGATTTTCTAGATACATGGTTTAGATGCAGCCTCAGCTGAGCAGCAGCAGCCTCTGGTGTTAATTCTGTTGGGGCCTGTGTTTGGGAAGTTCTGTGGTTTTCATGTACAGAAAATAGCCTTTAAGCTGCTATGAGTATTTTAACAAGTATATAGCAATTTTCTATTTTTGGATGGTTTTGCATTTAATGATAGAACAGCGCAAGCAGGAAATAGGGAGAGAGAGAGTGGGCAACACATGCACCAAAATGTACTTAAATTTAGAGTTGCTAGTTGTCAGCAGTAACGACATAAATTAAATGATCATTGGGTTTCAACCGTAACCTGTAACCCTAACTATGTTACTTAAACCTGACCCTAAAGCTTAATATGAGAATCCATGGGGTCCAAACTGTTTTTGGTCTTGAAATGATGAGAAGCAATGTAAGCTGCCGCCATCTTAACATATCCAGTGTTAAATAGAACAAACTCAGGAATATGCAGATGCAATTGTTGCACCGATAAAAAAAGCTCTTGTCATGTATTTGGCAACAGCCATATATCACACGGTGATCCATTAACATATTGTTGTGGAGGGTATAAAGACATGCAGTTTCACTAACAGGCCAGTGCAGAAACACTACACAAACTAAGCCACAGCCACGTCCGGAATAACAAACACAGACTCATACACACAGTGAACTCTCCCCAAACACATACAAGCCTCTGACAAAAGCGCAGTACTGAGCTGTAGTGAATACGACTGTGTCCAGAGATCCATTTTTGTGCTGTTAAAAGAAGGCTTTGTTATGGCAGTGAGTGGGCATGCAGTGAGTCAGTGAGGGACAACTATTCGATGGGGAGAAGCCTCATTTTTCTAGCCGCTCCTCCCGGGTGCGTGGCCGGCCAGAGTGTTGCTAGGAGGAAGCTGGCACTGCCACAAATGATGACATTGCCCTGATAGACATCCTCCTGCTGTCCAAGAGAAAAGGGAAAGATATGAGAGATGATCTGAAACGCTGCTACATCCTCCTCCTCTTCCTCGCCGAATTCCCCCCTGCAGGCGATCTGCTTCTCTTCTCTTCCTACTCATCCCTTTTGTGTGTTTTCATGGTGGCTTTCAGGCATCTTTTTTTTTGTGATTATGATATTGTTGTTGTACAGCAAAGATAAGCTTCTACACACTGAAAGTTCATTTTTTGTTGTGTTCCCTGTGTTTGACCTCATGTTGCTCTCCTACTCAAGGCTCTTATATACTACTACTTGTCCGTTTCTCGGAGAGGTCTCAGCGGGAGACAAAGAGTCTTTTTGATTTTTACTTCTCCGTCAGTCTACGTCCGGAAAAAATTCACCGCCAAACCCATAGGTGGCGCAACGGAAGACGAGCTCAGAGAAGCCTACCCCATTTGGGAAGAAGAAGTCCAGAGGTTCTTGCACTGTTACCACCGCAGTTAGCATGGTGGCTAGCCTAGCCTGCTAGCGCCGTTTTGAAAGCTCATTATAACTGTATGTGACCGTGCACACATGCCCTCAGTGCTCTAACGAGCCACCGTCAGCCGGACAACTCCGCTGGCTTAACACACACGTCACATTAATCGTAGAATCATAGTTGTGTTCGTGTTTGTTGCTACATGTAAACAGGAAGTTTGAGGTCCGGAAATACGGAAATGACGTCATACGGAAATTATGTCGTTCGCGGACCAATCACAGCCAAGAGCGGTCCGTCGGGTCTCCAACATGAAGACGGATAGTTAGAAAAATCAGACGTGTACGAAAAGCTGTCCGACGCCCTCGGAATGGACGTTTCACGACGGATAGGGCGGTCTTATCTGTCCGTAATAGAAAAAACGGAGAGGCATAAATTGGCCTTCAGTTCATTCATTATTTTCCTCTCGTTGCCCGGGACACAGTATTTGCTGCTGTGCCAGTGGAGAAGGTTCTGACAACCAAGGACTTAACTGGCTGAGAATCACTAGAGCCAATCTTATTTTTGCCCAAGGGTGGGTTGGTTTGTGTGTGTGTGTCTGTGTGTCTGTGTTTGTCTGTGTGTCTACCTGAGCTGAGTCTTAGACACCCTGTTACTAAGGACACCAGCGCTAAATGCCAACCACATTGTCGTTTCGAAAACTTTGATGTTCCTTCTCCTGAAGTCCTTTCTCTTTTTTATACCTACAGAATGATTGCATTTGAAAATTAGCAGAAGAGAAATCTGCCGCAGTTTGATCCAATTTGATAATTTAAAGGCTCATTTGTACAAAAGCCATGATACTTGGGATTTCACTCTATTCCGAGAACCATGCTGAGAACTGGGACACGGTGACGCTGCCAGTATGCACATGAAATTCATATAACGGATGAGGATATGCATTATGTAATTCCCTTATGTGGGGAGTGTGGGCACAAGCTCATGATATTTAAAGCCACTTGTTATGTGCCTTCACATTCTGGTCTCCTATATTAAATGCATGCTGTTATCTAAGGGACCAACCCTGACCAGCCAGTCACATTCTGATGATTGACTCCCTTCTGAGGAGGAAATTAAGAAGGCTCTTTGCTCTGCGTGGTATCTATCATAGAGTTAATTTAAGCCGGCATGGGGTCAGTGACTGTATTTGCAAGTCTAGTAGGAACCACTCTCGGGGATGAAGCTGGTCACTTCTAATTTAGATAAAAGTGTAGGTAGAAATTAAAGGGTTTCTACAGTTTGAAATTTCTAAAGTTTAGTATAGTGTTCAGGGGGAAATAATTCAATAGGATAATTGTGATGGTCACTCAATGTCCAAAGATGGACAGGATGGATGGATGATGTGAGAAGTTCTCTAAGAGAGTCAGTGTCCTCTCACCTTCCTCCAGCTGTTATCTGTCCGTCTACCTAACTCAACCTTGGGTCCTACACATCTACAGCTGAGACAGTTGGACTAAAACACGAATATGTGATGATTTGGCTTTAGTCTATGTACTGTCACCCTGGGTTAGAGAGGCCCAGATGTAAGACAACGCATCCAAAGTGAAAAAGAAAGTATGAGCACAGACCAAATGGATACACATCTCCACAACATTCAAGAAGACACTCCCCATGTCGCTTTGGTTCATCTTGTGACGACCATCTACATCTGTAGATTGCTGCTTTTCTTACTGACTCAACATCCTTGTGCATTGTGTGACACACCTACACACATTGTGCTTATAGCACTGAAGAAGATCCCTGAAACAACTCCACAAGAAAATGAAATGGAGGTAAAAGAGGTTAAAAAAAAGAGGTCGGACTAGGTTTTGCTTTAAGTTTATGCATGTCTATCTGGACTTCTATCCATAAACCAGTGCTAATGTTTGTTCGAGCATGGTAACAGGCTGGAGGCTTGACTTCTGGGAGCTGAACCTGGGTCACAGCAGCTGCTTTTTTGTATATTATGACGCACGGTAACATGCAAACACGATATGTCAACGTTCAAAACCAGCTTGATAGGTGAGAGACAAACGCTGTAAATGCTCCGAAATGTACACTGTGATTATTTACACAATCCTGAATAGGCTTTTAATCCTTGGAGAGAAAAGTAAACACGCAGTGATTGAAGGGCAGCTGAGAAGTGTAGCTGCAAAGAGCTCGGGAAACCTGTTGCGTCTGAGCCAAACAAAACAAATTGTGTGTGTCTCAGAGTGACACAATAATGTGGGATGTTGAACCTGCTCCGTCTCATCCAAGTGAAATAATGGAATAAATCGCTCACATTACCTTGGGTTTGAAAAGGCTTAAAGATGCTTTATGCTAAACGATGCTTTAACACTGCTCCGTTCATCACCTCATTCTCCGAGTAAAGAGATTAACCTGTTTAACTACTGCCCAGCTGGAAGTCTTCACGTCTGACAAAATATCTGAGGGCCTGAACATACGAGGGCATGACACCTGTGTACCAAGCAAGAGCAGTGATGCTAACGACAGCTGCCACAACAGGACACATCACGGTGGACGGAGCCCTGATGCTCCACAACCATTCAAAACGGCCACAGCACTGCTTTACTTAAACGGGTTAAATCTGAATGTGAATGTAATGTTCTATGGTTTAGGAGGAATTTATTAATAGATTAACACATATTGTAGCTTCGATCTGCACATTTGAGTCACACGAGCAGCGTGACAGTTGTTTGCCAGTCACCACCACTTGTGCCAGTGTGAGGTATCTCAATATGTCAACTGTCGGATGGATTATCATGAAATCTGGTGCGTGCATGTTGCTCAGAGATTGAACCCAAACATATTTTGGTGATCCCTTCACATTTCCTCCAGTGCCACAGAGGTTTTAGATTTTTAGTGAAACGTCTCAACAAATTTTGGACGGATGACCACGAAGAAAAAAGAAACAAAGGAAATTGCCTGTCAAGTCGCCATACGTACGGCAGATTATAATCAGCTTTAAGTGCCTTGAACGTCACCTCGGGGCCTTGAAATAACACTGTCAGAGAACATGAAGGATCTGGGTTCTAGCACAGATCAGTGCCTCAACGTCAGAACCCCGCTGAGCGCCTCACTGGCTCCGGCTGACAGCATGAGCGGCCGTCACCATGGACCCGCAGACCGGTCATTTGCAACCACTTCTGCATAGAAAGGTGTTCGTCATCAGAGCGGCACACTGGTCGTCTCCGGCTTCTATAGCTTTTGCAGAAAGAAAGGGCTCCATAATTAACATCCACCTCTTTCTTGGTGGTGAATATGTCAGTGATGTGGTGTTTTTCGATGAATGAGGTCATCTATTGTGTTTAGAAGCTCTTTACATTGAGATAACAAAGGGACAAAGAGATTTAATTTGGTCTGTGGTGCAGGAGTTCCACAACGTGTTGTGATTAAAACCCAGAGATGACAACCTGCTTTAACAGAACCTATATAGATCTCATTTACTTGGTAAAAGTTGGCCCTGATGTGGATGGATTTGAAAACATGACCTACTTAATTCGGAAATATGTCATCAACATGTTTTTAGAAACAATAACAAATCAATTATTCATCAGGGACTTGGGGTATTTTTTTCGTTCCAATTAGCTGCGGAAGTGTTTTTTCTACATTTTCAGGCAAAAACAGGTTAAACGTCTGATGTGAAAGAAGAGAAACGTTTTCTCTCAGCTGTGATGAGATCTGTTCAAAGGGAAAACATTCGATGAATGAGCACAGAAAAGAGTCAAAGAAAGAATCAAGGTACAGAATCAGTACAGTGTGAGCAGAGCAATCAGCCTGATGGTTTTCACTGTAGAGGAAAAGTCTTATTCATCAGCAAAACAGTTTGAAGCACATTAATATTCGGATGCGCTTTTGCACTCCAAACTCAAGAGGTTCAAGCTGGTTTATGATTTCACTCAGACAGCGCTGACACACCAGCTCAGCCTCATCTCTGGACAAGATCCATGTTGCCTGGGCAGCGTAGACGACCATGGAGAGGCCGAGGCGCGGTGAGAAGGCCGAGGAGGGATTCGTGTGACAGATGGTCTCACTCTGTGACTGGGTCTCAGGGCAGTAACGCAAACAGTGGCTGCCCAAAAACCTTTTGGCATCTCTTCACCAATGAGTCTAGTAAGATGTTTAAAATGACTTTGCCCCACTTGTCTTCTTGTCTGTTTTATCTTTCCCCTACTTTCCCCCTAATCTCCATCAGCCCTCCTTCTCCCTCCTGGTTCTTCACTCTACTTCACCCCTCCAGCCGCAGTACGACTCCTATTCTTCCCCTCATCTCTCTCCTCCCTCTCTGAGCAGAGTGTGAAGTCGGAGATGGTCGCTCAGCACCTCTGCAGCCGACTCCTGTTTAGTCTCTAATGGTTTTTCTGCTGCTCGTTTTCCTTCCGGGAATAAAGTCCTCTTGCCGCCAATGGTGCAGGTGGTGGGTAGTAAATTATCCACACTTCCCTCCCCCCGAGCCAGTAGAGCGAGTTACACCCTCTCATCTCAACACTATTATCATGACACCACTGCTCACCAAACGACTGTAGCACTTGTCAGCAACAGAAAACACAAACTGTCATCTCAGCACATTATGCTGGTAACATGTGGGGCTGCGATGGAGTGCAGCGGACAGCGGCCGAGGGCCTCATCAGCATCAATCTGATTGGACATAACATCTCCTCTGGGCCTCTCTCTCTCTCTCTCTCTCTCTCTCTCTCTCTCTCTCTCTCTCTCTCTCTCTCTCCCCCCTCTCCCCCCCTCTCTCCCCGCCCATCCCTGTGTGTTTTGTGTGTCTAAGTCTTACTCCGTCTCTCTCACTCTAACAGGTAGAGCAGTATTGATGGCCGATCCCCAGCGGTGGTGGGGGGGCTGTTTGGGGTCATGGTAAAGCACCAACATCTGTCACAGTGTTCTCTGCAGCTTGTTATAAATCTGTCACACTGCAGAAGACAGGAACATGAATAAGACATGGGGCCAAGAGACCCGTGATGGGGGAAACATATGTTGCGTGTTCATGTGTATGTAGAACAGGCCGATCGGTGACTTTGCGTGTGGCCTGCTTGCAGGTGTTTTGATAATTCCACTCCCTCTTTAAGCCCTTCATCAGACATCAGGTGCCGCTGCTGTCATATCTGAAAATCAATGCAGGCGCTTAATGTCTCTCAAGCTGAGATACATTCAGAGCCAGGCCAGGATACAACTGGTTTCCTGATGCCAGCGTCTGTTGGCGGTAAAGGGTCCAAATTATATTGTGCGAAGCCAAATTTGAAAGAATCCTGCATCACAGGAAAAGGAAACAATCAAATTTGAATCCAGATCTTTGTATACTTTGCCAATTACCACCTATCTGCTGTTAAAATTAGTTTTCTCCCCATCGTTTTACCTTCAGAGACGCCACCATACCGCCAGGAAGCCATTAGTCTGCCTCATACACAGTGACCTCACAGCACATCCTCGATAAACACGGCAGTATGAGGAGCGATGAGGATGCTTTGTAATCAGCCCTAAGCTGTCTGCCAGTGTGGCACCACCGGGAGTGATGAATACACAAAGGCACTAAGATGCGATGCGACTGCCACTCTGTCTAATTAGCACAATACAGTGATTCTGTTTACATCGCAGACCGAACGTAACTTCCTCATTTCCTGAAAAACCGCAGCTCATTATTTATTTATTTACGTGTGCGTAGAAAACTTCTCTGTCGAAAACTTCCCCCCCCCGCGCTTCACAACCAATCTGGCCCCGTTTACTCAAATTAAAAAGATCCGTGCTCGCGGTGACATTTCGCACATGGACGATTATTCCTTTGAATGTAGATCAGACGTGGCATTTAAGTGAATTGATGTCGTTCCTTTAAATTAATCAGAAGATCAGCGGACACAGCGTTCTGACTCCAAAGCAGAAATCGCTCTACCGACTTTCAAGTCTTCACCTTTTCTTCATAATTCATTCCCAGAAATGTCTCTGTGCTGCTTTCAGGAGCGGCCTGAGAATGACCAGAAGAGACATCCGGTACCGATGTTGAGACTCTGTCAAACAGGAATCCCACTGCAGGAGCGAGCACTGACCAAGTGGCTGTTTCTCTATTTTAAAATGACACTTTCTCAGCCGAGCTACTCCACAATTTTCCTAGATCCTTCTGGCCACTGCAGAAGAAGCCCCCTGCAGGGAAATCACTGGTTTATTATCACCATCATTTTGAAATGGCTCAAGTGCATCATTCTCTTACTTCCTAATCAACCGCTTCCCTTAATAGAAGTTACATATTTTCTTTCCCATTACCTGGACCCCTTGTGTTGATTTGTGCACTGGCGTGTGAACCCCCAGCCGGCACCTAAAGGTTAACCCGATGTGTGGCTGCTGTATAGTGGGCTTCACATTGTGAAGGGATTAAATGGTACAAGGTAAGTCTCTCCCTCTGCTGCAGCATCACTTAGCCGATTAAGGTACCAGCAGCCCTTTATACAGCCCATTGAGGAGCTTATGATGGATTAAAATAACCATTGGGTAATTAACAGGGGCTGGTAAAATGGCCTGATCATCCTCTCTCTGTGTAGAGCTGGTCAGAGGAAAAAAACAAAAAACAAATCCATTACCAAGATTTATACAACATTATTAAATTCATGAGGACAATAATAGTGAAAGGGCTGCATTCCATCACGTTTAGCGCACATCTAGTAATGAGTTGTCATAAGCAGAGCATCAGATGCAGGATATTACATTACCCACGCCAACACTTGCAAAGGAACAATTATTTTGAATTTGGTCATTTCAGACTGAGCCAAGGGAAAAAAAGACAAAACAGAAATCCATCGGCTTAAAGGCACAAAAAGGATGGAAAACTTGTTCCTCCTTGAAGTTACCAGGGCACGGGGGTTAGATGTAAATGGAAGGTCCCTCGTATCGTGCCATGTGTGAAGAGATGGTCTCACTGGGACTATTCTAATGCAATTAATGTACATTACAGGGAACTACTTTCACTGACCACGGACCATTACTTGAGTCTAAATGTACGCTTTAAAATGTAAGTGGAACAATCAGGCTTTTCACACAATTACATGGACAATTTATCAAAAGTCCAGTGTGTAAGATTTAGGTCAAAGGGATATATTGGCAGAAATTGAATATAAAATAATCCTAATAAGGATTTCATTAGTGTGTAATCATCGTAATTGTACGAGTTGCAGTTGAATGGGTCCTTTACATTTAAACACTTTATATTTACATCTGGAGCAGCTCCTCTATACGGAGGTATTCAGCTGCAACATGCAACTTTCCCACTAGATGTCACTAAATTCTACACACTGAACCTTTAAAAAGTCACCTACATTTAATTCCCTGGTATGGATTGGAAGTCGATTAGTGTAAATAACAGAATATAATTTGTGCGTTTCCAACATTTTAGTTTAATCTGCGAACTAATGATTCTCTGCATATAACTGTTTGTCACAGGTTGTGATCTCTTCCTGTTTTCTGTTTTCCTTTGGTCCACTCCAGAGGGACGGACGTGAAATGTTGTGCCGACATTCAGAGATAAATCCTAAAGCCTCATGTAAACCCCCCTGCGTTTTTAATTTGCACCAGCAGCAGGTTGATCTTTTGTTTTGTGTGAAATATCTACACGGCGATCGGGTGGATTTCAGAGGAAAGAAAGATATTCACGGTTCCTGAATGATAAACAGCTTCGTCAATTCTCTGACATTTCATCTGGTGCAAACAAAAGATCAACGTGTAAATCTGTCAAATACTTTGTTTATGACCAAATACCTGCAAAACTAATGAAATTCCCACCTCGAGCACTTTGTGTTTAGTGCTAATCTACAGTTTAATTATAAGACAGTCGCAGAGAGCCTGGATGTGTTTGGACTCTACGGGAGAACACCAACATTTAAAAAATGAATTCTACAGTCACATGAAAGCCTGAGCAGGGAGTTTTAAATTTGTGCAAATATGTGACCATCTGTTGGATCATCTAAAGAGTCTGCAACAGTTTTTAAATGCTGTAAAGAAGATTAAATACGGGAGGTAAAACGAGAATTTTACAGTAGCGCGATTGTAACAAGACAAAACCATTTATCAGCATTTCTATTTCATTTGTTGACTCAACAAAACACAGCCACATGTTTGGCTTCATTCCTGAGCCGAGAGGAACATGATCAAACCAGCACACCAACGTGAGCATGAAAAAGGCATGTTAGCATTGTCATTGATAACACATTAGCATGTTGACATTTAGCTCCACACACTGCTGTGCCAGAGCAGCCTCACAGAGCTGCTGGCGTGGCCGCATGCTCTTGTTTAATCTCACTGTGTTTGACAATGCATCTGCACCAATGACAACTTGACCCTTTTGGTTTTCTGTCATTTGTATTACTGCGCATTTTCTCTATTTTTTAGGGGTTTCTGTAATTTACACCAATTGTTGCAGAAGTGCTTTGAGGTTGAGCCCTGTCCCTTCACAATCCTGACGCCTCATGTCGCCTCCATATCGGAGCAATAGGGGAAATGCTTACTTGGGTAATTTATTTCAAGAGGCTCTGCTTGTGTCCTTTCAGCAACTCCAGCAGAAATAGGAAATAAAAAAACTAACCTTACTGGAAGAACCTTTCCTGAAATATGCATAGGTTTGGATTTACATAATCACACAACAAGGTGGAATCTTTTCTGTCACCTTCCTCTTCTGGATAAAGCGCAAGACAGAGGAGCTTATAGAAGCTTTGTATCCGTCTCAGAGGACAGATTTCCACTTCCACACCAAGCGAGGGTCACAAATGAACAATGTGTAAAGTGAAGTGGGAAGTTTTACCTTGAGGCTTCAAACTTTTTTTTTTAAGGCTTTTACTGACTTTGCTAATGTTTTATATCCCTGTGAGACCCAGACTGTAACCGCTGAGCCATAATTGTCTGTGACGTGTTAAGATTGATCAGGATGGCTGGACGTGCATTTAAATACCTTCCCCTTCACGGAATTATGTATAGTTAAAAAAGAAACAGGATTTTGCTCTTTTTTAAATTCTAGCTGTTGCCTCACCTTGATCTCTATAGAGTATGTGAACTCAAAAAGATAAGCAGATATGAGTAAGGGTTGTTTCACCGATGTTTTATTTTGTTCTTCTCACTGTGTCGCAAAGCTGTTGGTATCTAAAGACCATCCCTCTCATGACAAGTATCGCTACTTGAGAGATAGATATTCTCCATTCTCCAGAGTCTCCAGCCTATAAATAGGACAGCATCTGCCAGTTGTGTGATCAGGCAGTTCATCCAGTCTGACTCGAGCTGTCATCTTTGAACGATAAGAGAATGGGCGGACTCAATAGTTTCTGTGTGACATCCTTGTTAATGTATGCTCCACCCGAGCAAGGGCGAAGGGAAGCAAATAAGGACAAACATGACGCTGCAGCTGCTCCTCTCACTGGGCTCGCAAATTTCCCCCCCATCACCTCGCCCTTATCTTAATTCTCCCTCTGCAGTTCTTTTGTCCACTCATGTTTATTAAAGTCTTGATCATCCTTCTCTCCTTTTCTTTCGCGCCACCTTACTCATGGTTATTCGTATCCTCGTTGCTCTCCTCACCCTCAATCTCTTCAATAGCCTCTATATTCTCCTCCATCAGCTCATCCTCATTCCCCTCACTCTCCTCCGTGTTTGTGCCCCCCCCTCCGCTCCCCCTCCCTCCTTGCCCGGCAATGGGAAGGACCTGACCGCCACTCACAGCGGGACGGCGGCAAACAAAAGAGCAAAGCAAAAAGGTCACCCTTTACTTTCAAGTTGTCACTTAGCACTCACCACCCTGCCTATGGTGTCAAGAGCAAGTCAGGGGGCCACACATTGATCCGCGTGTCATCGCCTGCACATTACTCCCCCTGCTCTCCACAATTCAAATGCCCACTAATCAGCCACTTCAGTGGATCTGTGATTATCAGGAGCCCGACTGTAAACAATAACTAAGCACGTTAAATGATGCCCAATCAAGGGCAACAACAAGGCAGTTCACTCAGAGAAAATGAGTCATTTTCAGTAACCACCACTGCAGTGATGAGCCCTCTTCAAATCTTCTCTGCTGTTTACAGCATCTACATCTTCTGTAAGCCTGCGATATTAAATATACATGTCGTGTAGGGGCTTGTCAGACTTTAAGATTATTAGTGTGAGTTCAGTGAGCTTATTCTCCACCAAGTGTGGAGGTTTAATGTGGATAAGTTTCACTGGTGGTAAATTATTTGCTGGAAAGTCGGCTTAATTGATGCACTTGCGTCTCAAGCAAGAGTAAATGAAAAATTTGTCAGGTCACGCGTGTGTTTAATATAGAATTTGTTATCGTATCTCTGCAGCAGAAAGCTTTGGGATTTTTTTTCTGTGTACATCAGTTTATTTAAAGAACCCGCCTGCTTCAAGTGAGCCTCATCGGGATGTAAGATTATAACAAACAAAAATCAATGTGAACTACAATGGCAATCAGTAAAGCACATACATCAGCCGAGGCAAAAATATCCCACACATGATTGTCTAGTTCTGGGAGGAAAGATATAAAAAAAAAAGGGAAGTGGTCTGTAAACCTAAATGTTGTATTTGTCATTAAACATTGTGCTAAATAGTGGAAAATCAAGATCCGTGAAATATTCCCAGAAAACTGAAATAAAAACAAAGAATCTGTATGTTGAGGGCCAACTGTTGGTCAGCAGGTAGAGAGGGCCTTCCAGTAACCTGAAGGTTGGTGGTTTGATTCCCAGATCCTCAAATGTGCATTCATCATTAAATAAACAGTGGAAAAATCTAAAATTAAGAAAAATTTTGGCGACTTTAGCTCAGGAGGTAGAGAGGGTTGCTCTCTCAGTCCGGATGCCAAGGTGTTCTCGAGCAAGATACTGAACCTCAAGGAATGTGCTGACAGTGTGCTATAGACGATTTGCAGCATATAGTAGAAGTATATAAATCTGTGTGTGCATGTGACTTGTTTGGCAGTATTACTAGAAAGGTAAGATATAAATACAGCCCAGTTACCATTTTACCATCTAAAGAAAATAAAAAATAAAATTCTGGATCCAGCCTTTAATCCACATTAACACCAACATGTTACGAGTTCTTCTCAGGCCCCATCCCTCAAACCAACAAACATAGACAGGTGAAAACATGACCTCCTTGGCAGAGGTAATAATAGTAATAACAATAATTATAATAATAGATATCTTTAACAAACACAGCAGCTAAAGGAAACTGGATATGTATAGCAGAAGGCGGAGCATATTATCATCTTTCTGTGCCTGTCAGTGGCCCCATGAATATCAATGAGTCATCAAGGCCTTTGTGCAACAGGGGACAAAAGTCCAGACTGGTAACTAAGAGCAGGGGACATAAACAGCCTTTGAAGGTCCCCGGGAACCTATTACAGTCCTAATGATTCTTTTCAGCTGAAGATTTTTTAATCACTTTTGCAATCAACAGTATGGGTCCAGCTTCCAACGACAGAGAGAGAGAGAGAGAGATATAACCTTGACTAAAAAAATATTTCATTGCTAATTTCCTGCCTGTGTGGTGGAGGTGTGTGTAGCCTACATTCTGCAAAAACTACAGGGAATCCATGATGAGGCAGACAAAACATGTCAAGGGAAAAAGCACTGAGGGCTGATAAATGTGCAAGAAGAGGATTGCAGTGCTCATCCTTCAAAACAGACATAAAAGCCATAAATGTACTTTCTCCCCTGTCATTGCGTAAGTGGCGGTCTGGTGCTGGAATCGCATTTTATCATCTTGGAATTATTTTGGATTTCACATCTCCTTATAGCTGCTGTGCTCTAAAGCAATGGTTCCACCTAGCTTTGCAACCATAAAATACACCTTGATTTGGTACAGCAGCGGCACACACACACACACACAGACACACACACACAAACACACACACACACACACGCGCGCACACACGCACACACTCGGCGGTTTTCCTCAGATTTACATGGGCCATTATCATTGCCTTGCTCATACTGCCATCGCACTGACTGATCAACATATGAATGAACACCAGCTCAAGAAAATCTGCGCAGTGGTGGTGGAGACTTTTTACTTGACTGAGTGAAGACGACCACTCTCACATCACCAAAAAAAAATTAAAAGAGCAGGGGGAGTTTATTGAGAAAAGGATCCAGGGGGAGCCACTCTTACCTTCCTGCACAGCCTGGAAAGGGTTGTTAGCCTCGATAAGTTTCACAGAGTGGGTTATTTTCTCGCTCTGCAGAATGTCGTCGTTCAGACTCAGGTCTGAGATGGCAAGTTGGAAAATCTCATCATCCCTCACTGCGTTTTCCTCAAATATGGCACCTGTTGAATAAAATGTCAGGTTATTCCTTGGGGGTATGGGGGAAAACGTCGAGGGAGTGTGGTTCGCACTGTGTGGGCTGGAGGTGGAGGAGAGGTGACTGAGCCAGACGTTTTGGCTGTTACAAGCTTTTTTAATGTGATTAACCTGTCACGGTGATGTATGACTCGATGACAGCAGTGGAAAGTAAATCGTATCTTTAGCGGTTTATTCATCCTCAAAAATTGCGCAACTTGTGCGCCTCCATCGCGCCCTGGAAGCATTTCAGCACCATGGAGAGCGACGGAGCCTCTTCACGCTGCATTACATAAAGAAACCAAACTTAGAAAATCTGCTCCACCAGTGAAACCCTGACCAGTGAGCAGCACAGGCCTCGTGTGGGAGGCACACTGATGCTTCACTGCCCCCCCCCCCCCGCCCCAAACTCCACCACCTCTCTATTTTATCAAAATGGCATCAGCTGCTGCTGGGAGACGCACATATATCACGGGGAAAAGGGTTTCAGGAAACGAGAAAGAACCCAAAACGTTATGCGGGGCATCAGCCAATATTATCTGGACGGAGTCCCACTGCTGTATTAAGCTGGTGACTGAGCACCTGCTGCTTGCCAGACTGTTGCAGTAAACTGTAAAGCGGCAGCAGCAGCAGAAATAGCAGCAGCGGCACCGAGACCAGATTTGATCTCATCGTGACATTGACGTTTTTAACTGAGATTTAAAAAAAAAAAACGTGATTATAAGTGGCTACGTGACTGCGTGCGTGCGTAAAATAGCAGCCACCGCAGACCAAGGCGGGTTATTCCGTGTATCTATGTGCGTGTGCAGAGGGGATGTCACATTTCAAAATTATAATAGAAATCTGTTTGAGGACAAAGATCGGATCAGACACCCGGGTGTCATGATGAGTCTAACGCGTCCCTGGATCATCCCCGGAGGGAGAGGCAGCTCTGGTTTGAAGTTTCAGTACAAAGAGGCTCTATGCGTTTCGCATCTCTAAAACCAAACTCCACTGACATTCCCTCCGTCCGGTTATTGACATTGCAGTCACGTTTCGGTGAAAGTTGAGGCTTGTCGGCTCCAGACAAGAGGTAGCTTAGTCTAAAAAAGCCTCAGGGGTCTGGGCCATTGGATCTTAATTTCGTCAAAGCTCGACTGACACGGGCCCTCATGCGTAATTTGGTTTGAATTCAGAACACAGGCAGTTCACAGGCCGAGGAATAAGGATTAGATGTGAAACCAACGCGAATGCAGTGATCAGCAAAGTGGAATCCTGCGTAAACAGGTTGAAAAATAACTAATAGTGATGAATAATGAGACAAGGTGAAGGTCTGCGGCGAAGCCATTTACAAAACAGCAACTTTTAAACTCGCTCGAGAGTCGAGGTGTTGCTCGAACACAGGATGCGAGCTGAATAGACGATTCATCCCGCCCTCTCGCCATAAACCCTGAGATGAACGCAGATCTGCGCCGGCTGAGCTTTACTCCCGCACCTCCTGCCTCTTGCACCTGTCTCCTCCAAACCCGCACGCGGATTCACCGGACGCTTACCGATGTGTATGATGGAGTCCGCTCTGGCAGGATTGCATTGCAATATCCACAGGGAAAGAGAGATCAGCAGCAACTCCATCTCGGGATTTCAACGAGGCGGCTCATCCAAGCTCCGCTCGGCTGTCCTGTTCTTGTCCAAATGGAGCACCGCAAAAAAGGGAAAAAGAAAAAACAGAAGATGATCAAAACCTAGTGCGTAACAGAAGCGCGTCCCTCCTCCTGGATGAGCAAACACCGCATGAAACCCCTCTGAAATGACCAGCTCTTTCCCTCCCTCTCTCTTCTTCTTAATGGACAAAAACAAGCCGACCACAGGAAGGTGGGCTCAAGAAGAGGATGAGGAGGAACCGGACCCGAGGTGAGACCGAAATACAAGACAGGCAGCCCGGAGAGGGAGACCGGCGTTACCTCACTCACTCTCGCCTCTCTCCCTGCGCTCCGGCGTCTCAAGCATGGCAAGCAGCACAAAATGCGGAGGAGGGACACCCCCCTAACTACACATGGAGAGACACTCGCTCCTGCACGCACACACACACATACACACACACACACACACACATAAAAACAACGCACTCCTCAGTCCTGTCTCAATCACGTGACTGCAGAGCCTTCACGACTCTGCTGCTGTCCCGACAAGCTGGATAGAAATGATTTGGACTGGAGCCGGAGAAAGACGCGCGGAGAGCCGACAGCTGAACTCAATGATGGAAGGTTCCAAAAGGCAAAAAAATATAATAATAACAATGATAATCTATCAGCTCTCTATTTGGTGGCTGAACAGAAAATGATAAAACGCTCACAAGCAAGAACAAAAAATGAATCCCAACAAATGCTCTGGCTGGAGGGATGAGGAGTGGACGGCGGTGGTTACTTTTTTTTTTTCTGGGAGAAGTTGGCGTTTGCGCACAGAGGAAGACTCTGGCACATTTGTTTTTTTTCTTCCAGCTCTCTACTTGAGTGGAGACGACGGCGGACCGCAGCTGATGGGGCAGGGAGACGGATTTACCTCCTGGAGGAGAGAGAGCTGATGGATGAGGACAAGGAGCAGCCACAGCGCTTGCATGGAGGAGGCGCACGGCGCAGGAGCTGCACGAAGGAGCGCAACATCTGGGTTATTTTTACCAAAGCTGTGTTGCTCAGTAATTGATTGTTGACGCCCTTCGCTTTTATTGCGGGATTATGTTCATTTCGGGCCAATTTCATTGTCATGCACAAATATTTTGCACGGGGTTGCCATGAATTCTCACTTTCACGCCTCGCAAGGCTCAATGCCAGTCGTGTGCAGAGCTGCGATGAAGAAGAGGAGGATGAGGAGGAAGAGGAGGACGACGGGAGTTTCTTGATGGGCATAATCTTACAATTAAAGGATATTTCTCGTGGCTGCAACAAAAAACGGAAATATCTCTTAATTGTCTGGTTAAGTCTTTCAGAGGCGCAGAGAACAAACTTCCAGCAGGACACGGGAGGTGCACAGATCCTCCACAGAGACGCATGAGAGAGGAGGAGGAGGAGGAGGAGGCACCTGTGGAGCAAACAGCAGCTCCCTCATAACTTTGTTGTTTATTTGTTGTTTAACATCAAGGAAATCATCGCTACTCGAGAAGACTAAAGAAATCCACATCTCTCATGTTTAAAATCATGTTGTGCATCATCTGCTGTTTCATCCCGGAGGAGAAATAAACATCCGTGGCTCCAAAGTTGTTGTAAAACCACACACTACCCCTGCTGGCCACCTGTGGATACTGCAGATGTGGTTACGCAAAAGAACATCTCCATTTTCATTTTTTTCTTTACTGGTCATGTTGTTTTTTTGTGATTTGAGGCTGAATTACTGTGTAATTTAAAAAGAAAGTATTCTGACACACTGTATTTTAGAACCAAGTGTGCCCAAAGAAATTTAGATAGTGCCTGGTGAACGCCAGCTCACTGTGTGATCAGTGTGTATATGTAATATTTGCTTTTACATCTGAGGGGAGGAACACACTAGGCTATAAACAAGAATTATTGCCCTGTTGAATCCGATTACAGCTCCTACAACACAGTAGATCGAATCAATTCGATTTGATTTTACATTGCGCCAAATCATAATAGAAATTATGTCAAGGCAGTTTACATAGAAGGTCAAGACCCAACAGTTCCCACAATTATCGATCTAGATCAATCCAGACTTGTTCCATTGGGATCAAAAAGGAAAAGGATTAGCATCGCTATTTGGGTTTGAGTTGACAGGTGTTCCAAAATACCATCAAATATTAAATCATAAGTTCATTGAACTATGAGGCAATATGTTTTTGAGATTTCACCAATAAATTATTGATTTTAAACCGGATTAACCGGCATTTCACACAAGGTCTTAAAACCATGTCATTCTTTGTGACTTCTCGTGTTTATTATCTCCGAGTGTGATGCAAATCTGACATTTCTCTCTTCTTCTGTTGAGGGAATAATACACGTCGTGCGTCTTGTACAAAATCTACATATGAATAAGAAGCAATCTGCTCAATCTGACAAACATCTATAGTCACAATGAAGACGAACAACATGCGTCATGCACCTATATATTAAATCATTTTAAAAGTACATTTCTTCACTTGATATCAATGTTATTCACGATTATGAAAAAAAAAGAATACACTATTGTGTTACAGGGTTTCAACTGAATGGTGTTATGTGAAATACACTCTGCATCAATGACAGTTTTGCTTCTTGTTGACTTGAGAGCTGTCACAATACAAACTGAAGCTCCGTCATGAATGAATAAGTGAGTGTAGGTTGTAATTCTTGCCATTTTCTTCCTATGTTATCCATTACCATATATCACACAAGCATTGTGAAAATAATGTATGTCCTCTAATATTTATTCCCTGCATATAGAAAGTTATTTATGGGATCCTTGAATGAATGGCGCTGTGTGCTTTGTGCCGTGAGGAGGCAGCTTCCATGCATTAATAAGTACACTACATATACTGGGATACAGGGATACGTTTCCATGGAAATTAGGCCAACAGTGGATAGTCACCTTGTATCCTTCATGCAGCTGATTACTACCTGCTCCGATTTGGGTCCAGAAAACGTCTCCTAATGATTATTTCCCAATTTGAGCGACCACTGCCATCTGTCAGTGTTCGGTTCCGTCAGTTCACCTCCTGAACCTCCACGGGTGTCGACACAAGTTAGTCTCAAAAGTGCAGCAAACAGTCACCGGGACATCGGGGGGGTAGGTCAGGCATGCTCTCAGCGACGAAGGTGGAATTTCATTGTCACACAAACCTGAGTCATAATGTTTATGGCTGTGAGCAATGGAGTGAAAAGGAAAGGCAGAGTTTTTTTCACCTTCTTTTTTTGCGACCAGGCCAAAAAGTGAATTTAGATGAAGAGGAGCTGTCACATGCTGGAGGAATCCAAGAAGAAGAAAAAAAAACACAAACCCTGCAGTTCGTTATGCACAGATAAGTACCACTGCGACACTCTGACCCCGCGCTAATGGACTAGTCTTTGATAAATCCATTTTTCCTTCATCTCAAATAATACGCTTTTCTAGCCAAAAGCCTGTGGCACATGTCTCGGCATGATTAATTGTTGCTATAGAATGGCTTCTTTGTGATGTGGGTCCTCAGTTCCCTCTGATGAGTCCCATCTCTCAGTTTAATCTCACTTTATTTTCTTATGCACGGCTCGGGGCAGTGCACACTGCTGCCTGCAAAATGATTTCTGTTTACAGGGTAATACACATGCCTCGCTCCTGTGTAGCTGCATGGTCTTTGTCTTCATTGATTAGTCATTCCGTTAGTGTTGTTGTGCCGCAGCTGCTTTTAACTCCAGAAGCACAAACCTGGTTTGCTTCTATTCAAACACAGAAATCGGTCATAACTCACAGTAACTACGGCGGTTTGTCTGTATCTTAAGCCCACAGAGCCGTGACTTTAAAGCTAGTGATGTGCAGTAGAAATAAATCTGAGATTCATTTCTTCATTAGCCTTGAGCTTAACATATCGTGGTGTTAGGAAAGATCTGAACAGAGCAGCATGCAGTCAATATAAGTCAACATAATTAGGCCAGTTACTGCAGTAGATGTCTGGCACACATATATTATGTTAATGCTGCTTAGTATTACCAATGAGGAATGCACTGCTGGTCTCGGTGGATATATAAACGATAGCATATTTATAAAGTAGCCGGCTATAATAACGAGAGAGATGATACTTTAATATTGTAATTCTGTCCCTGTGCAGATGGCCCCGTCCGTCCCATCGTGGACCTGGGTGTCCTCATATGAAAAACCCCTGCAGCAATTTGGAGAAGGGTTAAATCTCAGACAAGTTGAAAATCCATTCATGTCAAGCAGAGATGTGCAGGGAATAGCAATAAGTGTCTGCAGCACTAGAGGTGAATAAGCAAGACTCTCCGTTCCAAATACACAGCCCGAGGTAACATTATAGATTAATCATGTTATGGGAGAATAAGCATAACCTCCATCATAGACTCTGAATTTCAATGTGTGAATTGTTGACTACCTGCATCATTATGCATTTCAACTTCACACCGCACTGAACTGTGGTGAAATATGTACCGGGGTGATAAATATATAAATGTTAACATATACAACACAGAAGATAATACCAGTGGACGGAGAGTGTGAACCAGAGGGGGGGTGCAAGTCTCTCTGTGTTGCCCTTTGACAGCTGCCGGATCAGAGGCTCGGGAAGTTTGCCAGTCAGAGACACAGAGTTTGGATTCCGTCGTATTCAGAAAATACAACATGGAAACGTGGTCTCATTACTGGGCTTGTTACAATGAGGCGATGCGGCTCCACACATCCACCAGTTATTAGTGACCTAAAGTTAAAGTTAGTTGAGGAAAGTCGGCTCCAAACCAGTCTACAGCCGACGGAATCGAGATTTATATTCATATCTTGTTCTGTTATATTCCCACAAAACGGTAGGGAAGGAAGGGTTTTGATTAACAAACACGATATGCATGATAGGCTAAAGAATAGATTTTTAGTTTCTTTATAATCAGCTTTGGTTTGACAAATACCAAAGAAGCTTTTCTTGTTAAATTTACTGGGGGTTGATTGTGGTTTCACTCTGCTCTTAACCATTAAAAGCAGATGAGGACGAGCACAGATGTCAGGCGTGGTCGGGCTTTTCTGTTTTTGCTGTGCACTGCTCCTTGTTTACACCAGTCTGTGGGGGTGAGCTATCCTTGAAATAGACAATATGTTTACCTGTCTCTCTGTCCGTCTGTCTGCCTGATAAAAAAAGAACTAAACCACCTGCAGTTCCGAGAATGTGCAAGCTACTGTTGGTTTAAATAATGGTATTCATCTGGAAAATCGGCACATGAATTAATTATGGAATTAACTAGGTGCCGTTGTAGTCAGTGCAGCCTCCTTATTATCCAGAATTAGGAGGATCTGCAGAACACTAATTCTGCCTGCAGATATGTTTACAATTTATATTTAACAGTGACTGCTCAACCGTATGTTTTGGACGCCCGGAGCCGCGTTATTGAATCCAGTGCCTGTGTCAGCCACATTTCATTCCAGCTGTGCCTGCAAGACGGTCATTAGTGAATGAGGTTGTTTAAAGGGTAGCCAATTAGCAGGAACACATCCTACCTGCAGGAGAGATCTACCTGTGAAAATCTACACTTTGCAAATGAGCGCAACCACAAAATCCTCTGAGTATTTCATTTTCTTTATTAGAGCGGGTCAGGATTGATTCCTTATTAAGTTCGGCATTAAAAAGAAAGTCCCGATGTAACCAGAGAACACACACGGTGGTGAGACACAGAGAGGAGCATCCCGAAATGTAAAACATCTCTGCTGATGCCTGGTGAACATCTGTTATTCCAATGACCCACATTTCAGAGCTCGTGATCACAGACAATGTTGATGAGATTTTGGGCCATTATGCAAAACAATTATAATCTAAAAAAAGGCAATGTGCAAATTACTTTATGGAGATGGAGGCTGTGGTCGAGCAGCATCATCAGTCACCACTCAGGTTGTTTCAGTTAAGCTCCACAGGTGATAGTCTGTGCTTGTGGTCAGGATCATCAGCCATTATCAGACATGAGCTCCGGAAAATGTCAAGATAATTGGGCCGGGCCGGTCTCTGGAGTTTGCATTTCACATCTGAACAACGCTGAGCCGTCAGGGTGGATCTGGTGCACACATCTTGTTGTTTCTGTACGTTTTGTTGCTATGTAAATAAAGTTTGATTTCTATAAATCAAGTATATAAATAAAGCTTGATCGATTGTTACAAAACCTTGCAACACAGATATCACGGTGCAGATGTACGGATAAGAGCACAGATCCCATCAAATCCGCAGTTTTTTATTTCTTCATCCTCACGTCCAGGTTTCAGGCGCCTGCTCCGGGAAGTTGCCGCGGTGAAGTGAACTAAGAAAGTGTCCGTCAGTCTCTCAATGCCATTTTCCTCTCTCCCCCTTTCACTCTCTCTCATGCTGTTCCAATCTCACTCCTTTCCTTTTTTGTCCTCTCAGCGCCACCTTCACAGACATGCTTGAAAGATCCCTCTCTCTCTCTCTCTCTCACTCTCACTCACATTTACACACACTGTGTAAGAGGCCGAGATGACAAGACTCTTGGTATTCAGCTCAGTTCCCAGGTCCTTTTAACTCTATGGGGTTCCTCCCTTTTCCTTTGGCACCCCAAACTTACTTTTCAGACGCTAAAGCCTCGGGTCTCATGATAAAATCTAACACAATGAATGATACTGATATGAAGCCAAAATTGGATTTCCTTGCACCGGCTCCAGATGTATGCTTCCAAATCCACTTCTTGTGAAGCTCATCCTGAAACTGAGTCACCAGAGTCCCTATGCAGAAACGTCCCCCTGCAGCTGATCACTGCTCACATCCGAGATTTATTAACACCCTGGTCAATCCGTCACTTCCACACTGGAAATGTGCAGGAATATGCCTCATTTTCCTGATCAGAAGCAGAAATTATAAGGGGAAAAAAATCTCTGCAGTTATATTAGTGGCTTCCATTTGGGTAATTATCCCTCAAATTTGGGGTAAGTGACAGAGTATCCTGATGGCATCTGATTAATTAGAATGGGATTTAATAGGCATAGCCAGGCTGGATTGGATTAATTAACTGGCAGATGATATAGTCTTATGTTGCCGGTAATGGTCACGCTGCGTCTGATGACAAGGTGCCAAGTGAATCCATTCAGCGACACAAACACGGCGGCGGCGACACATAACCCCACACAGGGAGGCCTTAGATCATTTTAAATACACAGCACTAAGACTTTACAGTAATGGCAGAGTCATGAATAGTCGGATAAATGTATATTACCCCCCATTCCGAATGAAAGGGACTCCCCCTGCAGATAGGAGTGACCGGTCGCTCAGAGGAGATAGAGGCAGCACAGACGCATTGGCACTCGTTTTTTTTTTCATTTGCATATAATTATCTTCTGTCTCCTCTGAGCATCAGCGAATGAGACAAGAGCACGGCGAGGTGAAGCTGGGACCGATCCAAATATTGTTATCAGATATCAACGTAATGACCAATGTCACCATTACACACGCTGAGCCACATTCCATAGTCTGATGTTCTGATAGATTCTAACGAGGCCGTTTTAAGCCGACTGGCGAAATATTGCGGGATAATTAACAAATGCCTCAGTCATTCAACAGATCTAAATATATCCATTCATTCCCATTCTTTCACTACTTCTGAGCTCATGTATTAAAAATGTCTTGAACTTGATCGGTTGGAATTAGAGCTGTTGCCATGGTAATTTGCACTCTTTCACCTCTTAATATGCAAAACAAACTGAGCCACTAGTTCAAATAAGGTAATAACACACATTTGTATATATCTTTTAATGAGAAGTGTTGTGTGGATTGATAGAGTTTAATGTAACTTCACACATAATATAAATGGACTGGACTATATTTACATTGTTAAGTGCTTTTCCAGTATTATTGATCACTCAAAGCACATTGACATTCATAAAGCATTTGTATGACTGGGGTTTTTTCAATTTCACACCTCATATATATACTTTCAGCACAGCAGTCGATTCGGAATTCAGAGTCTTGCCATCAATGGACCAAAGAAGTCAGGGATTGAACCACCGACCCTCTGCAGGGGTCCGGTGGAAAACTCTCTGTTATACTGAGCCGGCTCTTGATTGGTGCCTATCAAATAGTAGAGCTGTTCTCGCCGGGAAAAATCCAAATAGAAATTACCACAATTATTATTATTATTACTATTTAGTAATATTCTCAAAAGTTAACACAAACCAACACTGACGGGAAAAATCCTCCAAATTGAACCTTCCAACAAGTTGACTAATACAATTTGTCACTGACATCCATCTCCACACCTCCTGCTGCAGAATAGTGGTTTTAAATTGATCTTCCAGTCTTTCTCCAAGTTGAGAAAAACCCTGTCAGCTGAGACTGGGCAGGAGGAGCAGGAGTTAGACCTTCCATCCGAGAACTGTCCTTCTCCATTACTCTGGTTCTCAGCAAACATGGCAGCAGTAACCAGCTCCTGTGAACTCTCCCCTTCCTCACCACACAGACAAGCGATGTGCTCGCCCGGATGCTTGTCTTCTTCCATATGCTCGACTGCAGCTCCATCTTCACATCTGCCCCCCCGCCCCGCCACCACCAGACCTCTACCTGTAGCTCAGTTTAACGCTGCCTGCCTGGTGTTAAGCCCAAGTTCCACCTCATTTCCCTCTTCTCTCCTCTCTATTGGCTGCTTGTTGCAGCGTTCACTCATTGAACACTGTAGTGGAGCCGGCCTTCAGGGCAGAGACGAGAAATGCTCCTTTCAACCGGTGAGCCATGATCACATCCTGCACTCCAGCCCCACCACAGCACTCGACCCGTCTCCGGACGATTGACTTTCACCATCACTCTGGAGTCTCTGCTCGCTCGTCTCAGACTAGACTCTCGCTCCGGGCCTGGTCGTTGTGGAATGACCTCCTCGCTGACCGCAGAGTCCGTGCCAGTCCTCCGCTGCCGATGGAGAACCCAGACAACACAACCATCCACCCCATGCTCGCAATGACAAAGCTACTTGTCTACTGCTAATTTTGAGTCACTTTGCAAACAAGGTTATTATTGGACTGGAGTCGAAATCAGTGCAGAGCTTACCTCCGCCAAAACCCAACGCTGCTCATGAAGTCAATCAAGCTGCACCAGATTTTACACTCTAACAGAAATCACTCCTATAAATGTGCTTGATGCTTTTCTTCAAGATCCAGGAGGTTTGTCTTGGGGAAAGTGGTGAACGTAAAACAACCTTTATATTGCAATGTTAAAGAAAGGGACAGTTACTGGATCAGACCCCTGATCCGGACCCGCGCGAGAATTTATGTTCTTTCCTGATTCAAACCTCATCCTCTCACCAAGTTTGGTTTTTGTGTAAATTTGCTTACAAACAGACAAACCAAGAAACAAATTGTAATATTTAATTTTATAAATAAATATAATATGTTAACAAGTTTGAAATGACATTACTGGCACTGTTTATTAATAACAAGTCAGAATCAGCCTGTCTCTGTGATGAGATCATCAGATATATGGTTGTGAATGTATTGCTGTTCATAAAACTGATTTAAACATCACGTGTGACAGCCGGTGTCTTGTGTTTTTTGTGCCCTGGGCCTTTTGTGGGAGGATAATATTTTATTATGTCTCCGTGTGTGTGTGTGTGTGTGGTCAGGGAAAATGTTTATGTGTTGGCTTGTGCATTTTTCAGTTACAATTTTGCCTGGGGGAATATTTAAATCTAAAAGACTGTGTTGTCGATTTAATTTTTTTTAAAGAGCATTAACTGTTGTGCTGTGACAACTGTTTGATCGCCGTCCTGAGTAAACACTTTGCTGAGTGTTCACTCGAAGGCGGGGCTGGCACATGATCAATAGCATAAACGAGTTTTAAATTTTCTTTAAAATGCCTGAACCCAACCCAAAAGCCCCTGAGAGGAAGATGTTTAGAAACGGATACTTCAATGTAACAAAGACAGTGCAATCATTACTGTATCAATCAGAGCTCACACGAAAAAGGAGATACACTTGGTATATATTTGGTGTATGCAGTTTGTATTTGTGTGCAAAATATATCAGCATTGCAGCGTTATTTCATTATTTAGTAGTTTGGAGAAAGCAGTGTGGTTGTGTGGATGTTGCTAAGCAGCAAGCAGAATGGTCCACAGGGTCTCCATCTCCCAACACCTCGCTGAGCATTAACCCTTACCTGTCGCCGGAGAGAGAGAGTGTGTGTGTGTGTGTGTGTGTGTGTGTGTGTGTGTGTGTGTGTGTGTGTGTGTGTGTGTGTGTGTGTGTGTGTGTGTGTGTGTGTGTGTGTGTGTGTGTGTGTGTGTGTGTGTGTGTGTGAGGAAAAGAGATAGCGAGAGGATAGAAGATAGGGTTTGTAGCATTTTTAACCAGCTCAGTGCTGAGCCACTGATGCGGTTCAGCGCTTCAACACCCCTGAGTTTATTCTCTCAAAGTGATGGACCTCAGCTGTTTCTTATTTTGCTTGAGTGTGCACGTGAGAGAAGCCAGTATCTCTCACGTGCACACACACACATGCACGCACACACACTCTCCAGACAGTCATCTACCAGCAGCTGAATCACAGCACAGTCTGCTGAGGCCGATGATACAAACAGGTAAAATGACTGGCAGAAACTTAAACGTGCACACACACACACACACACACCTTGTTCTCTTTAATTGTTTCACTGAGGGACGGTTTGATTGCAGCTGCATGGAAAAAAGTAGCTTGTTACGGTTGCATGTGGAAACCTTCTGACTCCAATTTCAGTCATTTTTCATGTTGCAGTTGAGAGCTGATAACCAGCAGCTCCTCAGCGGGGGGGGGGGGGGGGGGGTTATGAAACAATGACAACCGAACAGCTCCTCAAATGAACATAAAAGTTTCTCAAATCCCATCAAACAAACTTCAATGTTGAATTTTAAGCGATGAATATGAAGCTGTTCCTCTTCATTCCTCGAAATTTGCCACTTGATATCAAACATTGAGACCGAATCCACCTCGGCTGTGGAACGTATGTTGTGCTGTTAATTCCTCGTTAAAATGTTTTCTGCTTTTATTAAACCAGATATTGAAGAAGTAAACCTGTCCTGTCTTCACATTTTGTCCTTATATAACCACAGTGAGAGCCTTGTCAGTACCATCATCAGGAACTCGCGTGTCTTGTACTCGGCCTTGTTTGCATTTTTCATGGGTAGGATCTCAAGTATCTCTATTTATATATTTCATGGATCTGTACATATATTTATTTTGGGGTATTTTTCACTTTTACTCCAATTTATTATGACCTTTCTGAACAGTCTACCCCACTACATGTTTATGGATTCTTTTATTTTTAAAAGTGATCAATACAGTTGCCACCGCCATGACTCAAGGATAATGATGTAGTAGATTGTTGCATTAGAGAACAGGCAACTACTTCAGGTGTAAAAGTTAATGTGGTACTTTAACATTTAGTCAATTTGTGCCTATTTATTTGTACTTTTACTGGGAAAAACTGATGTTAAAACGTTTGAGTACCTCCTCCACCACTGCCTTCAGCAAGGACTGTGGCAGGTTGCAGCTTAATGAAGAGGTCTGCATGAGAGTCAGCACCTCCAATCCAGAGCCCATGATTCTCTGTCGGAAAGATGGATTTCCCCCCTGAAGTGAGCTTCTGCCCTGAGGGAGGAGGCTGCATCTCAGGGTCTTGTTCAAGAGTGAGAGTAAAAGAAGGCGTGAGGTTGGTTTAGTGCCGCATCAGCAAGAACTGTGGGCGCTGTACCGCATCAATGTGGTGAAGTGAGTTGACCTGAAGACGCTCAGTCACTATGGTGACCGGATAAACGACATGTAGATTCAAGATTCAGTGAGTTTCCTCTATAGGATGGGTGGGCTCCTCCTTAGAGAAAAGAGCTGCTCAGACAGCTGGAGGGAGCCTGGAGTGGAGCTGCTGTTCCTTCACGTCAAAACCCCAGATGGAGAGGAGGAGGAGATGGAAGGTGTAGCTGAAGAGAGGGATGCCTGGTCCACCTTGCTCAGCCGTGCTGTTCCTGGCTCTGCATAAACACCGTAAAAAGGATGGATGAATGGATTATAAAAGGCTGCACATGATTTAGTTTAGCAGCCGCTTTGTGTTCTGCATTGTAACTTTTAACTGCGCAGACGATTCAGGATATTACCCATTGGGTAATGCTTGCTTTTTTAGATAGATGCAGCTCGCATTATGTGAGAAGTTGAACTGAAAGTTTGTGCACAAGCAAAATATCAAAACCTCCAAATAAAATGGCCTGATAAATAATGTGCTCAAAGATGTATGTTCTATTGGAGAGAAGTTGTTCCTGAGTCTTTACATTTTGATGGACTTCAAAAGACTGAATGAAGGAAGTTGTTAAATATATAATATGTAACAATTCTTAATTAAAACGTCTAAAATCAACTTGTCCTGTGTCATATAATTTGTTGAATCGTGTATGTATTTCATCCAAAATGTCTCAAACGATTAAAAACCAGAGAAAAATCTTATTTTGTTCAATGTAACGGGGGATTTTATAATTTTGTCGCCTTTTAATGTCGCCACTTAACCTTTGGCTTTTAAGTTTCAGAAATGTGACCCTGGCTTGATTCCTCTGTTGTGTATCACTTTACTTCATGATTTACAGATTGTAGGAAGCCTGATTGTCTCCAATAACCAGACAAAGAGTGTGTGGGTGTGTGTGTTCTGCTTTCATCCTGGATGCAATGCTTATGAACTGACTTTTCAAAAGACATCACATTCAGCCAGCTAACAGCCACAACACACGCTCATCCAGTGAATGGCAATAAAGCAATTAGTGTGACCATTACACCTTCTGCCCAACCGCGTGTTTGAACTTACATGAGAAGAGTGAAAGTTAATTAAGGAGAAAATGTCTTTGAAATGTCTCTGACTTTGATGCACGTGTGTGCATTGAGTGAAAAAAGAAAAAAACAGTATCGTTTGTCAACCATGTTCAATTTGTGTGAGATGAAATTGAATATAAAAGTTAGGCTTTTAACCATTGTCTTCAAAACTGTTTTTTTCTGCAGGATCTGTAGGTATGGGACAATATTTACGGATTGCTAGCTTGTTTTCAAATTTGACCAATTTCGTTAGAGCAATCCAGTAAAATACAGCAGAACCTTGATATCAACATAAGTGACAGATGTTCTGTAAAAACCTGGCTGCAGCACATCACCCAGAAGATAAGAGCAGTTTGCTCCACACAGCGATGAAGCTGGTGACACCTTACAATTGACTCCGGAACCGTTTGATAAACCAGCAGCAAAATTACTCTTTCTCACACTCTCCTATTTCAGTCTCCTCCACCGTCGACACATTCAGACCTGGCAATGGGGAGAGAAAAAGCTGATCAGTCATGGAACACTTGCGTGACTGTGTGTGTAGGTGTGTGTCTGTGTGTGTGTGTGTCTTTCGGCCAGCCGGTGCTTTCTTGTGGGCCTGAGCGTCAGCGTGCCTGTCTGCAGCAGAGTTTCATTATCCAGTTGCTGATCCGCCACAGTAGCCACGTACCCTGATCTCAGCATCAGTCTCTCAGACTCTTAAGGGCCGGAGCTAAGAAATTCTTTCTATGGCACCGAGCTCAGGCAATCAGGGCAGGGATATCCATCAGAGAGCCGGCCACGCGGTCGTGTGCAGCTCACTGAGGCGATTTTGAGCCTCATGATACTTTCCAAATCATCGCTCTATTAGTGGAGGTAAACGGGGGGAGAGAGAGGGGGAGAGGGGTGCAGCCCGTGAGTGCGAGGGGCAGAGAGAAGAAGCGACAAATGAGACAAAGCTCATTGATTTTCCCTTTAGAAGTGATCATCCGGTGCAGCCAGGCGTGTTTGGTGTTTGTAGAGCTTCTGAGTGACGAGACACTAGAGGAAAGACCCCGGGGGGGCCGGTGTCTAACAGACCAGGCCTAACAGACCAGGCCTAACAGACCAGGCCTAACAGACTAGGCCTAACAGACCAGGCCTAACAGACCAGGCCTAACAGACCAGGCCTAACAAGGAGAGTCCACTCGGCTGCGAGATGTCCCTGTGATGGGTTTCACAAAGAGACTAAATTACTTAATGACTTTATTCAAATACAGCCTTCCTTATCAATTACAAGCATCTTGATTTGGTAACAACAGCAAGAGGCCAAGTAGCAACACATTACCCCCCCCCCTCCCCCCGACAGATGCTGACTTTACAACATGCCCATTGCCGGTCAATAACCATTTACAAGCAAGATTGGCATTTTACGATCTGTCTTTATTCGTATACATCAAATCATTAGATTCAATATTCCATACTTCATAAACCCGGGGAAATTAAACCGTTGAGGAGATCCTTCCACTACTTGAGACGTTAACCCAGAGCACCCTCCAACTTGAATTTTTATATCGAGTCGTGACAGGAGCATGATCGCCGAGCAGATTATGACGTTCTGTAAAGTTTTACATTTGAAATCCACGGTTTCAGCATTTCCCAGACTTATACCTCATTAAGATAAGTCCATTCACTGCAGAGAGATATAATGTGTGCCGCACTTCTCCTTTTTCCAGAGGGAGATTCTTTTTTCTCAGCGTGGCTAATTAGAAAAAAGAAGAAAATCCCCCTGTAGAAATGACAACATGACAAACTGTCAGACCATGTGATTAACACCACATCCATTTAGAATCTGACTTCCCCAGTCGAGGCCGCCCCTTGCCGTAACAAATTGGGAACCAGGTGTCTTGTGGGCAGCAGACTGAACACGGAGGAGATAAGCACAACCTCACCTTGCTGCCAAAGGACACGACAGATTATGGGAGAACTCATGCATATTCTGCCAACAACCTATTACTGCCGCCATCCTCAGAGAAGACAGCTACTTAATCGGACTTTTCTCTGCAAGACTTCAGGCCACAACGCACTCTGACCACCGACGCCATAACCAGCCGCCCCACAGCCCCCGGTTATGTGGTCGTAAAATAGGATTTCATGGATTTAGGGGTGAGGCAGGGGGCTAGTAATTGTTCTGCCAGAGTCCACCCATCATGCACATGGACAGCGGAGACAAATGAAGACACACGCACCATACGGACTGTCCATATTCTCATTAACACGGTTGCCTGCGCCCACATGTACGCTCACATACACGTGTTTTATGTGCAGTTGGGGAAATACAGAGCATAATTTCCACAACATTACCCCGTGCTTACTGCTTGTGTAATTATGTTTACAGATCCTTCTTCGGTTATAAAGCAACTTGGCACGATTCATTTTAAACTGTTGCACAAGAAAATTCTAGTGCTTAGGTTATGTTTCCACCCCCGGTCCGTTGGTTTTGTTGGTTTGTAAGCAAGATTACACAAAACCCACAGGACTGATTAGCATGAAACTTGTGCTACTGGTCCCGTAAGAAGACAATAATTGGGCATATGGAGGATTTGCTTTATTTAACATTGCGAGATAGGGTGTTGTTTTTTTTTACAAATGCATTGTTTCTCTGAGAATAATTGATGGATCATGATGAAAAAAAGGCATATTTCTATAAGTATGAGCAGTTTGGTGCAGCTTGGATGAATATAAATGGCATATCAGGCTTAGAAGGACAACTGAGATATGCTCACTAATTTTGTCTTTGTCCGGAGCAAAACGTTGAGGGTGGATGCTTCACTATGACCTGTATGCAGCCCTCAACCCTAAACCTAACCCACTGAGAAACTAGAATTGCACATATTCAAGCGCATACGTCCTCCAAGATCCTTTAATGCATTCCTCCCCAGCACAGGCCTAACATGGAAATCTGCTGTTTTTATGTAATCTTGCCGACAAAAAAAACTAATGACAGAGGTGAAAACAAATGTGAGCCACAGTGCTGCTTTGAGCTCCAGTAAATATCAATGCTGGCATCCTAACACATCAAACACAATATCGATGCCAATATGTTGATATTTAGCAGCAGGTTTTTTCAGATGGTAGATCCTTCAGGTAATATTTTTCATCTGTGAAGACAAAGAAATTCAAATGGATTCTCAAAATGCAATCCGATATCAACCTTCCTGAGCGTCAGGTTGTGTGAAGTCGTGTTTGTCAGACTTGTACTACATTGCTCAGGTCCTGAAAATAAACATGAAGGTGGGGAGCTACAATCAATAGAGCGATGCCACATGACAGCAATGAGGTCAAAGTAGCTTGATTTGCAGAGGTGAGAGGGAGGGGAGGCTGGGTGCTCACCCTCGAGTCAACGGCTCTGCACCAATCGTTCACTCACATTTGGATCAGGGCCTCTGACTCTGGAGCTGTTTGGCATCGAGGCAATGAGAAACATGAGGTCCGTGGATTCTACAGATGCAGCGAGAAAAGAGAGGTCACGCAAGACTGAAGATGGCAGCAGTCATTTACGGGGACGGGTTGAGAGGAAAACATCTCCCTTGGACTGTATTCTGAAAACACGTCACTTAATGATGGACGTCACCCTTTGAAAAAAGCTAGAAACGCTAAACCAGCCTCACGCTGGGAACACAGAAGAAGCACCGATGGCCCGGCTGACAAGATGGTCCCCTAGAGCCTCCGTGCTTGTGAAATGTTGCTGCAGCGAGCGGAGGATTCAACTGATCCCCGGCACTTCATGACATGCGCTCACCTGGATATCAGACTTGTAGCAAAATGTGAAGTCGCCGGATGAAATGAGCGGGGGTTTTCATTTCGCTTTCACCATCTGCGGCTTGATATGTGGCTTGGGAGTGGAGATTAGAGACTATGAACCGAGTGCATCAGGAAACCTGTCATTGGATCTTCGGGGAGAAATAAGATCTGCCTTTCACCGGGGGGGACGTTTCCCCAGTCGCACTAAGCCTCCGCTCGTTCTCCTCTCCTCTGAGATCACTGCAACTATGTAAAAGGATAACCTTGATTTATAAAAGCAATAAAAACCTTACATTAAAATGGATCCCTGTACACGATGAAATCTTTGCCAGGCAGTGCTGCACGACAATGATGTAGACGACAACATCACGTATACACACACACACTGCTGTAACTACCATAAATATTTGGTATTGATCTGTTTTGATTTGGTAAATGTCCACTGGGTCCTATGGTTAAACAGTGAGTGTCTTCACTCTGCTGTGTGTCTAACCCTGAGCTCTGACCTGGAGCTGAAACAACACAAAGCTCTCCTTGGAGGATCGATAGCATATTATTAACATTCTGTAAAGCCTCCAGTTTTTAGCTTCTCTTCGGCCGGTCCATTGTCAAACTCTACCACCAAAACAGATTCATGAAAAATACTGAATATAATAACACATTTTGAAGCAGAGTATTTGCTTTCAGTCTAAAACCACTCAATAGACACAAGAGACTAAATGTACAGATACACTCCTATATGAATAAAAGGAGATAAAACAATGTCCGTGGTGAGTGAAGACGTGTAATCTTGAGATATAGTGTGTTTTCTTACCTTCAATAAATCCCACGACAAAACCGAAATCAACTACTAACGGATCCAGCTGACAAATACTGTCTGAGAAGCTAAAGCCTGATGTAACTCCATATTGACAACAAAAAGCCCCATGTTGCACTAAAGTACATTTTTATTAAATCCCTAATACAATATAGTACCGCTGTAATTACATAGAAGAATGCCTGGGTCAGGTAGGTGAGGGTTGAAAGTGGTTGTGACATCCATGCAGCACACTCTCATGTTCACCCCGGGTTAATAGGCACACAGCGAGAGCCAATGAAGACACGGAGGAGGCCGACAACGACTTCATGAATGCAGCAGCCCACTGGGATTTGACCCTGTTTCCCGGTGGCTGATGATGCTACCGGGTGAATGCAACAAAACAGGCAAGAGTCTTTTTACATCAGTAAGTTGAAATGTTAAGTCTAAAAATCCTGGCAGTTCGGGCAAAGTTTAACTTGAATTATTCAAGATAATGTTATTTCAATAAGTTATATTCTGTTGCTGAATTTTTCCCAAACATCAATGGTTAATAAAAAGTCAAAAGCTGTGGAAGGTTTCTGCTTCCAAAGGGCAGAAATGACAGAAATGGTTTGACGACCACTGAAGGGACAGAACTGAAACGGAAACTTTAGTGGGTTTAATCTGTCTTTACATTTTTTAGTTTATTTCCCTGTAGGGTGAACAAACACAGACCGAGCTGTCTTAACTCGTCGCACCACCTGGAAAAAGGGAAAGAAAGTAACCTCAGTCCAGTAAATGCCGTTTTCATATGGGGCCCATTAAATATTCTTCTTCTGTGTTTCAACTTCATTCAAGTTCAATCAGAATCTGAGGACAAGCACACTGTGGGATCTGTGTGTGTGTGTGTGTGAGTGTGTGTGTATGTGTGTGTGAGTGTGTGTTTGAGACCTGCTATCTCTGCTGTGCAGCCTTTCACCCTGGGCCTCAGCTGAGCTTGCAGACACGCACGACCAGCTGCCCAAAAGCCACCACCACCGCACCGCTCTTGGCTGTCATGGTATTTTTGTGTGATCGTATACATTTGTGTGGTAATATGTAAATGCATCTGTCCAATAAAAGATGTAAGAAAATTTGACATTGAGTGAATATGTCTAACTGATGACTAACTATGGTTCAGTGGTAGATTTTTAAGGAAGTGTTTTAGAACCTTAAAACGCTGAGAATAAGTGAATTTATTCACACAGAGGAAATCACAGCAGCATGAAGGCAGCATCGTGTCAGCTCCCATGATAGGACGCTTACTTGCAGTAGAAGAGAAGAAGCCATGGGGACCACTGCAGGATCCCAGTGCTGCTTGAGAGCAGCTGACAGGAGGGGACCAATCCCAGCACAGGGCTCCAGACCACAGACTGCATGAAGATGGACGGCATAAAGGGTCCTGAGAGGGGTAGCGTTCTTCTCCGGTGTGTTATGGGTGGTGGCAGAAAGTGGAGCCATAGTCTTCATGTATATTCTAGGACACAGACTGACAACAGCTGACACTCACATTCACACCTATACAGGCAGTTTTACCGATTCCTCTAACCTGCATATCTTCAGACTGTTGGCAGAACGGGTCGAACCCACACAGACACAAGAGAACATGAAAAAATCCCGGGCCAACTGGTGGGATGGTGTATTTATAATGGCTGCTGACGCTGTGCAGTATATCGTTATGCACCTCCATGTGTGTGACCTCCTCATGGAAACTGATGCAGCTCATTGTGTTTGCAGGGGCAGATGAGGATGAACCAGCTGCAGGAGGAAGGTCTGGGTGAAAGCCAGTGGTGGCCTTCAATCATTTTTTCAAGGACCCCGAAGAATTCACTGATGCATTTACCGTTAGTAAATGCAAATGAGCGGCCGCCCTGTGGGCTAGTTGGTTATCTAGTTTTAATAACTGCATAAACTTCTCTACTGCATGAATTATCGAGTGCCTTCATTTATAATGAATGTGAGTGTGAAAATACTCGCTCCCCCACGCACACAGTCTAGAAACTGCACACTGCTCTCTTAATCATACTTTCATTAATGTCTAGCATTCAGCTTGCATTCACACTGATGTATTTTAGTGTGAAAACTAACCTTTTGTGCCATGTTAACGTCTGGCTGCCACAGCACCCTGGAGTTTTCAAGCACCGTAAACAGAGACTATTGAAAACTGTGCTTGAGTGCAAAATTCCCTGTGTTGCTTTTTAGTATTTGCAGACAGAAAGTGAGACTTTTGGATAAGAGGATGAAGACAGTTTGCTTCCTGATGTGTTCTTCTGATTCAACCCTTTCCGTTAGAAAACAGGCTACATTCTTGATTTGCATTTTTTTTTTAATATAAAGCCAAAACCCTCATCTGGACAGAGATCACTTTTACATACAGTGGAGCGTACACTAAATGCTAAATCTGTCTGATAAGAAAGTGCACAAGATCGAGTAAAGAAGTGCCTCCAGAGTGCACAGCTAGTTCTAGTTAGGCATGAGAAGGTGTTAGAGGTGTCAGGAGAGGAGATGCTCTCAGTCGTCAACAGGTTCTTGAAGAAAGAGCCGGATTCAGCTGCTCTCTAGTAGCATTTGGTGGCTTGTTTGACCATCTGGGAACCACAAACAAGAACAGTCTGGACTGTTATTGCCTCGTGTGCACGGATGGCAGTGCTCCTTGGAGGATCGCAGTGGCCGACAAGGGCCATAAGCCTGTCCACATCAGTGTAGCCGCGGCCTCTTAAACTGCAGTAAAGAGACATGCTCCCCAGCAGAACACTTCATTACACACAAAAACATGTAGTGTTTGTTTGTGTTGCATCATCCCGGCATTTACGCCGAAGCCAACGGCTCGACTGACTTACTCTGTTGATTTAAGAACTGTTTTTAGAAGACTGAATAAAAAAAAAACATTCAAAAGGTTCACAGGTTTCATAGGTAATGAGAAAGCGTTTTTTTTTGTAACTCTGAACCTTAACAAAAAAACATACATGTAGATATGTGGGTGTTTGAGAGACAGATAGGGAAAGAAGGAGAGCAGGAGAAGTGTTCTTAAAAGTGAAGCCTGAGGCGTTTTATACTACAAAGTCTATCCTCACATGAAAAGCAATGAGTTAGGTCTTCACCAGTCGGCGCAATCATGCACATAACATCCCCTCCCCCCCACCACACACACACACAGACAGAGAGGATAAGCCATATACTTGCAACCATTCGTAGCATTTCACCTGTAGAAGCTTTTAACATTCAGTATTTACATAGAAGAAGCCTTTGCTTTTTACCTTGAGCTCAAGGACAATAACAACAACAGGAGGGTATAAAGCTCAGGCTACATTCAGACAAATGTTTTAGTTTGAGAACTACCACACTACCCGAAGTTATTTAATCCTTTTGGAAACACTGCTAACCTTGTTTTGGACTTTTGTAGGGGTTGTTTTTAACATTTCTCAAGTTTGAGTCAGAGACAGTTCCACGGTTAATGGTCTAGAGATTTTGGACAGGAGAACAACTCCTCCCTTAAAAGACATCTCTTCTACTTAAGCATTGGCTTCTAGTTTGGAACACTGGCCTCACAAAAATTAGAAAATATTAAAATTATTAAAATGTTTACAGCAACAACTTTCTCAAGCCCTTGCATCCTTCGTACCCACAATGCAACTCGACCCCTTGCAGTTCAGTTAAGGTTCCGGCTGCATTACGCTAATGTTGGCAAATGTAGCCGCAAGCCAGTGGCCTCAAGCAGAGATGATGAGCAGAGGTCTGGGCTCTCACTCCTGCTGAAATCAACACCGCCAGATTTGTTTTTATTTCCAGACTTGTAGTCTTCTCCTGCAGCAGAGGATCACTTGAGGCCACTTGTCAGACTTCATGCAGCGCCCCCTGGAGCCCTGGAACACTTAATGCATCTTCCACACGTGGTAGCACGACCCAAGACGTGTAAACACACTTTGATGTGTGTAAAGATCGGTGGAGTTCCCCCCCCGTAAAACAAAACAAACATAAAAACATTTGATCTTAGATAAACCAACAATACAAGGAGCTCCGCACACGAGCGGGAGGTTGGGGGGGGGGGCGGCAGCTGCAAACAGCCTCGAGTATTAAAGTATCAGCAGATTAGCCGGATGAGAAATGTCAGGTTATAAGAGGTTGACTTGTACACCTGGAATTTTACTGGCAACCAAGCAGCTTAGAAAAAGGAGCTTTTTTTCACCGCAGACCTCTCGACTTGAAGCTGGTGATTTGTGTCACTCTCTATGTTACATGTAGGTGTTTGTATCCCATTTGATAGATAAACCTGAACTATGCATGACTGAATACTCAACTAATTCCACTAATAAAAATAGGTAAAAGTTGGTGAGAGTTGAACTTGGTTCCTCTCTGTCTGGGGCATCTGAGTTAGATATGAAAGTCCCTAAATGTAGACACTACAATGCACTGTTGGTTTGGTCCTTTATCTATAGCCTGACCTTGGGTACTGCTGGAAGAGAGAAGGGAGTATCTGTGGAACTAGACAGGCACTACTCTCCTGTACAGATATAATGTGTTATATACACTATACATAACATATAGTGACATATTCAGTGATGGGTGAGGATGGTCAATTATTCCTCAACAGTATATATCCATGTGTGTAGGAGTCCTCATTGATGCTGATATACCTCAGTGGGTCTTCAGGGCCAGAGGAGACTGACCCTGCCTCAGGTAGGTGAGCTGTGGGCGAGGAAAGGTTTTGGCCTCCAATCATTTCTTCCCCATCAGTGTAGAAGTTGGACCCTGAAGCATTTACCGGTAGCAAATGCAAATGATCTGCCCTATGGACTGGTGAGTTATCTAGTTTTAATGATCGCATAAGCCTTCACACTTCCGCATGAATTATCAACAGATGCATTAATCTGTAATGAGTGTGAAGTGTGAACATACTGGTTCCCGCCCACGCAGTCAAGAAATTCCACTCGGATTTTGTCCAATTGTTTTTGCTCTGCCATTCAGTCAGTGTGGAGAAGAGACTTTCTCCCTGGTACATCACTTAACTAGAATGGCACTCATAAGCACACGCGTCCACCAAGGCCAAACAACCATACACAGGATTTATTAGTTATTATAGTAGATAATATATATATAGTAGTATAGTATATAGATAATATAGTAGTCATCTTGGATATGCCCCTTTTATCTGTATCCTGGATTTAAGGGATTCTTTCCAGGTCTCATTCCTCCACTAAATGATGTGGAAATCAGTTAATATGTTTTTGTAAAATAGTCACTTCCAACCTCCTAAAATTTAACAAAAATTATAAAAAACATAATGTTAAAGAAAATGCTGGGAATTCTGCATCCAATCCCTGATCTGCATCCACACCCATAATGACCCATAATGCACCTTTCCACAATGTTGTTGTTGTGGAAATTCACCCTGAAGCTTTTTACGTAATTCTGCCGACAACAAAACAAACAAACCATTAAAACATAACAACGTTGGCTTCCGTAATTTGTCATGATAACGTGTGATGATAGTTAGGTTCATATTGCCCTTTTCACTGTGTTTATTATGAAGAGTCATTACTGGTTCAGCAGTGCACTGGCCTCACTGGGGATTAATGATTCAGAAATCAAACACGCTGGGATTCGCTTGGTAATGTCTGGAGAGATAAACATCATTGAATCCACATAAAATATATTAGGCCTATCTCTGGGGCCGGAATAAGAAACAATCTTACTTTTGTCTCCTGTTGACTGGTTGAGGTTTTAAAAGCTGCAATCAAAGCAAGTGAAGTAAAAATGATGTGTTCCCTTCTTCCGTTTTCATGAGGCGAATCAAAATGTGATCAAACACTGTCTGCAATAAACCCAGAGCCTTTTGAAGAAAGGTCTTTCGTGGGAGGAAAAGAAGATGCACATACATGTGTGCGTGTGTGTGTGTGTGTGTGTGAGGCAGATATGGAGGAGAAGAGAAGTATTCTTCTTAAAAGTGATGCCTGAGGCTTTTTATACCAAAACCGTCTGTCCTCAGATCAAGTACGATGGGTTAGGTCTTCATCAGTAGGAGATATCGTGCATAGAACTTCCCCCCCCAGAGATAATAAGCTATATTTATACAGATGTTCTCAGCATTTCAGCTATGTACAGTGACTGAATTAAACGTACAGTGTATATACATGGAATGAGTAACTGAAAGGCGATAAAAAGACACACTTTACACTGAAGGATCTCATTACTTTTGCAAACATCCCACCAGACTTAGTCATAGCCGGAAAATATTTAACTGTATTTCTCTACATTTTCTGTTGGATCTAGATTAAGCTGGTCACAAGTTGTTAAGACGAACATATTTCCATAAATTTGGAAACACTCGGTCAAACTAAAAATAGAAAAGGGCACCTGCCCCCAAATCTTCTCCCTCAGCGAGATTTTGCATGTTGTACATTTAGAATCTGTTTATAGATATTTTTGTACTGTTGACAGTAAAGCATGTTTTAAAGCATTTTTAAAAACATTTGTAAATTATTATTCTATTTGAGAATCTTGTCTTACTGGTATTGTCTAGTTGTAAATGTTGTCCGTATTTTTCATCAAAGCAGTCATTCCTTAAACTTTCCCAGTATTGCCGTCTAGCCCACATCTTAAATATTGTGGTTCACACTCACCAGTCCTATGGAATTGCTTTTTAGGTGGTTCAGTGAAAAATCTTTAAATATCCAGAGTACACTACCTTAAAAGAATCAAATGGCAGAACACAGAGGAGCATTAAGCTGCTAAAGACCCAGATATTAGTCAGAGAGCAACTAGGTAACGGTTTTCCAGTAGTTTATCATATCGAGTTGAAAAATGATATGTCAAGTGTCTATTGTTTATCGCAGGTTAAAAACATTAACATTAAGTAATTTCATCAAACCACGCTTAATATAATTTTATTTCTCCAATCACCAACACACCCCTGTTCCCATAAGGCAGCTATATTTATGTCTAACTACTATAACTGCTGCTAACACAAGGCCAGGAGCCGCTGGCTGAGAACTCTCCACCCACATCTTCAGCCTTCACCCATATGTTATTTCATCAAGCAGATTTATACACTATTATACCACCTTACTCCACATCCATTATCCAGTACATCATGCATCTGAAATTGTTTCTTTTGGCATATTGCGTTAGTATTTTTATAAATGGTTTTGACTTGGCTTTGTTTCTGATTTCGAAAGCACAGATTCTCCTACTGAGGGCAGTTTGGGCTGTCTCAGTGTGTTCGCCCTCGTCCTCCCTCATGAACCTGTCTGAAAACCTGCCTGTTCACTTACCTCTGGTTTTCCTTTGTAAAAGCTATTAGCCTTAAACTGAACTGTTTCCATGACTCGTCCATTTCCGTCTTTCATCCCCGTTTCCAAGCAAAATGTTTATGCTTTTGAGCCGAACAACAGGATGTGGACTTTAGTTTACTGATAAAAATCATGACCGGAAATCTTTCTGGATTTAGTTTCTCATTTTGGGAAAACAGAATTTTTACCACATTCAGGTGAACCGAGCCCAGCCTGCTCCGACCTTCGATTGTCTCTTTGTAATGAGGGTCCGCAACCAGTCTCCATGACGACCTCCACAGTGATGGAGACTCCTCTCCATAGAGAGGGAGGGAGAGCGAGCATCAAATTACATAGGCATGTTTTTAAAGAGGGTTAGGACAACCTGAAAACACTGGAATTACACATAGTTGCTTGCTGGATCTCATTCATATTCAGAGCATTCGACCACAGTGTGTTTTAAAGTGTGTGTTTGTTCTCGCTAACCTCATTGATACTCATATGATGGGGAAGTGAAAAGCCATAAAGAGACTGGGATTCCAAAAGATCATTAAAAGCACTGTGAGATGCTCATCTACAGGTCAGCATTCATGAGCTGAGTAATACACAGCTCAAAATTGTTTTATTATTACCCAGCTACACCACATACAGACAAACATGCTATTGATATCTATTGATTTTCCGTCGGGCTTGACATGTGACCTCTAATAAAAAGCTAATCATTGAAACAATGAATTCTTCTGCAGTGTGTAATAAAAAGGTCATAGTACTATATCGACACATCGTTGTTTTAAATATCAAACCCAAACTGAATGAGCTTTCTAAAACCTGTGTGTGTGTGGGGGGGGGGATCTATTTTCAGCAAGGACTTAAACTCATCTAAGTATCACCTCTGCTACACCTTTCAGTTTGAAAAACAAGTTTATAAATAACCGAGCCGACATCTGACTGACAAAATAATCAGAGCACTACAAATAGATCACTGGGTTTCATCTATTAATACATCGCGTGTACAAACCCATGCAAAACAAATCACTCAAATCACTATTAAAACTACCAGTCTTAATATTTATTTATATGGAACTCAACCCTCGTCGTGCATCATACGTCCTTGCATCGGTCGTATGGCTTATCTGAAACGCTCCTATTTGAACATTTAGTACATTGTCATTCAGACCATACACAATACAAGTGCACACTAGAACCCTATTATGTTGCATCCAGCTCACAAATTAAATTTGGAATTTTCTATGGTTTCCTAAGAAGGTATAAAAGCTATTTAAAGAATAAATAAAAGAGCACATATATAAACAAAAAAAGTACAGATACGCCCTCGTCCTGCTCACATCAGGCTGCAGGAGAACTTAAACACTTGTATAGAAACAAGAAATCACTGTATTTTTTCTTAACTTTTCCATTAATAATGCAAAGAGCTTGACTGTAATTAATAACTCAGGGGGAATACAATTTAATATTTGATATTGTAGACTTTAGTCTGCACACTAAATTACATGCATCTCTTTTAACCCCCTTCACCCAGTCCTGTGCTCTGATTGGCTGTAGTTTCCGTCGTCTAGATATTTAGGCCGCTAGAAATCTTGTCGGAGGAGATGACATTTTGGCCGGCCTCTCAAACGACATCTTTAAAGAGCTCACCCGTAGTGATGGGTTTATTACTGATGCTGATTTAGTGGTGATCTGGGGCTTTCACCCGCAAGTTCAAAACTTTGTCTGATTGGAAAATCCGGAGAAACGGAGAAGTGGGCATAAAACAAGGCTCTGATGGCTTAATCAGAATGAGGTCATGCTGTCCATTACTTATCTACATTATTATAACTGTATAATGATCAAGGTTGATCTGGGGAGTTGTGTAGATAACAACTGAAGGAGAATAACAAGGTTCAGGTTAGACATGAGCTACAGAACAGAAGAGCATCCGCACATAATCGAAAGGTACAGGACGACCTTCAACAAGTTTCGGCTTTGTGAGTAAAAACACACCATTCTTCAGGCACGGCTCAGATTTAGAGGGTTTCAGTACAACTGGGAACTTGTTAACGTCTGTGAGGCTCAGGCTCTCTGCTGCAGCGGGGCTTGACAATAAATATTTCTGCTTTATACATCATCCGTCTCCTGAAAGCTCATTACTCCGGCTCGGAACATTTCCAACCACAACCACTGTCTTTAAGAACAAGGAAATAAACCATTAGTCTCCAACCGTCTCCTTACAGCCTGATTGTTATGACATAAAGAAAATGATGGTAACAACCGTCCTCTGGTCACAGACACAGATGATCTCAGTCTCAGCTGGATATTATGGTCATAGCACTAAATTACCAGTCATGTTTGGAAGCAACAGCATTTCTGCCTGTTTTATCCTGAGAAGCTGAAGAGCAAAAGTTTAACTATAAATTCTGGGTTCATATCCCAAATCTGTGTGTGGTTAGATTAAGAAAACAAAAGCGCTGTGGTCAAAAAAAAGTTATCTTTGGAGTTGATTTTTCTGGCCACTTAGCAAATAGACATTTAATATTCTGGCCCTTTGAGTTCTGTTTTTGATTTATGGAGGAAAATATTTGGCATTTTTAGCTTCTACATGCTGCACTCTCTCCACCAGCAAGTAATTTATTGTGTCTGTGTGCTGTCAACTGGGGGATTTGAGACACAGCTGACTGTTGCACTGTTGCAATGACAGTAAGGTTGGGAGCTGAACAGCTAAAGGAGAGACTTTGTACATGTTGTCATCTTAACATCTACATAAAAAATCACACAATTTTCCACACAAATTCAACTCTCTGGAATCAAGATCCTTCCCTAATCTGAAGTGCAACTAGTCTCTAAACATAAGCATAGAAAAGTTTTATTGTCAATATCATGATTGAGACAAAAAGTTCCATTAATTGACATTACATCCGTCCCAAATACATAGTTTTTTAAAGATGGACGGAATGACAGCTCCTCAAAAGTGAAGCCAAAACATCTTGATCGCCACCTGGTGGTTGGCTGGCTGTATTAAACCTCCTAAACAATGCCTCTTCCATGTTGTTGGATGGAACGAGAACCAAACTTATAAGTTATGTCAAATATATTTTGGTTTCTGTCATTATAGGTAGTACTTATCAGAGTGGTGTTTGTATAAGTGTTGATCTTACTGGTGTTGTTTAGTTATTAAATATTTAATGCTATAAGAATGTGAAGTGTCATGATTAACAGGTGAGACAACACATGATAAGTTGAGGACAAGTATCGCCTGAACCTCGTTACCTCAGCTCAATCCTGATCGCTGTACTGCACAGACTCACTATTACCTGGCTGTAATAGCGGGAAAAGGTGGAGACATATTGTCCATCTTAATTTACAGTCTATAGTATCCGCTCAATGATCAGTTAAAATCTAAATATAGCTGAAAGCAGAAGTTCGATACTTTAAGACGTTCTGAAGAGAAAACAGTGTTCGTTGGATTAATTGTCCTTCGATTGGAACAGGACCATAAAAACCCTGATCCATCTCTGCCAGATGCACACTGCCACAGGCAGAGCAGGGGAGGGGGGGGTGGAGGGGGACGGCAGCCAGACTTTGCATATGTTCCCCTTTTCCTACGACTGATATAGAGCCTAAAGCGAGTCCTGGCCGGGACAACGCCTCCCCTGAGGTCGGCCACAGTTATTGAGCTGCTCCCGCTCATGCAATATATCTGCTGAGGAGGGATATTTATTACGACTGTAACTTAAGGAAGGAGTTTTTAGCCAATAGCTGTCATTCTGCCCTTTTGTCTAACAAAGAGGACACACTTTTTTGCTCATAGTATATTTTACAGGACCAGTTCTCACAGTTTAAGAGCCTGTTAGTTCAATTGGTCACCTTATGCGGAACAGCAGGTTTGTGAAAATGCCAGTAACTTTACATCAATGAGTCCTCGAGGAAAAAATAAAAGAGGAGAGGGCATCTCTTCTTTTCTGGGGGATGATTCCTCTTTAATTGTTAAAACCTCTACGTGAGGGATTTTGGTGACTCCTTTGGGTAGAATCCAAAAAGGACAGTAACATGCGTGGTATGCTAACATGATAACAGGTTTAGCTTTCTATATATAATGAATATCCTGTTAATTATTATCCTGGCACTCACACTTATTCTGTGCACACATGAAACGTCTGCTCCATTATTCCTCCTCCAGTCTTGGATATTTTCTTTGTGTGCTAGGATTTCTTTGTGGAATGAGTCAATCAAAACTCCCCAATCGATAGAATATAGATAGAAAATCATAAGAGAAGCTATGATTGCTCGATGGATTCGATTTTACTTGAAGAGAATGAGGTTCGATTTACGGTTTTACAAGAGGTTATCACATCATTTTAATTATGTCTTTAGCGGTGAACAATTCCAATAATGTGACAAGGTGACCAGATATGATGTAAAGCAACAGAAGATAATTTACAGCTTTGTTTCCCCGAGCTGAGTAGACTGATCTTGATGTGGAGAGCCCGTTTAACAAAGTAAACATATTTACCATTTCACATAAGATCATAACATACAAGTGTATATTGACATGCTTACATTAGCATTCAGCTTGAATCTCAGTTTATTCTAGCTAAGCCGAGTGGGAACTTGTTGAGCTGAACGTTAAGAGCCCTAGATGTCCTGAAGACATACTTGCTTTTTACCAGTATGTGCATCTGTATGTGGAGGATTAAAATGTAGAATCACCCGGGTGCAGATTAGGGCCTAATCATCACTGGCATAAATAAAAAAAACATATGTGACCTTCTGCTTTTGCTCAATGCAAACAGAAACCCTGGTTCTGTTTATGTGGAGATCAGGACAGAGGGAGGAGCAGCAGCAGTGACATTGGAGATGATATGTGACAAGTTCCACGGTGAGCTTCTCTTCACATTGTGGTGGTGATTCAAAACTGCTGCTGCTGACGCTGCCTTCTGATTCTGCTCACTCCAGCCACGTCAGGAAAGGCCTGACTGATGCAATTCTTCACAGACACGTAGAATTCATCTCTGCGGATGTGCACAACCGCAATGCAATACACAACATCATATAAGTGGCCTTGTAGAGGGTTTTTCTGCACCTGTCCTGTGTCATCGTCAGACCAAATTTGATAACATCTCAAAACAAGGTGTCCCTCATCCCTCCAACAGGTGTATCCTGATCCATTATGAACCTTACAGCCTCTAGGAGCCGCTAGTTTGACTCCTTAAATCTCTTGTTGGGGAAGAGGCCCCAGTGATCTGAGTTTTCAACAATGAGTCGTAAAACTTGAGGCCAGGCTCGGGTAAACCCTCAGATAAAAATCCAGCATGGAGCTCTTATCTCCATGTGGCAGCAGATCACTTCCTGGGTCCTCAAAGGACCCCATCGCTCAGGCACTCCCTGAGACTTGACTTCTGACCTTTCAATTGGCCGAAGGCCATACTGACCCCTGACCCCTCCTCCAAGGAGGCCGGCCTCCTCTCAGTAGTACAAAAGAACTGAACTCACAGAAACCTCTCTCTTTCCACGCTGCTCAAGTTGTCTTCTGACCTCAAGAGGTCTAACCACACGACTCAGTAACTAAGGAGGCGATTAGACGTTTGTTTAATATCATTTTATTTTAAGTCGTTTCATTTTCTTCTTTTATCTCAGTCGAAGTTTTATTTTGATAGGACTCTTTGCTGTTTTAACTTGAAAGACCGAAACAGGAAGCACCCGCTGGACGGACACTTCCACAGACTTTTTCTTTTTCAACGATCCACAAACGGCTTCCACAAAGCCGTTCCCTGCAGAAGCGCGACGTTCATCCCGCTGAGGAGTACAAGACAATCCACTCCGTTCCTGTAAAACAGCACGGGCTCTGCTGTTACAGAAGAAAGACGAAGTTTCATTCCGTCAAGGAGCACGAGGAATCCGCTCCCTTTTCCGGTCCAGCGGCGAGCTCCGGAGCTCCGCTTGAGAGAGACCACGTGATTCACTGGCCCCCGACACATTCGCGCCAAGGCGCAGGCACACCGCGAGGGTGGTACAGTAAGAGACTTGATTATCTGGGCAGATACGTAGCGTATTGTTTAATATTTGAGTGTATTTGTTTGCGGGACCTCCGTGTCTCATTGTTTAGCCACGACGATTCGGCTACTTCCGGTTCATTTCCGGGTTTCGTGTGTTTACAGTGCTTAAGCGCCGCGAGGGAAGCCTCCGCCCGCACTGTTAACGTCTGTGTGAGTCTGCAGTGATTTTACCGATCAGAACCTCAGCCCACAACGTTCGCTTGAGGGCTGAGTGGTTAAATCACTGTTGACCTATCTCCGGCGTGTTTTTAAGAGCTTCTTTGAACTCCTCCTTGCATGTTTTCTCTCTCTTCACTCTCTCTCTCTCTTCTCCTGAACCTGTTACACCCGTTCCGATCTGTATTTATAATACAGTTCATGTCACATAGTTAAATCTATGCTTAGAGAGGCTGAACACATCTGGAAACCATTCGGCCCCCAAAGCCAAGCAGAGATAAGAATTCTCTTTGTCTGAAATTTCCTTTGTGTAATTCATCTGGCGACCACCATTGTGAGTTCAGGCCACATGGTCATTAACATATTCTCCATTTTGGATAACGTTAAGTTAAACCACCATCTTGAGTCTATTATTGCCACGCCTTCTCTCTCTCTCTCCTCCCATTCTGGGTCTAACTTCCAAAGCGGCCATTTTGAGAGTTTTAAGCTAATGACTCCTTGAGTCATTGTCTGCCTCCATCTTAGATGTGACGTCACGACGTTACTGCGTCATCGCCACGCCCCCTTTTTTCTCTCTCTCTCTCTCTCTCACACACACACACACACCCACACACTCACACACACACATACACACACACACACACTTTGATAGACACAGACAGATGCACACACACACAGATACACATAGATGAATACATGTGTTTTCTAAATTGTGATAAGTGCTGCTGCTGTTGTGATCTTTGAAATATGGGAGTTTGTTAGGATGATGAATCATTAAATAACACTAACTTTATTTCACACACACACACATAGACACATACACACAATGAGACACTTTGACACAGACACACACACACATAGAGACAGACATACATAGGTAGACCGCCGGTTTTACATGTATTTTCTGAATTGTGATAAGTGCTGCTGCTGTGTTTATCTTTGAAATATCGGAGCTTGTCAAAATGATGAATCATTGAATAACATTATAACTTTATTTCCCCTTTTTAATAAATGCTTTTGTAATTAAAGTATCTGTAGTCTGTGATTATTTGTGCATAAGTGTGTGAATACAGCTGGATTATGATTGCCTGTGCTCGAACTTAGAAGCCTTCACTGTTTATTAAGTAATCGTTAATATTAAAATATTGACATTATTAATTTGACATTTATCATTATGAGACTGATATTTATAGCTTGATATCGTTGGTCCCTTTTACCAGGGTGGTGCCCCTCTACGATAAGTTATGGCCTTATCATTTTTTAAATTATTTTTAATAAATAATCTTTTATTATTTTTATAATCATATTTCATGATTATTAATAATTAGCCAACGTCAAGTCTACTCCTATTGCACAACACTCTACACTGTCATCCGTCTCCCAGATTCACCAACTTCATCTTAACGTCTACCCCCTCTATTATATCTCTCTAAATCACCCTTTAAAATACACGTATCGTCCACTGGTGATATTTATAGGTTGACCAAGTGAGTTGAAGTTTGAAGGTAGAAACTGGGAGATGAGTAAGTTTCCGTCATATCCCTGATGACTTTGGCCTGATGCTCTGAATGCAGAGCCACACTGCCAGCTCTTATCTCCACTCCAACATACATTTGTTTGCACAGATGTGTGTGTGTGTGCATACGAGGAACTGTGTGCATATGCAATAGTGGGCGAATGTGCATAATGCCATAATGTGTGCCGTCTGTCTGTCTGCATGCATGTAAACATGTGAATAACTGATGCATTCACCTGATGAACTCACACATTTATTTATTCATGCAGAGATGTATGAGTACATTATGTGCGTTGTGTTGCTCGTACTCCGGAGCATTTACTGTATCTGCCCATTAGTTCTGGCGCGTGAGTGCATGTCGAGAAAATATCTCTCAGAGGTCAAAGTTAAATGTTATGAGCCATTCAGTCACTTCACCTCCGGTAGTTTAATTTTGAACTTAAGTGTGATAGCAGAGAAAGAAATGGCCTTTATGTTGGCACTGCAGATTATTTACAATAGGAGCCTATTCCCTGAAGAGGCACATGATCCTTTATCTGCAATGTAAACCATATAAATACCATGAAGATTTTATTATATGGATACGTCATATAGATTTCCCAAACGGGCTGCAAGGTAGAAAAGCAAAAACACATTAACAGCACAACATATAGATTTACTTTGACACATATAGCAGGTGTCCTTGTGTAGATGTGCATTTGCAGTACGTGTGTGTGTGTTTTCTTTTTCAACAATTTTTATGAGAGATCCACACAACAATAATTCACAGTGGAAAAGCCTCTGACGTGAGAACATGCTGGTCTGTCAGGTCTGAATTATTTGGAGGGTGTATGGTTTAGATTTCACATGATAGTGAATAATATAAGGTTAGCCATTAATACTAGGCTCAGCTGTGGGCCTTTGGGTCAGGTGGAGAAAAAAACGTGTGAACACAAAGGGGGTTTGAGTGGGCAGGTATGTTTCAATGCCCGAAGACATCTTCAGTTCATATGTTCTGATGTATGCGCTTGTATTGACTTTATGCCCATGGTGCATCATGTGGGAGAGTCAGACTGTGCATGAGAAATATTTTTCCACACACCATCCCTATCAAGATACTGCTCCATTGCATCAAGCCATATTTTCTCCCTGTGTTGTCAACATGGCCCAGTGTCACATGGGACTGCAGTTGTTTAGTGGACCTAATATTTGTCTCTTATCAGTCTGCAAGTCACCTCGTCGCCCTCAGACATGGTCTCGCTGTCGATGAGGTTAAAACCGTCCCAACAGTTTTGCTGCCTATTGTCTGGGTTTCCCAAGGCCAGTCATTATGCCCATTTTGTCGCCTGTCTTCTCTAGTATGCTGCCCTGCCGACTCCCAGAAGCAAATTGCTAAAAAACACCAAAGAAATAGGACGGAGCAGAGAGGGAGTCTGTGGCCTGAAGTGCTCCATTCAGGGTTATGATAACACTGCATGGGGTTATTATTAACATCATCATCACTCCTGGTTAGGAGTGAGATCTTCAGAGAACACGACGAGAGGATTTGACAAAAGAGGGGCCAGGGGACAAAGATCTGCACTGAACAAAACTGTGAAGGCTTTGCTTTGAGTGTTTGTGTGTCTCTGTGTGTGTGTGTGTGGGTGTGTGTGTCATATTCCTCACTGCAGGACTCTTAGCAGGATTTGATACAAAGACTCCGGAGGCAACTAAGGAAGAGTGTGTGAGAGAAGAGTGTTACCGCTGATGCAGGGACAATGTGAGGTTCCATCGTGCTAACTGGTCTCAGAGGTGAGGCAGACTGGTGTGAAACGTTAAAGGCCACTGCAGGGTCATGGCAGTGTGGTGAGCGATCCGGGCACTCGTGCACTAAGCAAAAACCTGCATCTGTGTGTGTGGAATAAGCAGAGTGTGTTGTGCACCCACCTATGGCTACATCCATCCATTATCTACACCTTTTATCCTCTCTGGGTTGCGGCGGGGAGCTGGAGCTAATCCCATCTGACATCAGGCATGAATCAGGGTTCACCCTGTACAGGCCGCCAGCAAATCACAGAGCCCACATACAGACACCATTCACACCTATGCACAATTTATAATGTCCACTTAACCTCCAACCATGTGGGTTTGGACTGAGGGAGGAAACTGGAGCACCTGGAGAAAACCAGTGAACATGAGCAGAACATGCAAACAAAAGACAGAAAGGCAGCCAAACTGGGACTGACAGCAGGAACCTTCTTGCTCTGAGGCTAAAGTGCAAACCATTGCAATAACATGCCACCTTGATTGATTGTGCATTGTTAAAATGCCAATGAACTACTGACACCACTGAGTTTGTAAAAACGTCAATTCTTTCCCACCGCCTCATGAGAGCAACATGCCAATGGGGGCTCTGACTGACGCAAGTTGATTTTATTTCTCAACAACTTGAGAGCTGGATGTGAAAGTGACATAGTGCCCTAGTCTTAAACTATAGAGACACTTGGGACATGGTTGGCACCACTTTGTGCCTGGTCTCAGATCGGGTCCTATGAATCTATAGCTATTATAAAGACATGCTAAAGAGAACTAAATAGTTATATCCACAAATATTGTTTGAAAATCCCACAAAAATCAGAACAGAATTTAATGGCATTACATCAAATAGTTGGAGATATTTCAGTTTGTGGACGGACAGACTAAACACAATTTATCATCTCGCTGAATGAAGATAAACTAGGTTTGTTCCATAAATTGATTAAATCGTTTCTAAAAGGATTTTTTATTTCATTTAGCTTCTCTACATTTCTCCTTTTGACACATCCTTCTCTCGCAGTCCTTTCATGTGCTGATGAGATTCATTTCTTACTTTTCACTCTTGAGAAAAAATCTTTCTATTCCACCTTCTCATATCCGACAAGACCCCACATTCGTTGTTTTGATTTGACATTTCAAAAGATTCCACGGAGCAGATTCATAAACAGCAATTTGCAGAAAATTTTTCCCCATAATTTGTGACCTTGAATGTATGACTGTTATTTATGTCTAATTTATAAGAATCACACTGCTGCACATCTAATTCCACCATGTGAATCAACTAAATACGACTGCTTTCTGAATACTAAGACACAAATTAAATATTAAACCGCGGCCTCTGAACAACAGGCTGTACAGCTGTGATAAAACATGTCACGATGCTCTGAACTGTGCACGTTGGATCTGGACGAGTCTGTTGATTGAGGTGTAAACTTTTTCGATAAATCAAATTTTTCATTGATTATAGCTCATTAATCTCTTGCATTCATTTAATCATCTTATATTGCCGGTGCAGACACTTGGCTTTAATGAAATTAGGACACGGTAAACGCTTATTAAAATGCACCACCACACTGTTCTTATTTACATAATCAGAATATGCAAGCAAAGCCTTGATCTGATCGTTCTGTAACTACATTAGTGCGCAGCTACAAATGTTTGATTAGTATATTGGAGTCCGCCATCAAACATACAAGGAGGATTTGATCGGAGTTATCCTCCACTCAATATGACCAAAAAGTTACAAACAATCATTTAACTTTGAGATTAAAACCAATGCAGCAGTGTTTGTAAAGGCTAAACCTGCAGAGAGATGGAAAGAGGGAAAGTGGAAAACAGTGTGACCCGGTGCGGGGGGGTTCTAACCTCGTCAGGTGCTCGTACAGCAGATGATAGATAGTTAGTTCCGGGGAGAAACTTGAGAAATTGTGGAGAAGTGTAATTGATTTGTTGGAAACAGAAATTTTTATTTGAATCAATACAAACCTCAGAACAAACATGAGTCGGTGAAAACAATTTGTCCATTAATCAGTTAGTCGTTTGAAATCAAAATGAATCACTAGCAGCAGCACCATCATTATCTTCTGATCTTGCAGTAGAATATTTGGCTGTAGTTGCTATAGCATTATTAGCTTTTGAGGCCCAGAAGAAGTCAGAACAAAGTCCATAACAACCTTGAAACATTAGTTAAGAAAAGTGTTGAGTGTGAAACCACCAGCTTCTACTCAGTCATAGTAGAACGCAAACATGACCAAAACTATGATTCTGCAAATAAATGTGGAGTAAAAACACAAAAGTTATTTAGGGAATCGTTGTGGACATTGATTTGCTTTAGAGAGTCCAACATCGCTGAATCTGAACCATAATAAAATCCTTTATTCATCCTACAGCATGGAAATCTGCAGTGTTTCAGCAGCAAGGGGTCATTCAAAATACACATCAGTTAATTACTAATAAGAAAACATGCAATACTTTATATGTAAGGAAATATAATTGGAATAATATAAATATATAGACACACAGCGTAAAACTATTATATGCAATGAAATTGATTGCACATAAGCCATTAAAATTGCACAAACAGAAATGAATATTGCACAGCGAGATAAGAGATTTGAACTTGAGTTCAAGTGCAGTCCGGGATCGGTGCGTGTGGTTTACTGGGACTCGAGAGCTGCCGATAACTCTCAGATCCACAGAGGCAGCGAGAGGTCTCCTGACGTCGAGAACTTTTCATCTCCTCCTTCGCCTGAAGACTGGACCGATGAACTGGATTTCATTTCATCCATATTGGTCCCTTTGTGCCGGTCGGTTACCGGCAAAATTCACTTGGAGGAAATTTTAAAAAAGCATTATCACTACATGCAGAAGGAGCAGACGTCCCCTTGTGCAAGTTAATTTACCAAACAGTTGGAGCCATTTTACAGGGAGAGAAAAGAGATATTTGAGGTAAAATTCAATTTTGGATACATAAACAATTATCACAAGGGCACATGATTAAAAGTAGTTGAATGTAACCAGAGTTCTGGTTTCAGTAAGGAGAAAAGTAGAAAGGAGAGAATCGTTGTTTTATCTACCTCTCCCACCTCCTCTTGTCTGCCTCCTCTTGGTATGAATTACATTTGAACAGCGTTGCCAATTTATATTTAGTCACCATGAGATGTTCTGTGATCATATATCGCTCCTCACTCCTACAAGCTTTTGTTAATACCGATTCAGGTGCCAGGGGGGATCGCTCTCTGGATTTAGTTTGGCCCTCACCTAATTGTAGCTGCGCCGATTCTTCCCATCTCATCATCCCTGCTCTATTTCTCTTCATCTCCCTCTTCACGTCAATCTTTCTATTTCTGTGACTGCCACGTCTTCGTTTTTCGCGTGTGTGTGCTTCTCAGAATCAGCCAGCGGAGGAAGAGGAGGAGGAGGAGGAGGAGGAGGAGGAGGAGGAGGAGGAGGAGGAGGAGGAGGAGGAGGAGGAGGAGGAGGAGGAGGAGGAGGAGGAGGAGGAGGAGGAGGAGGAGGAGGAGGACGTGTGATTATCTGTCCAGGGAGAGACAAGAGCTTTTCCCACTTACTCATTCGCTGAGCCCACAGCCAGTTTGCCGTATCTGTGATTGATCATTCATCATCGCTTCACTCTGCCTCCACACACACAGATTGCAGACACCATTTGCCTTCACAGGTCTGTCAGAGAAAAGCAAACCTTCACCCACAGAGACGTTCGTCACACCAGACTCTTTTCCCCTTTAAGCTAAAGACTCAGCTTTGTGCTTGGACCGTAAACATCATTTGAATTAGGCATACGCGTGTTTCTTCTCTTCTTTATGCAACTCACAGACTGTGTTTCCAAATAGGCTATTACAAACCAAATTGATATTATGCAAATACCGACAAAAGATGAGCGCGGGGGATGAGTGTTGTGCGGCCGGGACGGTCCAAGGCTGCCAGCAGTATGAATTAATTGTGTCCTGGCATGTGGGGCAGGAGGAAGCAACAGCAGGGGGGGCTTTACTCCTCTCGGTGTGGCCTGGAGCTCTGCTGGAGTTTCAGATCTGGTGATTAGGCTGTGAGGTCGAGTTACTCGGCGGAAATCTCCTCTGGATTCTGAGGAAGCGCTGAAGGCATGTTCTTCACTGCATCAGAACAGGAGGAGAGAAAAGGAAGGGGGTTTTCTTTTTTCCGAGACACAGGCTCAGATACAGACGGCCGGCGCACACAGAAAAAACCCCAGACAGGACTTCAAGGTCTTTTGATTTCAGTCCAGTGCTTCATTGTGAGACCCCTGATTGAAGCGTTCACACAGGACTGAAAGCTCCCTTCCCCTGATTGAACTCTGTGCGTCTTTGTTTGAATGTCTCCTGACAACTTCAACGTCTCACTTTGCCGTCACTATTCAGCTCTGCAGAACAATTTGTCATTTTTTAAAGCACTCCATTTTAGAAACATTACTCACAATCCACATGCTTGATATGTAAATCTCCAGATACTTGTATTGCAAAGGGGGAGAGTTGCTGCATTTCCAGCACCAAGGCTGTACTTCCACCTCAGGTGCTGCATTATTCACGAGGTAGACTGTTGTAGGTTTTGGTGAACAGCACGAAAACACCCTCCCATCCCTGATAGACAATATCCAAATCTGACAGGATGCTCCAGCCCCTGAGGTCTGACTTCCTGCACTGCAAAGGAAACACATCGTTTTCTCAGCCAATGTTGTGCAGCTATTACTGTGTCAAACCCAGTCCTGTGCAAATGCTCTCAGCATTGAAATCAATAGAATAAAAAATATATACTTAAGTGTATACCGAACTGTGTGAGGAGGTAAAAGCCCAATGGAAATACACATGCATGGTCAGATCCACTCAGGGAGGTATACGAGAAGCAGAGGAGATTAATAATTTCACTCTTTATATTGCTCACTTTTTTGCCTTTGTCTACGTGGCAGTTTTTATTGTGATGAATGGCAATTGGATTGGGAAAGAAAAACACTATCGACAGGGAACAAACGGAAAAGATCTATACACCACTTTGATGCCAAACACAACGTCACTGCTCCCAATAGAGATGTGAGGCTCGCCAGAATAAATCACATGTTCCGAGACACGGGACAGGGAACGGGACAAATTTAATATATCGAGACAGACACTGTGTTCGTGGTGAAGCATCGAGAGCATTGGTATGCTGATCGCCTCATGCAACGACTGACCATGCAGGATTTAAAAAACCTTTTTGCATCTATCAGACAACAACTTCTCTCACTTTCCGTGTGCAACACCATTAATGAACTTCATTTGCCTTTGCATAGATAAGGACACAAACTTTCAAACTGTCTGTCCTCAGTTATTGTGTCTCATCCTCAACTTGGGAAGATTATCAGCGTGACACAGAGTGCAGCCACTTGGAACGGGTGTAAACTTTTACATGCTGCAGCTTCACAAATAAAGCTTAACAAAAGTTCAGTCAGGAACAATTCACCCTACTTCACATGCACAGTTTCTGTTATCTCTATTTAAACATTTGGGGGGACATGTCAAAGGTCAAATTGTCCCCCTTAAAGGGACTCTTACGTTTGTTGCATTTGAGAATTACAGCACATTCAAATCATCCCGCCTTCCTCCAATGCCCCACCCCCTCGTTCCCATCCGCGGTGTTTTTTTGAAGAAACTTTATTTACAAGCAGACTTACAATCTACTGCCTCCGCGCACGGACGTGAGTTTTTGTTTACCAAAGCAATGGATTCGGATTCAGAAGCACCAGTAAGTTATATACATTTAAATTCACATATATATTTTTTTTTACAAAAAAAGTGTAAAAATGCAACAAAGGTAAGAGTCCCTTTAATAAACTGAATTGTAAACTTGGCGATGAATAATAATAATAAAACTGACGACAAGCAAAAAAGGACCTCAAACCGAAAAAGCCACTGTGAAACTTTAAACGATTAAGGAATTACGGTGTAGTGCAGCTCACGCACTGTTTCTGGCAGCTCTGCAAGTTGTTTTGTCCTTTATCTCTTTTCCACCAACGTGAACCTGTTTCCAGTTCCGGGCTGGTGCTAGTAGTGTTTCCCAGTTGCTATCTAAGAGAAAGTTAGTGTAGGATTAATCAAAACCAACCTGCTAAACCTTTTGCTAAAATAACTGCAATTGTCGCCATAGATCTATAGGAATGCATACAATTTTTGTTCATTGTTTAAAAAATAATACAATAAAATATTTAAAAATTCATCCCTCCAATGTTCACTTCATGACCACGGCCTTGCCTCTGCACCACCTCAACTCCAGCCTTGCCTCGTCATCCCTCATCAAATCCTCCAATCAGGAGCCTTCCTGAGACGTTCCTCATTAGCACCTCCAAAGTCTCCATCTATGTGTTTTACTTCCTGCCGCGGTCTAAGTGCCAAAATCTATTCCCTCTTTTCATAATAAATCTCATTTCCTTCTCATTTCCTCATTCATTTCTCTATAGGTCTCTGCTGATTAAACTTGATGAGTTCACCCGTGGGATCATATTGCTCATCCTGTGCAGAGAAGCTGCTGCTAAGTGTTGGCTACAGAGATACTGGATTCAGATCTGTTAGTACACGTACATGCAGTACACTAGGTAAACTACAGGTGCAGCACATGAGTTTCACCAGGGTAGAGTTGTGCACTTCCTTGAAAATAATGATCGTTCGCCCACACAAATCCCTCAGGTACTTTGCTTGAACTTAAAATGAACTTTTTTCTTTCTTGTGTGTTCAACCCGTTTACGCCGCCGTCGGCACCAACGACCCGTGTCCTCCTTCCTCGGCTCATTTTCACAGGTTATAAACTCTGCTGGCGGTCCCTCCCCTTCCACTTTGCAGCCGAGATGGCGACTATTGATGATGAGAAGTGTTTATCGTTTCAGAATGAGTCCCCAGCTGAGTACCTCTAGTGCAACTGTGTGTTGACTGCAGGCCTATGATTAGACGCCGTGTTTTCCTGCACAGGTTTTGTGATGCCGGTAAAGAAACTGCAGAGAGTGAAGACAACAATAAGCAGTCGCCTCCTTCTTCCCAGAAAAACCCTTCATTCCACCGCTCAGCTCGCTGCGATCCGAGCTTTCTATCACGGTGACCGAAACCACATGAATAACAGGAGTGTGGTACTCGTGCAGCGAGGATGAAGGCAGAGCTTCCTCCTGTCGCTCATATCACAGCCTGAGTGATGGAACACAGGGAGAGTGGGGAACATAATCAAAGTAGTGTAGGAGCCAACATTGGAGACGTACAGTATGGTGGAGATGTCAACAAGTGAAATCCAATCCTGGGCAACAATCCTGCTTCATTTCATAAAAGTGAGGATTTGATGCTATTAAAATGTTAAATCGTAGAAGGATTGGATTTTTTTCTATGGGCAACAATTACATTTTATGATTATGCAAAACCGGCCGAATCCACTTTTAACTGTAGGCTACCATTGGTGTCTTTATGGTAATTGTCCTGAATCTGGCACAGTCTATACTATTGCTGCATTTTCCCCTCATCGCTACCGAACAACAATAAACTCATTTTTAATTAAACATGCATTGGAATCCGTGTGAGAACACTGTGTTGCTGTTAGCTCTATTTGTTCAATACAAGAAGTAACCACAATGCTCCATATAAAACATTTTGTCCTCCGCACAACAATTGAATATAAAACTGGTCCACGGTACAAAAGGCTAGAAATCCACAGACTGAAGGATTCATTAATTCATGATAAAACAATTGGCAGTTTTTAGTTTGAAGCTATGAAAGAATTGCTGGTTGAAGCTCAATTGTTAAATATTCAGAATAATTACCATTTTTAAATCCGTCACTGTTTCATGGAATCTGACATTGAGGTAAAGTAAACTACTACAACAGACTGCCAAAAGAAAAGTATGTGCATCTTGGATCCACTGCTTCTTTACACACCCTCAGAAAGCCTCCTATGGAAGCAGTGCATGTCCAAGTTTTACCCTGAGGTCGCCTGTGCGAGCAGCTTTCTACAACCCACAGCTGTATTTCACTGTTAGCTGACCTCTGCGGTTATAATGGGGGCAAAAACATAAGTCAGGTGGCGTAGCACAAACACAAGCAGTATCTGCGTTCGGGGGAAGATTTGATGCACGGGTCAAAAGACTTCCAAACAGTTTGTATCTCATGCAAAAGCGCTCTTCAATGTCTTTTCTCATCTTCATGACTTTTCCTCAGGCTTAACCACAAAGTGCTTTTTCAGACCCAACACAGAATCTTTTTTCCTGAAACTCAACCGAGCAGTAAACCTCCGCAAATCATGAGCCTTCGATAACCTTATTACTTTCACACTGTTACACTCCTGTGGGTCCTATCTGTTTGTTGGGGGTGGAGGATTGAGTTTGACTCTTTTAAGTACGTGTCTTTTTCTTGCGAATGCCGGAGGACATCCATGTCATGAGCTGCTTTTAACCTGTCCTGTTCCTCCTCAAGTTTCCCTCTCGAGTGTCTCCAGCAGTTTATTCCTTGACTGGGAACTCTTTCACCCTCAAACCAACGGGACCGGAAAGTGCGTTGTAGAAATAATTTAATGATACAACTTCATCTTGTTTTAACCAAAATAAAACCCCACATATATTTCAAATTTTTAAGGATTTTTACGAGTGTCTCCAAGGATAGGCTGCCCTATTAAAGATCAAAATGATAAACATTACTTTATAAGAATTGATTTAGCCAAATGCTTAACCTAGTGCTTATGTCATATATAATATTATATATATTTGAATAATATCTATAAAATACATGATAATACAATGAGGTCCACATTCTATGTACACATTCTTCACACGTAGTAGTAGTAGTATTGAAAGAGGAAGTGATAATGATACTATCATCAGGCTAATTTGTATTATATGATTATACGCTCATAATGTAAAAACCTGTAAACGATAACATCTGTTTCTGCAGCGAGTCTAAATTGGTCCTCCAGTCTGAATCCTCAATCTTCAGGCAGATGAGTTTGCTTTTCACCGTGCGTGACCCAGAAACCCACGGCTGAACCGCTCGCAGTAAATATTCTGCTTTGTAACAGAAACCTACAGGGGATTTCTAATTAGGTAAGGAAACAGCACAACACTGCAAGGAGGAGTCGGGATGAGACAGAGGAGAGTGGAGGAAGCGAGGAGGACGGGGCTGATTGGGGAAAACAAAGAGGGGAGGAAGTAAATAACAGGAGAGAGGTGGGAAGAGGGGGAAGACGGAAGGGAAAAACGGCAGAAGATGACAGAAAGATTGGGAACTTGTCAAGTAATTATAACTCAATGGCGACTGGAGACAGTCGTGTGAAAAGCGTGCAGGGAAGAATCACAGTGATATGAGGAGAAGTAGAGAGGAAGAGACACACAGACAGAAACCATCAGCGTATGGAGATCTGCACAAAGAGGAGATTGGGTGGAGAGAATTTGCACATAAAAAGACCAACAATGAAAGTGGATCGAGGGAAATGATGGAGGGGAATAAAAACCGCCGCACGGGCCTCTTAAGCAAGAACCTCGGCGGCGGGGGGCCAACGTTCCAGCCGACCTACCTGCCTGTCATCCTGCCAGCTCTGAACAGCCCACGGACGATGCTCCGCTGGGACCCGGCTCCGTGCCGACACATTCCAACACAGGGGCCCTTTGAGTAGGCATGAGACGGTGGTTATATGGCCGGGGACCAGTCTGGGTCAGCCAGCGCCGCAGAGCTAATACGTGCCCAGACTTGAACCACAAACCCCCCCCCCCACAGGCCCCACAGTCAATGAGCCCAATGCGCCTCTCTCGCCTCGGGAGCTCGCGGATCTGAGAGTGAGAGCGGAGGGCCGAAGCCGTGCCTCGGAATGAGGAGTAAAACAAACAGACGTTTTAATGGAGGGTAAAGCCGGCTGCTTCTCCATGGTGCCAGGCCTGACGAGCATTGAACAATAGCATCAACACTGCAGAGAGTCAAAGCAGCAAACTGTATCCTCTCATCTGTCGGACGGAGTTTTATTTTAAAACACAGAGTGAAAGTGAAAGGAGAGCGTTTCAACTGGATTTCTCCGTTTGTACAAATTTGCAATTCACTCACTCACAGGCAGCGAAGGCCTTCTCTCAAATCATACTTGCAAATGAATGATGGGAGCGTTGGTAAGTGGGTTCACAGGGATGTTGGGAGATGAGCCAGGGACGATCCAGCCAACAAAAATCCAAACCGGCACTTTGGAAAATACTCCATGGAGACACACATTGCAGATCGAGCTTAGTCAAGGCAGTTTAGAAGTGAAGCGGTGGCTGTGCTGTCCAAGGGACAGATAAAGATGTTGTAATATTCTGACAGTTTGAATCTCCGCTCAGCAGATGAGCTGTGAATGGTGGATGATGCCTCCTCTCCCTGTTGAATTAAGATTATTTTAAAGATAAGATGTTGCTATGCATATATTATATATATAATGTCCTTTAAAGCCAGTGCACTAACGAACAGGGAGTTTGAGCCGAGCAGCTTTATGAATGTGCAGCAAGTTTAAATATAGTGACGCCATTCAACAAAATCTAAATCTAAAACCTCTCAACAAATCACAACTGATGAGCGGAGTCGAGATTCAATCCTATATTTCCACAATTATATTCTATCGTTCTCCTGCAACATAAGCAGATCACAAAAAGCTCTTATTCATATATGGATATGTACTGAGGGTTTCTCAGAGTTTGATGCGTAGTATATGTTTGACTATGCACTGATTCCATGTTCAAAGGATCCCACATAACCAGGTCAATTTCATGATAGATTCATCAGGCCGGTGTGTGTCTGATTGAACATCTTGAAGCTTCTTGATCATCGCGTGGCCCCTGAAATCTGATCCCGCTCTCCAACATAATGTATGTAGCTCTCTTCTCCTCTCTCGCTCCTCAATCACATCCAAGTCGAGTGCTGTGTGGAAACGATCTGCGTCTGCAGCATCAACATGAAGGGCTTCTTTTCCATCATTTATTTTTTCCCGCAAGCATAATATATTTCAAAAACCCTGAGAGGTTGAACACTATCTTGGTCCCAATGCACAATGTCCCTCCGGTGAGGACTCGACCGACAGAGTGGGGCTGCGACCGGCATACTGAGGGATTAAGCAGGGGGGGGGGAACTGAGAATGAGCTGGATGGTGGGATGAAAATGAAATCAATGAGAGTTTTAAAACCAAATCGTAAACATGACCTAAAAAAAATACGTGTTGAACTCTACCGGAGAAGGTTCGGTTACACGCTTCACAGGAAAGTACACAAAAATCTCAGCTGTCACAACAGAGATGAACCAATCGTGTGGCTGGGATGATACACTGCTGAGGCTGATGGGGGGGTAGCTGTAAAAGTTAATGGCGCGTCCCTAAAAAACTCTTTTTTTTCAAGGGGGCGCGGACATTTATATTTATGTGCATAATAAGGAACTCACAAGGGATGATTTGTAATGTGCCAGTTAGCAGCTGATGCAGAACTAATTCGGAATGATTAATTATGAAAAGTAGTATGTGTTTAGGGATTAGAAATTGATTCATTAGAGGAGACGCATGGTGCTTTTTCACTTCTTCTTTCCTGCAGTGTTTATTATTCAGGTTTTTTGGTGAAGTGTTAGAAAACAGAACACACGGCTCCGGAAGCTCGTCAGTAGTCACGTGACATCACGGTAGCACATTTACAATATGCAAGCGAGAGCAGAAGCTGACGTTTCCTACATGTGCTTGAGGTGGTTGACCAATCACAACAGATGGGACCAGCTGGCCAATCAGAGCAGACTGGGCTTTATCAGGAGGGGGGCCTTAAAGAGACAGGAGCTAAAACCCAGTATTTACGACAGAGGCTGAAAGGAGGAGCTGCAGCAATGGACAGTTTGAGGAGAGGGTCGTGTTTTCTGAACATTAGAGCATGGAAACCTTGTCAAGTAATGATCTAAATTTAAAATATGAACCTGAATAAGAACATTGCGTGTCTGCTTTAAGGTTTCTCATTGTTATCTACGTTACACACCTTGCGATAAACTGTTTTGATTCAGGAACTATAGCAGATTTTATTTTCTGCAAGTTCAGGGGACAAATAAAGACTTTAAAGCTTCACTAAGCAAATTTAATCATAGAACAAATACCTGTGATTAAAGAGAAACCTGCCAACTAAAGTAGTTCTGTTATAGCGTCTTTCAGCTCAGTGTTTTGGTTTATTGCAAGGTCGCTGTTTCTGGTGAAAAAGCTCTGAAAACCTATCGTAGTGAGGAGCTGATGAACACAGTTACATTAACATAAAGGTTAGATCCTAGTTCAATTTTAACATATTTATCATATTGTCTTATTATGTCAATATGTGCTACACTGTGTTGTTCTGTCAGAAACACTGTTCAGTTCATGTCTTCTGTGCTGCTTTGGTTATTTCATCCATCCAGCCCTCCATCCATTATCTATACCTATAAATCATCAAGGGGGTGATGGGGGGGCTGAACTCTTATCCAAGCAGGGTTCCCAATGGACACGTCGCCCTTCCATTACAGGTCTGACACAGAACCATTCACAATCACATTCTCACCTAGAGGGAATATTAGATTTTCCTGTTCGCCTTAAACACGCACTGGTCTGTGGGAGGAAGCTTCACATCCAGAGGAAACCAGTGGAGATGCTGAGGGGATTACCTGTGGGTTTATTTATTTGTCAGCACGACACAAAAACTACTCAGCTTGTTATCACAATACTTGGTGGAGGGAGGAGACATGGGCAAAGAAAGAAACTAGACAGAATAATTCATGGACCTTGATCAAGGAAATCTGGCATATTAAGGGGACTGACATCTATGAGTGTGTGCAATTCAGTGTGGATACATTCCTAAAAGAAGTGTTTTGACTGGATTTGTACGCATAAAAAAATCTTTCTCGCCCCTGTCTAACCTTCCCTTTCATTTCCGACAGCACCAATCCTTGTCTTTCACCCACATACCTGCACACCTGCCCTCAATTCCCTCACCGACTCTCCGGTGCATATCACTGCCCACTGCTCTGTGCTGCCAGTATTTTCGCCAAAGAGGCCCAGCTTCTGTCCTTGTTTGCTCGTCTCTCTGCTCCTTTTATGGATTTGTCTGCCTTTGTTGACCGACCGCCCGCTGTTGAACTTTACTTTGCATTTCGACCACATCAACCGCTTCTTCGAGGCAGTTCAGCATCACATCCAGAAAGATGTCTTTAAAGAAATATCTGTTTGTCTCAGAGGAAATGTTTATGCATTCTGCTGCATTAAGAATGTATGGAGGCCTATTGATCCAAGCTGGTTTTATATGGATGTGAAACCTGCATAGGGTTTGCAATGCCTCACATGATCCTCAATATTGCATCAGACCGCTCACACCGGAGTTAAGTAAATCTGATGTAATTATTTTTTAATCCGCAATAATTATGACATTCCTGAAGCGACCTTAATGAAATGAGCTGTTTGATTAGTGATTTCACGCAGTGCACTGTACATTCTGTAGCTGACTCGTCAAAGAAGACTAATGAATCGACTGCTGCACTGAACCGAAGGACTCATGCATATCCTCCCCAGGTGTTACACCCATATTTTAAAATCCAAATCGCCCTTCACGCCACGACAGAACCTCTGGAATTTGATTTGCTGGACTCACAGCACCGTCCATTGGTCGGCAGCAACGCTTTGATTATCGACCCCTCTCTACAGCATCGACTTGGTGCACTGTCATCAATGCTGTGCCACAACCAGCGAGCTGGGCTGAAATTAGATGCACTATCCCAGCAGGAATCCCAGCGATTCCCAGAGGAATACGGGCCCCTGAATGATTGCTGAGCTCAAGCCGTGATGGAGAGAGTAATTAGAAGAGATAAGAGCATTAATAGTACATGAGACTGTGTGTGTGTGGAGAAGGGGCTTAAAGGATGGGAGAAGGGTAACGTCAATCTCGGCCTCATGCGTGACATGTTACTCTTCTCTGTTCAGCTTATAGACTGAACATAAAGATGGTCTCCACATCCTCCGGCGGTACAGAAGAGAAACAAAAATACACTGGATACAAACCATCTTGCACTTTTGATGTCATTTGGAGTCTGTGCAGCAGTGACGTGGTCCCACTTATGTGCGTGCTCAACCAATCACAAGTCTGTTTTAGCAGTCAATCATGAATAAAAAAACGAATTGAAACCAAACACATAAAGGTGATAAAAAAACAGTGACAGAAACCATCTTTAGAAACATTTATTGGACGTGTACTTGATTTGGTGAAACATTCGAGGAGCTGTCATGTCAGTCGATGCTACAGACGCATCTTCAGACTGTTTATAAAGATGGACGATGCATCTCCACTTCCGTGCACTATCCAGAAATGAAACCAAATTATCCTGGATCCAAACTCAAGAAATCCAAATTAGCACTACAACAAGCATGAGTTTGATTAAAAACGACCTAAAATTACAGGGATGTGGAGTATTGTCACTTTTTAGCTTTTGTCTTATCCACTAACATGGATGAGGCGGAGATTAGGAACTATTCTGCAGCTAGCCACCAGGGGGCGATAGAGAGGATTTGGCTTCCCTTTTGCGAAGCTCACATGCCGTCCATCTTTTTGGTCTCGATACACCTGAATATAAGAAAGAAAAAGTTATTATACGTATACACAACAGGTCAGAGGGCTCTGTCAGAGAAATCATCTTCAATTGATGTCTTCTGTTGTTGCTGCCTTCATGGCTCCAAGAAATAAGCCATGAAAACAGGAAAACATCAACTCTGAGGAGTGCACACATAGAAACTCTGTATATCATTGTGAAAATGAAGGAAACACACGCAGGGATGACACACACAACAAAAGGGAGCATCAAAAGTGAGATTTGCACGTGGAAATGCATTCACAGCGGGTAATAAGATGTGTGTGTGTGTGTGCAACAAAAGAAGGTGTCAGCAGCCCCTTATTTCTCCAGCCAATATGTGACATGGCTTCTTGTTCACGCAGCCTGTGGCAATACTTTTTCTGTCAGAGCAGGAACAGAATATGAGAGAGGAGATTGGAACGAGTGCGGACAGTGAGATTGTGAGAATGAATAAGAATGGCTGAGGGAGTCAGAGACAGAGAGAGGGAGACAGAGGGGGAGTATGTCGTAAAAAAAAAAAGCCTTTCTTTCCCCCTCTGTGCATAAATTTGTTCCTCGGGACAGATTTTTCTTCTTCTTCTTCTTCTTTCTTTCTTCAGGTGGAGCTCTGCCTGGACAAGCGAGGATAATCAGAGCGGAGCTGCAAAAACTCAAAGTGAACTTTTCCGGGGAGTCGACCATCAGGCTCACTCGATACAAGCAGGGAGCTTAGGGAGAGCAAGGGAGGCACACAGGATTTACTGTGCAAATGTTTTTAGTCACCCATGGATAAAGAACAACAAAGCTGCTTCTACGCCTGCAACCTCGGTTCAGGAAGCTTTCATGCCTGCAGACTCACCTTGACTCTGAGAAAAGGATGTCGCCCTGCATTCATCCACAACCAAAAATAATCAGAACACACTTCCTCCTGGTGGATATTTAACAAATGAGAGTTGTAGTAACATCACGTTGCATCCAAAGGAAAAAAAATGACCTCCTGCCTCACGGAGGGTTAGAAGGAAATCTGTTATTTTCAATCCATAGATATGATCTGGTTGTAAAATACACCGGGTTGTCGTTCTTTATGTCCGTCAAGGTCTGACGTTTCAGACCGAGCTCATATAATAATAATAATAATAATACATTTTATCTATAAGGCGCCTTTCAGGGCACTCAAGGTCGCCGTACAACAGTCAGCAATACAGTCAGTTTCAAAAGTTTTAAAATGCACAAAGCAGAGCAGCAGCAGAACATCAACGATAGCACACAGTAACATTAAGAGTTATCAAAAGTTTTAAAATGCACAAAGCAGAGCAGCAGCAGAACATCAACATCAGCACACAGTAACATTAAGAGTTATATGCCTGTTTAAATAGGTGGGTTTTGATGGTAGATTTAAAAAGATCAATTGAAGTTGGCTCAATGTTCCTGATGTCCGGAGGAAGGGAGTTCCAGAGTTGAGGGGCAGAGTGGCAGAAGGCTCTAAATCCCATGGTGGACAGATGGGCTCGGGGGACGGTCAGGCTGATGGAGGAGGCAGACCTGAGAGACCGGGTAGGGACATTGATGTGGAGGAGGTCAGAGAGGTATGGAGGAGCGAGGTTGTGGATGGCAAAAATGTATGGAGGAGGATTTTATAGTTAATGCTGTGTTTAATAGGAAGCCAGTGGAGTTGATGTAGAACGGGGGTGATGTGACTGATGGATGGTGTTCTCGTGACGATCCGGGCAGCAGCATTCTGTACCAGTTGAAGTTTATGGAGGAGTTTGTGTGGGAGACCAAACAGAAGGGAGTTGCAGTAATCCAGGCGGGAAGTGACAAGGGAGTGGACCAGGATTGCGGCGGTGTTGGGAGTGAGTGAGGGCCGGAGGCGGTTGATATTGCGGATGTGGAAGTAGGCGGACCGGACGGTGTTGTTGATGTGGGTATGAAATGATAGGGTGCTGTCGAGGACGACACCCAGACTCTAAACCTGAGGAGAGGGGCAAACCGAGGAGTTGTCTATGGTGAGGGTGAAACTGGGCTGTTTGGTGAGAGTGTGCTTAGAGCCAATGATGACTGCCTCAGTTTTTTCACTGTTCAGTTTGAGGAAATTGGAGGAGAACCAGGATTTGATTTCCTGTAAACAGGCACAGAGGGAGGAGGGTGGGAAGGTGGAAGAGGGTTTGGAGGAAACGTAGATCTGGGTGTCGTCCGCATAACAGTGGAAGTTGATGTTGAATTTACGGAGGATCAGTCCAAGTGGGAGGAGGTAGATGATGAATAGGATAGGGCCAAGGACAGAGCCCTGGGGAACACCAGAGGAGAGGGGGGATGGGTCGGATATGAATGATTTTAACTGGATGAACTGAGTACGGCCATGGAGATATGAGCGGAACCAGTCTAGGGGTGTGTCAGTTATGCCAATGGAGGCAAGTCTGTCAAGGAGGATGGAGTGGGATATGGTGTCAAAAGCGGCGCTCAGGTCGAGGAGGATGAGGATGGATAATAGTCCGGAGTCAGCTGCCATCAGGAGGTCATTTGTGATTTTGAGGAGGGCTGTTTCTGTGCTGTGGCGGGGGCGAAAACCGGATTGGAACTGTTCGTAGATGTTATTGTTGGAGAGATGAGCATGGACCTGGGATGCCACTTCCTTTTCCAGGATTTTTGATAGAAATGGCAGCTTGGAGATGGGACGAAGGTTATTGAAGTTGTTGGGGTCTGAACCAGGTTTTTTAAGCGTCGGTGTCACTGCAGCAGATTTGAGAGAAGATGGGACAGAACCAGTGGTCATAGAAGAATGGATAATGGCAGTTATCAGGGGCAGTAGAGAGGGGAGGGAGGCTATAACCAAGGAGGATGGCAGGGGGTCAAGTTGGCAGGTGGATGGTTTGGATTTCCGGATGGCATATAATAGCTCGGCGGTAGAGGGGAGTTGGAAGCATGAAAGTGGTACAGAAAGGGGGGAATGGAGAACCAGGGGGGGTGGACAACTAGACATGTGAGGGGTCAGTTGCTGGTGGATGGTAGCTATTTTTGTGTTAAAAAATGACATGAGGGCGTTACAGTGGTCAGTGGAGTAGAAATGTGGGGGAAGGGAATCTGGGAGGCGGAGTGTGTTGTTGACCACTGAGAACAGGGCCCTAGTGTTCCCAGCACCAGCAGTGATTTTGTCTGTAAAGTGTTGGGTTTTGGCTAAGGAGAGGGCGTCTTTGTAATTGATGATGTGTTGGCATGATACATTTGTTTGTGGATAGTGAGTCCTGATCTTCTCGAAAGCCGCTCCAGCTGACGTCCTTTGGTTTTCAGCTGACGTAGGTGAGAGGAGAACCAAGGGGCAGGGTTGGTGAATGAGACAGTCCGAGTTTTGAGGGGAGCAAGTGAGTTCAGCAGAGTTTGGAGACCATTATTATAGATAGAAACCAAGTGATCCGGGGTGCATGGGTAAATGATGGTGGGGAAATTGTCAATGCCTGCTCTGAAATCAGCTAAATCGATGTTTTTTATGTTACGAAAAGACATAACATGTGACTGTTTGGTTTTGGATAGAGTTAAAGATAGTTTAAACGAAACAAGCATGTGATCAGAGATGGGGAGATCGACAGCAGAACAGTTAAAAGGGGTGATACCTGAGCAACAGACCAAGTCCAAAATATGACCTTTAGAATGGGTAGGGAAATCAATATATTGTTTGAGGCCAAAACTGTCCAGGCAAGAGGTGAACTCCTTAGTGATAGCAATATTAATGTTGTCCATGTGAATATTAAGATCACCCATAACAATTATATTAGATGAGAGTGAGCAGATGTGGGTGAGAAATGTGGTGAGTTCATCAATAAAATCCTTATTAGCTTTAGGTGGACGGTAAATATTGACTAAGACAGTGGGAGTGGGTCCATTCAATTGTAGAGCGACAGATTCAAATGATTGGAACACTGGCACAGTGATGGGTGAAACCTTCCAGGTCTCGCGGTGAATTATCGCGAGACCACCTCCTCTGCCGGTGAGACGGGGTTGAGAAATGTAAACAAACCCAGGTGGAGTAGACTCATTCAGCTGAGAAAAGTCATTGGGTTGTTGCCATGTCTCCGTTAGACAAAGTAAATCATACTTGCGGTCGAGGAGGAGGTCATGAAGTAGTTGTCCCTTGCCAGTGAGGGAGCGGATGTTAAATAATCCAAGATTGATGTCACTGCGTTCGTTGGAGAAGCTAGCGTTAGCCGACCTGGCTAGGCTAGCTAACGCGCTGTGGACCACCTTCCTGTGGGAATTTCTCGGAGGTCGGCAGCGGGATGAGGACCAGAAGGAGGCAATAGCAGTGGAATCGTCGATGTGGTAGCTTCGCCCGGAACCACGGTGGGAGTACCTCCGACAGGGGAGGCGAGCGATGTCCGGGAAGTGGTGTAGCTTCGGCGGGGGAGCGGACCGGAGGAACCGAAATTGGAGGAGCTCCGCTTTCATGTATTGGATCAGGGTTGACAATGGTTTCATTAGGAAGGACAGGACAGTCCAGGAGAGCACAAAGCTCACAGCAAGTCTGTAGATCCACACGATGAATGGGCAGATGTTATGTTCACCGAGCAGCAGGAGCAGTAGCCAGGTTAGAAGAAGCCAGCACGCTACAGGTACGTTTGAACAGACTAGAACAGGATAGTGACAACCCGGTCGTATTGACAGTAGGATCAGGATAAAATCAACAGTACCACGTTCGTCAAGAGTAGTTGGTCTGCTGCAAACTGTGCAGATAATCATAAAATCTTTAAAATCATTAAAAAAAAACATTAAAAACAACCGGAGAGCAGCCGCAGCTAATCGCGCCAGCGTTCACTCAGCGGCCATCATCAGTCGTGCCAATTAGTTGCAAAGGTTCATGGTCCCCAATGGTGTCGTCTGCATGGAGCGATGTAAAAGTGGAGAGGAGCAGGTTCATATCTTCCAAGGTAGTTTCTCGCTTTAAGGTGAATAGAAACTCTCGGCTGAGTTTGATTGGCACTCAGATGCAGCTTTCCAGGCTTTTTTTCTATGTACATTTGTAAAAGAAATCTCTTTCCGCATGAAACCATTATTTCTTTGGTTGGCCGTTCATCACACTGCACTGAAAAATTCATCATCCAACAACAAATGGGCCTCAGCCTTTAATTTGTCATCTTTTCCGAGCACATTTGTTCTTTGCCTGCAGCTGCGCAATAAAAAATAATGTGATGTGTTGTGAGTGGACACTTCATCTTCCAAATGTTTGGACTTGACCAAGCCATCTTTATTTAATGTGACCATTCATCAGCTGATGATGGCTGAGCATAAAGCCAGAAGGTCACCTCCAAACTATTGGATTGGACCGGAAACAGAGCAACATGTCTCCAAGGAGAGTGACGCCAACCTGCCAGAAGGAACAAACACAGGATGGACCGTGAAGAAATGTTGTGACATTGACGATGTATGACTTTAATCAAGAGCGTTTGGAGAGACTTTGGGGGGTCCCGGGCAAAAAGGAGACTTACTTTGAACCCCTCGTTCTATAGTCTTCTAACCTCTAACATTACAAAACTTTGGGCATAAAGTTAGAGGCATGGGGCCTCGTTAGCGAGTTTCAGACCATGATGTCATTGCAGTCTACGATCATAGTGTTTAATCCACAGCAGTTGTGATGCCTCTGACTTTGATGAACCCCTGACCTTTTGGTGTTAGCATGGAAATTCACAGTTTGGGATTTGAGAGAGTTCCAACTTTGGAATAATATTTGGTTTAGATATTCACATCTAAGAGGAGGTGGTGTAAAACAAAACTTGAATTTTTCCTGACACTTTGATTACTGATCATATACCTGACAACGGTCGTACTCCACTAGACTCTGCCCTTAGCTTTCAGTGCTAAATCGCTTATGTTATTGCAGAATATTACCGATCAAAGATGGCAACAATGAGAACCTTACACTTGCTTGACATCAATATTTTAGCATTGAACACAGACTGTAGGTTAACTAGAGTCTGCACAGTAGCGATCGGAGGTTGGTGGTCGCCACATGCTGAACCAACCGCGACTCAGTCTCAACTGTCAATCAATCCATTGCCTGAAGCTGTGAGGGAGAGGGTAATTAGAAGAGATAAGAGCATTTATAATACATGAGACTATGTACGTGTTTGTGTGTGGAGAGGGGGGGGGGCAGAGGGGTAACTTCAATCTAGGTCTCATGTGTGACATGTTCGTTACATCGTTATGATAAGAACCACCCAAAACAAAACATATTTGAGAAAAATTGTATTTAACGTGCACTTTCCCTTATTAGATTGGTCCTCGTCCTGTCCACTACCATGGAGGAGGCGGGGTTTGTGACTGGTACTGTAGCCAGATGAAAATCAATGAGGCTTTAGGTTATGACAAACTCACATTCGAAATAAAACTCTAAAGCCATCGCACTGCACTTCCTCAGGAAAATCAGACAGAGAAATTTCCATCTGTTAGCAGGAGGATGTCGAGTATTGAAAGAACACATTTATACTCAATAACAACCTCATGATGCCAGTAAAGTGCGGTCAGAACAGTCAACAAACTGGAAATAACAACGTTCACACCTTATTCGACTCCCACTGATAGGAAATGACTTTTCCTCAAACATCCACAACGGCGTTCGCATTTTCCCTGGTTTTGCTGTTAACATTATTTCAATTATCTCTCCACGCCGCGGAGATCCGGGCTGACAGCGTGCCACACATTTGTGAGGCTCAGTATATTTCAGGATGTACTTTTTCTTTCTTCTCCTCTTTTCCCCCCGAAAAACATTCCTTGTCTAGATTCACTTCAGACGGCGTCTCCCCACATTTCCACGAACGTCTCTCAACAACTTGTAGAACGGAAAACTGTGAAATTGTGGAGTTTAACTGTGAGAGGAGCGGCGACGCTGACAGGTAGAGCGGCGCTGTAATGAGACCAAGGCGGTGGCAGCTTTCTCCTCTCTCCGAAAAAAGACAGTGAGACTCATTTTACTCAAACACCGCAAATCTTTCAAGGCTCGTCTTGTCTTCTGAGTTGCATCAAGGTCTATTAGAGGAGCTGCCGCTGGAGGAGGAACTGGCAGCTCTGCCTCTTTTTTTTCCGGATCCGACACATTCGGTCTCTGCCTGTGACAGATTCCTTCTTGTGTGTTTGTTGTCTGTTGGTTTAAACTGTCGAGTGTTTAAATACGTCCAGGGGATGTTGGCAGACTTTGCAGTTTAAATAGTATTTAATTAATACTACAGTGGCTGTTTGAAGGAGGAGCGCCACACACAGGCCACACTTGTTTCTTCTTCTTTATTCAAAGAGCATAATGCAGAATTAATGTAAAAGCTCAGTCTTCATCCAGGGCCCAGCAGGAGGACGCACTTCAAGCATACTTCAGAAACCAATGGAGATAATTACCACATCTAATATTTATAATATTGCCTTTAAACAAGATTTACCCATAGACCATGATGTGTACACATTGTGTGATTTAATCATGTAAACTCTGTACAGTCATCATGTATTTATATCGATGTAGAGGAGACCTGTTTAGTTAATTTGCATTAGTGTTGGGAGATATATATATATATATATATAAAATATACATATATAACGACAGACGACATGACAGCTCCTCCAGAGTGAATCCAAATAATCTTGATCTGGTGATCCTGGTGGCCGGTTGCTGTATATCCTTGATGTCAGGTCATTGGATGAGACATGGGTCAAAGTTATGAGGGGCCGTGAGGGACATTATTCAGAATACCCTCTCACACACACAACTGAAAAGCTCTCACACACACAACTGAAAAGCTCTCACACACACAACTGAAATGCTCTCATACACACTACTGAAAAACTATACGCTCACACACACAACTGAAATGCTCTCACACACACTACTGAAAAACTATACGCTCTCACACACACTACTGAAATGCTCTCACACACACTACTGAAAAACGATACCCTCTCACACACACTACTGAAATGCTCTCACACAAACAACTGAAAAACGCCGCTCTCACACACACACTACTGAAATGCTCTCACACACACTACTGAAAAGCTCTCACACACACTACTGAAAAGCTCTCACACACACACTACTGAAATGCTCTCACACACACTACTGAAATGCTCTCACACACACTACTGAAAAGCTCTCACACACACTACTGAAATGCTCTCACACACACTACTGAAAAGCTCTCACACACACTACTGAAATCTCTCACACACACTACTGAAATGCTCTCACATACACTACTGAAAAGCTCTCACACACACTACTGAAAAGCTCTCACACACACTACTGAAATGCACTCACACACACTGCTGAAAAGCTCTCACACGGACTACTGAAATGCTCTTGCACACTACTGAAAATCTCCCACACATACTAGTGAAATGTGCTCATATACACAACTGAAATGCTCTTGCATAGTATTGTGGAATATAACGGTTCAGTGGTGAATACAATTAAATGCATTACAATTAAAAAGGAAGGCCTTCCTTTCAACTGAAGGAAACAGGAAGTCCACACCAGGAAGTGCATGTGCTTTTACTGGATTTGAAGTAGTACTTCAACCACAATGCATGTTCACCTGATCCTCCTTGTTTTTCTCGTCCAAACTTTATTTTTTGAGGTGAGAGGCAATGAAGAGGATATTGTAAGTTTTTTTACTAGTGCTCTGCAATGCATTGACTCATTGCAAAGGGAGGAATCCAACAATTTCGGTCAGGAGAGGCTTTTTAGAGAACTTGATGATCATACACAAACTCTATCTGCATTTCTTGCTGTGTCCAGATATAATCATGATGATAGTGATGTGAGTAATCTACTAGGATCATTGTATAGATCAGGGGTGCCCACACTTTATAGGCTTGTGAGCTACTCTCGAAATGACCAGCTCAACAAGATCTACCCCCCCCCCCCGCGCACGTACCCCCTCTTTTTTCGCGCCAGGAAACACACTGAAAAATGATTTTAAACGATATAGATAACATATTTTATATTTTATATGATATAAATGATTAAATATGCATCCCATAGTTTGTATTCCCCTTCTGTTGTCCTGGAGATTTAATTTTACCAATTTTACCAATCACATTATTAAATGTCCCCCTCTGCACACAAGCAGTCATATAGATAAAAAGAGAGAGGGGGGGGGGGCTACGTATTCTCCACATAGGTTTGAGTGGAGAATACGTAATTTACCCTCCACACCCGACATAGCAAACAGTGGAGAAGTTCTTGAAGATGGATGACATTAAATTAATAATTTAAGTGGAGAAGTACAGTGAGCTGTAAGATCCTCCAGAGGTGGGACCAAGTCATTTTCTGGCAAGTCCCAAGCAAGTCTCAAGTCTTTGCCCTCAAGTCCCAGGTCAAGTCCCAAGTCAAGACAGGCAAGTCCCGAGTCAAGTCCAAAGTCAAGACTGACAAGTCTCAAGTCAAGTCCAAGTCCTGCAGTTTGAGTTTCAAGTCCTTTTGATCACAGAGTAATGATATATTTACACAGATCATGTATGCTTTTAAAATCTGTATTTATTTAAACAAGTGCAATTGAAATTGCACTTGCGGGGGCTGCTCCTATGCAGTGCAAAAAAGGACAACGGCTCATAAATCCAATCCAAAAACTGTTATTTTTAATTAAAGGAGATCTTTACAAATTTAAGTGCAATGACATTAAACATGTCAAACATTAAACATTTAACATGTCAACACAACATTTAAGAACTTTTGGGAGGACATGTCAAGACATGAACCACATGACAGCTAAAATAAAAAAGTTTAAATGCCGCTGTCCCACTGTATATTTAAACTTTTGGTTAAACTTTGGTCCACCTTTAGAGCACTAGTCTACAAACGTCTTGTTGAGTAGAGCTCATTCGGGTTCACTTTGCAGTGAACAGCAATCCAGCACAGCTGAAGAGTCACCTGCAGGCGGCCGAGGCAGGTAGGCCAGTCGGCTATTGAGTTTCAGGCAGTGTTGTCCATGAACGAGTTAAAAAGAACGCGTTCATTTTTATGAGAACGTTGAACTAAACGCAACTTAATGACAAATAATGAATTTGAACGGTGAACACGTTTATATTATCTGAGGTCAAGCTGAAACGTTACGTAATGTTTCCTTCTCCTGAGGAGAGACGCTGTCTAAAACGAATGCTTGCACCATGTCGTTGTGATCGTTGTTGTGTTTATTTGAAATGAAATGCAGTCTTACAGGGCAAAATACCGTCTGAAAGTTGCAATTCCGTTTTTCAACTTTTTTTTGTTGAGGGGGGGGGCTCTTGCATATAGCACCAAATGTGCTAGGGCCGCCCCTGTGTAGCGCAGTGATTCTCCCACCGGTGCGGCGCGGAGGCATAACAGGCGCGCGACCGGGAGGAGAGAATGCGAGGCGGATCTAATATTATAGCTAATGTTTTGACGTCCGCATCTCTTTAACGGCGGAGCAGTAAACAAATCGCTCTTTTGCCGTCATCCACTCTATGCAGCTCTAGGGATTAGCGCTGCGCGGCGCTTCGGCGGCGCTTCCGCGTCCGGTTTGAACCCGGCGTGACGAGCAGTCCGCCCCGGTTGACGTTCGCAACATCGTCCAGGGCGGGGGGCGTGGCAGTGGCGGCGGCGGCAGGGGCCGCCACTTCCTTTTTAACTGAAACACCTTCCGTTTCAACTGAAACACCTTCCGTTTCAACTGAAATTTTCATATGTCTGTATGAGAGCTTTTCATATGTGCGTGTGAGAGCTTTTAATAAGTGTGTGTTAGAGCATTTCAGTTGTGTGTGTGAGGGTATAGTTTTTCAGTAGTGTGTGTGAGAGCATTTCAGTTGTGTGTGTGAGCGTATAGTTTTTCAGTAGTGTGTGTGAGAGGGTATTCTGAATAATGTCCCTCACGGCCCCTCATACAAAGTACTCGTATCACTCTTAGGATTCATTTTACCAGTAAGTATAGTTTAATTTGTTATTTGGTGATTGATTATTGATATATCAGAGTGATGGAAGTGGTTGTATATAATGTAATGTATATAAGTGGTTTACTGCATAGTTATACTTTTTGGTGTAGTCAAATGCCAAAAATGTTGACTCTTTTTTTAACTTTATGATGTTTTAATACAGAAAAAACTTAGATGATTCCATGTTGAAACCTACACACATTCCTACGTGAATTAAGGATGTTGGCTATTTTGTAAGTTACCTCACAAACTAAAATATTGAGCCGTTCATTTGTAGGAGTGAGTCAGTCATGTTTACAAATTTGAATCAGAGCCACCTACGGACATAAAATAAAAATGAATCATTCTTATTTATAATGAATTTGTGCTTTAACTTTGATGGCTGGCGTAGGAGCTCTCTCCAGCAAACTTTGAATTTCAGATTCCCTCACAAGGGGCTCCTGGCCATGCAGTTAGGACTGGAGAATTAGAGACCTGCAGACACAGACGGTAATCACTCTGAAGTGACGAGGAGAACATGTCTTCAGGCGGTTTGTCTCTCCTCCGTTCAGCACCAGTCATTTACTCAGGAAAAGTTTGTGTGTTGTCGCTGCGAGTGAGACACAGCAATAGGTCTGTGCTAATTGGGAAAAACACTGCACCTTTCCCTGGATTCCTCATTATAAAGACATTTGGATTTAGATGATGAATGCAAAGGAGTAGTTTGCAGGACTGGAAGGAAACCAATACGGACTGTTGCGGGTGGAAATCAAAGGCAGGAGGCGTCGTTCTCAAGTTAAAATTAAGCAAGTTTATTCAGAGGTCACAGGTCAGGAAACTGCGGTGTCTAGCAAATGAGCACGCATGGTCCACTGATCCTGTACAGGAAAAATGGCGGTGAGGCAGAGTACGCAGAAAGCTTATATATTGATACTGGGCATGACAGAGGTTCTTCTTGGATTGGGATTGGTCGGATCTCGTCGGGTCGTCCTCCTGGCGTCGTTTGGTCCTCCTCCTGGCGTTGCGTGATGACGTGCAAGCCGTGTTGCGGTTACTAAAGTTCATGAGCATATTGCCTCGCGTGTGCGCTTATTTTATGTGTGTGTGAAGTGAAGTGAGGTCATAGAAAACTGTGAGAAAGGCATGAAAACCTCTAGTCTAATCTGTCCGCTGTGTGTGTGTGAGGGAGTCTCAGAACTAATATAATGAAATGATTCATGAAGCCAGAGGTTTGAAAACCTGTTATCTGTCCCCTAAGGCAGACTCCCTTTTTAAGGAGTATGACACATTCTGAGGTTGAGAAGCAGGAGAAGAACTATGTGTTATGTTTGTGTGTTTACGCTATGTGTATCTGACTACACGTTAAAGTGTGTGTATGTGTGTGAACAGTGCTGTATTGTCAACAGGACTCAAAAGACTCACATGCTGCAGGAATCAGAGTAAGTTCTATGTCACGTTGAAATCGCTAAGGCCAGAAGCAAAACACCACACATGGGATCCACCAGCCTGCTGGTTCGCTTCACTCTAAACTGTTCACATTCTCACAGGGAATGAGATGCTTGTGTTGCAAGAGTCACCGGCTTAAAGGAAAATCCCAGATTCAAAACCAGGTCCTGAAAGAAACATGAAAACTCTCTGAGTTAAAGCTCTGAGCAGGTTTGTTGAGTGCGGTGTGTAATGGAAACCCAACGCCGTCCAATCCAGCAGCAAAACTATTCAGGCGAAACTTAAAATGCTAAAATGATTCCACTCGGCGACGGAGGAGACAAAACACTCCCAGATCAACACTTTTCTTTGTTGAAAGCAGAACCGCAAACTTCTCCTCACCCCAGGGGGCAAAAGAGTGTTTTTTTTCTTCAACTATGAAAAAGTTTCAAAGCTTGTTTTTTTCCCTCCAACTTACTGTTTATCGTCTACCGTTCTAACAGATGCATCTCTGGAGTGTGCATCTGTCTCCCCATGCTCCTGAAGGAGAGACTTACCTGCTTTTCACAACATTAAGACGTTTTGCATAAATGCAGGCAAACGCCCACTGGATTCTGTGAGTGTTATTCTGCATTTTCCATTAACCCATCTGCACTAAATCCATTAAACCGTGTTGTACAGTAACTAGCTCTATTTAGCATTGTTACGCAGTTAATGTAACACTATAATCTGGTTGTATGCAACACACACATTTTGACAATTCCGCTGATTCATATAATAAGCCCCTCTGTGCAAATTGTGGCCCCTTTAAAAGAAATCTGTGTTTCCACTGGGTTTCTGAGCACATGCAATCTGCTGCAGTCTTATTGAATTCAAGGAGACGGCCGGGCGCTGGCGCAGGCACGTGCTCCTCTGACTGCCACACTGGTTATCAACTGACATGAACCCAGAGCAAATTAACACCTGATTCTGCAGTTCGTAGCATTTCAGCATCTTCCATCTTCTTTCATCAGCCTGAAACCTGATTCACTCTCCTCCTCCTCCTCCTCTTCTCTAAACAGCATCACTTTCAGCTGGAGCAGCTGTTTTCTGCCAAAACACCATCAACCACCGACAGTACGCAGCACGTACCAGACGGCCGACAGATGCCTATAGCAGGAAGAAAAACTTTTAAATAAACATTTAGGCCTTTTGTTTCTGCACAAGTACATCGAAGTGTGTCATAAACACTTTATTACGTGTTAATTGGCTGCTTAGAAATGCTAAATAGTGGAGTAAACGTGCTGCCTTAAAGATTCATCAACTTAAATTAGCAGTAGGTGATCATCCTGAAAGAAAAACAACTATTTTTGACCAGATCTTCGAGGCCTGTGTTGTTGCCGTTGTGTGTTTCACCATAAAAATGCCTCTGAAATGATTATTCCCTTCACAGACTGTAGTGCAAAGTGCTGTGTCGTGTCCCGGAGGTCTCCTGTGATAACATCAACCAAATCCGTATCCTTCACTTCACGGCGCATATATCTGTGTTTCCCTGTCATCTGCCGACTTACACTTTCTGCCGCTGCTTTGTCAGCTGCTGTAAAACAGTCCGATGTGTGAATATCCCCACACATGAAAAACAGGGAAAGAAAAATTGCTGTGGCTTTGAGGAACGGTGTAAAGTTGTGTTTTTTATTGCACCTCCCGAGCTGAGAAGTCAAACCTTGCAAAACATAATTTATCCACGTTTTTCCTGTGACGGTGGATGTTTGAGTTGAAGTGTTCTCTGTAGTGCATCGCTGTGTAACTCCAGGTGCTGCAGCCTCAAAGGGCGAGGATTCATATTAATCCCTTCCAAATTACTTAGTGATTCAATTATGCAAGATAATGCAAATACTAAGCCTTTCAGGTCTGCCAAAAGCAAAAGAAAAGAAAAGAAAAGCCAATTGGATCAGCATTGTCTGTCTGACGAAGCTTTTGTTTTTTCTATGTTTGTGCACCTTTAGTCAGATATCCAGCTGTAAGGGTAATGACATCTGGGAGATATCACTGATGCTAATTCATAATACAATTAAAAGAAACTACTGAGCCGATACAGCTTCAGACTAAAGCGCCTTTTCGCCTTGGCGTCTCTCAGCGATGCATTAGACGTGGAGCCTTGCTGAACGCAGCCTCTGGGGGAAGTATCACAGGGGCCATTAGATCAGGGGAGAGGAAGAAAGAGTGGATCTTCAAACTCCGTTTAGAGGCTTCAGCTGCTGATGTTTCCGTGTGTTTTTCAGAAGCCACGGGGGGTCTCCACTAGTTGGGCTGCCGTGCCCTGAGCTGCTTCACAGGAGAAGTTAATCACACACGTCTCCAGCAGCAGAAAGCAGACAGGCCAGGGAACAGCAGAGGAGAGAGACAGAACATGTATTATAAGAAAATATGAAAACACAACACACACGTATACACACAACTTACTTTATGTAATACTACTACTAATAATAATAATACTACTAATAATAATAATTAGATTTTCATTTAAAAACCTATTTAAAATATATCCCGCTACACAGCTCTGTGCCAATCAATCTTATTACCATAGCCGGTTTAATGTATTCACATTAGAATTGACGCTCAACATATTTGGACACTCGTTGTGTTTCCTGTTTCTCAGCTTTAAAGTTACATAAGTTCCCCATGTCTGACAACTACCACCACAATAAATGTGGTGTGTTGCTTTTGAGCACTGTGGCCTCAGAGGAAAAAGGTTCCTGGTTCGAATCCCTATCTGTTTGAGGTTTGCATGTTCTCCCTGTGTCTGTGTGGGTTTTCTCCAAATACTCCAGCTTACTCCTACAGTCCAGAGACATGCAGGTTTGGGGCCAGGTTAATTAATTAATTATTTAATTAAGGATTTTCTTTCTAAGTACAGGCACATTGGAGAGTTGGTAATCTTCCTAACCTCTGAGATGTTCATATCTAAGATGAGAAACTGCCTGATTAAAACTTCTTCATCTTTTTAACTTTCCTGCATGTCTCCATAATCAGCCTTCATATTAAGACCAAAGGCAGAGCCTGGTAAGCTCCAGTTTCTGCAGCATGTCTCAGTCAAAAGTTCACACAGCAGGAGGGATGTTTACATGTCTTGTTTACAGTTATTAATACCTTGTGCCCGACACATTTCCCTCCGTCTCTCTCGTGATCTCAGGGCCGACACGCAGGCACAGATGCCGTGAATGAGCGCGTGTCCCTGAACTCCTCACTACGTTCTCACAGCCCAGCCCACACATTCAGCCTCCTCTCACAGCAACCAGCCTCACAGGCAGCTGTGCAGAGAGGAAATGCAGAAAGAGAACAGAAATCAGAGCCTCAGCCTTATGCAGCTGCTGATTTGTGACTGTGTGGGCATGTGTGTGTGCATTGTGCATGTGTGTGTGTGTGTCAGGGATTTGTGCAATGAATTGAAATGAAACAATCTTCCTGCAGTCGAACGAAGAACTTCCAATCAGGAGCAGGTGAAAGACCATGCGATGACATCCGTCTCCAACGAACAACCTCCTGCTCCCTGTCGCACACACACACAGACACACACAGCGTCCGGCCCTTATGCACACACAGATGGACAGACATAAACACACACACATACAACAGACCCTGACACAACCCCGCACAACACTCATCAGCCTCCACGCTGCTGCCACAGACCGAGAGGAGGCCGAGGAGAGCCTGGAGGAGGAGAATAGCAAGAGGCAGCGTGTGGGGGGGGGTATTACCAGCACTCAGCTCGGCTCCTCATCTGGCTCGCCCGTGGACAAAGCCCATCCGTTAGAGTGCAGGTCACGCACACCCAGGAATACAGATGAGCTGGTGGGTCTCTGCGTCCTGCTACTCAATGATTTAAGGGGTGAGATTAAACAAGAGGAGCCCCCCCCCCAACGTGTCAGAGCAGAGAGGGGTGTGTGTACACTGTTCTGTCAGTGTGTTTGTTCTCAGTGTGTGTTTTTACACCTTTGCTGTGATGGACATGCACCTACTGCTGTGTCTTTGCTTTGAATGTGAGGTGTGTGCAGGCCTGTGTGTGTTTTTTTTCTCACGCCTGGCTGACCCGGTGTGTACACCTGCTAATGTATGCTTGTGTGTGTGTGTGTGTGTGTGTGTGTGTGTGTGTGTTTGTGGGTAAACAAGAACCCGGTGAGAGCATCTGTTCCGGCCGCAGAGCGCAGCGTGCTGCAGAAGCACCGGCGGACAAAACTGTTTGAATAAATTCTTTGGGGTGAAAGCAAAAAAACCAATCCGCTGCTTGTGCAAGAGTCAGTGGGCGTCGACTCTCTGGCTGAACCCGGCAGCCCGGTCAAGTGCAAAGTTCCCATCCGGTTTGAAAGTGCGACGCCATGAGTAGCAACGTACAAATTGAAGAGTTCAGGGGGAAAACACTGGGGTCTTTGTTTTAAAGAAATACTAAATACATTGTTGTAAGGAAGGATCCGATCTATTTCACTACACGTCAGAGGCAACTGTTGCAAGTCGAGCTTCACGGTTTGTTTTTGTGGATCGAGATGTAATTAGCTCGTAAAAACAATTACACATACACTGGACATTATAAACACAACACACACAGTGTATTTGCCTCATTAGCTCCAGCGTTAGCAGCTAGAATTTGAAGTACTGCTCACACGTTCATGCATCAGTAAGTAAAACAGCCTAGTAGAAGCTTCGACCTCCACCAAGGCCCAACAGTCCTCTCATATTCAATAAAGCTGCATCAAAGTGCACAACACACACACATATCAGTCGTCTTAATATAACATATTTTCAATATCCATGAATTATTCTCTGGTAAACATGTTCTTTCTTGGCCTGTGACGTCCCATCCCGAGTTTCATGCAAACCCACTCTGCAGTTTTTGCGTAATCCTGCCGAGAAACATATAAACAAACCAACACACAGACAGGGGTGAAAACATAACCTCCTTAGCAGAGGTTATAATAATCCAATAAGCTAATAACACTAAGAAGACAGGCGGCATGATGAGTATTCTTTTACCTTAGATACCGGTAAATCTGCACCAAGACAGGCAGACCCTGGAAAACACACTTTCATCCTGGTTCAGTAATATTTGCAAAGAAAAAAACAAAAACAACTGAGCCGAGGTTCAAACATTTACAAAACAAAAAACGTCATATATAACCCGTTTCTGACACATTGAAACTACAGAGCCTCAGCTTGGGGCTTATGATGCTACGTTCGTATCATATCAGTTATTATGAGTTGTAAACAACGCTCATGTCAACTTAAAAGTCGTAATTATAAAGTGCTTGTTTTCTCCTAAAACACTCCGATATCTGACTTGGAACTTAGTAAAATGCAAATATCTGAAGAGCGAGCGAACGTGAAAGCAGAAGGTCGTTCACCCCAAGTCCTGAGAGGTTTCTCTCTCCACAGTGGCCAAGTGGTTTCTCTAGAATATTGTATAGTTTCAACCTTACATAGCTTGCATTGATTAGTTTTGATTTGATTGATCCCGGGGAAATTTGCAAAAGCTTTTCTTAGAGGATGTGGGCAACTTTTAATCTCGACTTAAGATGTGACACTAGAACTCATGAGTCATTTTCATGGAAAAATTCCTCATCTCTCTGAGACAGTGACTGAATCCAACCTGAGCAATTAGATTAACTGATTAGAGCAACAGGCAGGAAGCGAAGGTTTGTAATTTTCTAAGAAAATATACGGATCAGGCAGCGGATTCAGGAAGTTGTTCCACTTTCTTTGACAATGAGATCTAACTGATTTCCAAGGGAATAATTAATATAATACTCAGGGGACTGTAATTTCTCAGAGTGTGAGGAATTTAGTGCAGATACTAGTTATTATGCTGCTTTCCCTCTGTGCCTTAATGTTTAATTTCATCTTCCGTCAATGTGTATTCTTGAGGAAATACATTCCTCCAACAAATATTATAAAAGATGTGCTATGAATAAAAAAAAGCACTGAGAGCTTGTAGATTAAAGGCACAAACACTTCAGCATGTTCCCGTCTGTTTCATATCTTGGAGTACAGGTGGTAAACCACTTCCCACAGCGTGTCCAGTCGATTTGTAAATTTACTGAATCCAGGCGTTTATGGTCAGCACAGTAACTATTGAGCTTATTCATAAATGTTTCACCGTTCTCCGGGGCGAGCGGCTGCGAGACGAGGGTGTTCATCTCTCTAAAGGCAGCCGAGTTGTTAGAGCTTGAGGGGGAATCAGTAGGCAACACCACTGATGAGGACATACTCTCGTGTGTGTGTGTGTGTGTGTGTAAAAAAACATGTGTAGGTGTGTGCACTTCAAAGTGGTCAGAGGCTGAGTGCTCACACCACCTAGTGGCATTTAGGCCTTTTCTTTCTTTTTTTTTTTTTTACCTTCAGAGGAAACAGCAGGAGGATGAAAATAAAATACACAAATTGCAAATTGAAGCTGTGGACCAATCACACCATCGTTCCATTCACAACAAACAAGTGTGTGATAGAACAACAGACGCAGTCACGTGGAGCTAAAAGATCCATTTTGCTGGACTAAATCTCAACACCACTGAAGCCGTGTTGTTGTGTGAAAAAGAAGCAGCGTGTGCGCAGGGGAGAGGTGAGACTGGGGGACAAATGAGAGGAGAGGCCCGGGGAAAAGAAAATGCAGCGAGAGACCGAGCGAGTTGAAAGCACGGAGGCTGGGGAAGCTGTAACCTGCAGCTGTAGTTCTCCGCCTGAGGCTGAGCAGCTTCACTGAGAGGCTGCCGAGTGACAGGTGGGGAATGTTAATTCCCCCCCCCACCCCCACCCGTGCTCCGCATCCATTTCTCCCTCACTCTCCTCTCTCTCTCTCTCTGTGGAGGACATCCTATCAATCTCATTCCTATGGAAACGCTGCTTTTTCTCCCGCTCGTGTTTACTCTCATCTACCACCCTGCCACTGATCCTCAAGGGGGGGGGGGGGCAAAAGCCTGCATTACCCCCCCACCTGTTGTGTGACTCTACACAACCGCCGCCTGCGTAGAAGCCTGTGTTGCCTGAGAGTATTTCACCACATTCCCGAGCTATTTGTTAGTTTGGCTCTGGGATAGCTGCCGCAACAAGAATTGTTTGTTTCCATTATGCAACAGTCAGTCAAGCTGAGGAGCCGTGTCAAAAAAGTGTCACCGCTGAGTTCTGTTAAATACACCGGCCACGCTTTGGACTCTTACCCCAGCCAGTGTGTCAGGGATCAAAACTGTACACACACACACACACACACACACACAGCTAGAATACAGAGTAAAGCATTCAGCTGCTACGTTCACAAATACCAAAAGTATAATGAATATCATTTGGGTTTGGTAGTGTTCACCTCCCATAGCTCTGGAAATGAAAGAATGGATTCCTGGTGCGCCAAACAATTCAAGGAAGAAAACACAGCGAGTATATTGAAAGTAGCAACTTCTTTTTCATTTTGAGATACAACTATTTACATTTAACCAAAGGTCCTTGAAACAGTACAAACTCTTTTTTTTTTCTCATCCTGCGATTTTTTGTTTTTCCAAATGACAACTCAGAAATATTGTATAAAATAAAAATATCAGCTCCAGGGAAAAAAGTAGTCTAAGCATTTTTAAATGTCCATTAACCGCTATGTACAGTCGTATTTACATTCAGACCAGAATTTGCAAAGTAATAAACAGGTACACGGCTGTGTTCGCTGTAGCCCTACAAACCAGAGGAACCTAATCTGCGTACACAGGTATGGCTGTCATTCAAATCAGTGATCGTACATGTGAGCAGTACAAGACGGAGGCATTTCAGAACGGTTCGGGTGCATCATCACAGGGAACAGGACAACACATGAGAATAAATAAGTGGGAGCTTAATGTGTGTCGTCTTAATGCAGACACATGATGATACAATGCGATTAAAGAACATCGAGCTACAAGTGGCTGGACAGAAAATTAAAACCATCACATCAGGAACCCCCCGCCCCCTCCCTACATTGATATACATGAGCGTAAATGTTTCCTATTTCATAAAAGGAACACGATTTAGTTGAAATGTCATGTTTTGGATAAATCAGTTTTCTTTCCAACCACTGAGCTGTGTCACATTGGGTGAAATTATAATAAAAACGTATGAAAGTTTAAACATGAATGGCATTTCACACGGTGGTTTTCAATTTACAGGAGAAAGCTTTAAATTAAATACGTTTAGAAAATATTAACTTCATTCAAAAGGAAGCACAACCTTCAATTTCATCAGAGAAATTCATCTTGTCTGTTATACTCGTGAGGTTAACTACATCCTGTTGAATTAATTGAAATTCAAACTGTCTAAACAGGAAAATTCCTAAGGGTGTAATTTCTAGACGCCATTATCGGTGAAATAAAGAACCTCCTATCCGAGCTGACACGTCACAGCAGATCTGATATCTTTAAAAGTGATTCATAATATGGGTGAAAGAAATAATATGTCCTTAAGGGAAAAAAGAAAACATCTAATAACACATCAGCGAACACCGATCAGATTTGCTAACTCACACAGTTTACAAAGTTAATGGGCACAACGAGAAGATAAAAAAAACAAAAATCAAAGCTTAAAAATATTCTTTCCCTTCAACATTCAAACCAACTGCAAACACGTAGGTTAAACTGGATGTATGCATTCGGAACCATTCAACACAGGTTAACACGTGGAGACGACGTCCTAACATCCATGAAAATGATTGTTTTTCATGCTGATCAATGATTTCACCCTTGGCTTCAACATGGATAAGCAGAGATTAAAATGTAATGATCCATAAAATTTGATTCAGAGGTTCAAACTCCTGCTAAGCGACTGAGAATTTAGACTCGAACGTCGGAGGGGAGGTTTCGAGACGTTGCCTGCTCCGAGTTCTTCTTGACGTCTGACATTCCACGGAGTCTTCAGAAGCCTGATTCCCAGTTACCTGAGGGCGAGTCCTGAACCTTTTCAAGTTTATCTGACTCGTTTAGCTGAGCGGAACGGAAGGAATCTGCGTGACCGACTGTCGGTGACGCAGGACTTTGGTTCAGAGAGGAAGTGACACTTTAATGTGTGTGTGTGTGATGAGAATGCACGTCAGAGTCGTAAGCGGTGAGAATTCAGTGTGATCACAACACTGGCAGATCGGGTGAAGTCGTGGGAATGCTGCTGAGGCTCCAATGACCGTTTGTTGCTCCTGTCAGGCGAGGGGGGGGGGTAACAGGACAGCCTGGGATCCCTTTCATGTGCAGTCGGAGAGTGAGTCCGCTGACCGGCTGTCTGTTAACAGTTCTCCAGGTAGTCAATGACCCGCGAGATGGACTTCTGTCCTGTGGAGCCTATTTCACACTGTGTAGAAAATAAGAACAACATCAGGAGTGTGAGGGGGACAATATGTGATACTCAGATTTTTCAGAGGATTTTAGATTTTGTCTGCGAGCAAAGAAATCGATGGTTCACATCTTCCTTTCTGACAGAATGAGACCGAAGCTAAATGTGCACATCTGTTAATGTTCAGTTTTATGTTAATGCTTGAAATATTTTGTAATTATCCCTCACATTACTACTTGTTGTGAACAGTTATGCAGCTTGGGTGCACATGAATCCCATTGAATGGATGATTTAATGATGACATTTTGTATTATAATGGCGGTGTATTACTGCCACGGCCTTGTATAAAAGCAAAGTGCCAGTAGAGTGCAAGTGATGTCTGAGCAGCTCGGACATTTTAGATGTAAAAATCCAGAGCGCTTTTGAATATATGTTGGTCACATCCATCGGCTCCACAACCAATTCAGACCTTATGCATTTTCAATCTCTCTTTGTTAACGAGATCAACAGAAATAAAAGCTTTCCTTTTTATCTGTATTCTAGTATTTTCTCAGAAAGGAGGTCCATAGTGTAAAAGCTGCAATTATTTAAAGTTAAGAGGGGAATGCAGAATTGGGCAGAAACACTGGTCATCAAAAGTGTTTATTTGATCCCAGCCACACCTCTGCACAAGAAATGGGCTCAATGGGCCCAATTAAATGGCTTTTGGTAACTTCAATAAAAATGTGCCTGGAGCTGAGGATTGCATCAACACCTCAAGGCGATTACAAAAAAAACCTCCCGAAGAAGAAGTATTTTTATCACCTTAAATATATAGCTCATCTTTTTTCGAGGATTCATCTGATGATGCTTGCTGCTCAACCATCTCCTGCTCAGTTTCTACACCCTCGCAGACCCTTACTCTATAATTAATCTCAACAGTGTCGGCATCATTGTGCAGCACTGATGACACAAAGCATCTCTGGACAGTCATACTCACAGTGAGGTTCATGAAACTCAAGAATTTCTTCAGCATTTCTGTCATGATGGAGAAATCCCCTTTAGGTAGATGCTTTCTCACAGTAGTCACGTTTACCTGGGAGGGACAGATGAAGGGTGGAATGATGATATGAAGATTTTGAAGTAGGAAACAATCTACAGTCGTATCATGCATGTTTGCGATCCTTTCTGATGGACTCACCTGGCTGCCCTGGCACAGACAGCCCAGCAGCAGAGCGGTGTAGGAGGCAGCGATGCTGTCCTCCATATGCTTGCCTGCATGCTGCAGAGCTACAACAAAAACAAGCGAGAAAGAAACAGCTTCACTATTACAGGCATACACAATGCTGTTTTGGAGAGGAGGGTTTCAGACTCATAGCAGGAGCCGCTGAATAGAAACAAACATTGGCTAGAAACATCCTGTGAGGAGTTTTATATTTCTCCCTTATCAGGAGTCAGTGTGTTAAGAAGTGAGAGGTATCACGCATGAGATAACTTCAACACCGACCTTTATTTAGGTCCAACTCTCCATCCTCCTCCTCTTTCTTCTCGGGTTCGCTGTCGTTGGTCTCGGGGGTCTCGGATGCCACCCACTGGATCTCTCCCGACGTCTCCTGCCACTCTCCGCTTTTGTCCAGTGCCGGCTTGGGTGCCTCACAGATCAAGTCGTCAGTCTTGGATTCAGCCAGGATGGCGGCGCGCTCTCTCTCCAGGAAGTTCTAGGAATTAGAGAAATAAAAATATATCAACACCAAACAAACACAGAGGGATCGTCTGCACTGAGAAGATACATCTGTTGATACAGCAGTATAACAGCCTTCATATTAATCAGTTTGACAGAAAAGTGTCTGAACTATCTCCCTGACAAAGCAGGTGACACACTGGATCACCTGTTTAAACACTACACTGATTTTTTTCCTAAGGGCTGCTCATCACTTGCTGTTGCTGTTCACATCCTTACTTCAAAAGAAATCATGATGATCTCTCCTGGAGCCAGGACAAAAACAGATCACAATGACTGCTGTGATACTTATTGAACAGTCCTGGCAGAAAACCTACTTTCACTAGAGCAGCTAGAGCACCGGAGGGGCTGGGCTCTTCAGCCTCGGCTGCCTGAGACTCAGCTGTGCTCTGCGCCGTCGACTCTGCTGTTGTGTCTGATTGTGTTGGGTCGGCAAGTAGCAGCAGGCTGTCCTCCACACAGGTGTCGTCCACAATGTACTCCATGTCCACTAGGCCGTGGCGGTTTTTGGAGCTGTACTCCACAAGGTTTATAAGTAGACCCAGTCCCTGGTGAAAAAATCAGAATACACAAATAAGGCATATGCGGCCACAAACAAACTCAAAGTTTATACAGGTTAGCAGAGCATCGATGCAAGAATAATGCAGTGTTGTTTTATTATGTCCAAAAAGGTTGTACTTACCAGTACTCGTATATCAAAGCGCTGCTCCTGGGGGATGTAACGTGGGACTCTGACGACGCAATTCAGAGCAGTGACAAGAAGTAGTTCCTGCTCACCTGTTTTAGTGCTGCCCCACTCTGAAAACAAGAATAACATCATTATTAACTACTGCAGATATTAACCTTCAGTATCCCGTGAGGCTCCTGAATATTACATTTCATGGCAAACTATGAGTAAACAAACTAGGTTTGAGTGATATAATTAAAGGCCCCATAATAACATTACATTAATAAGACTTAAGATGTTGTAATACTATGAAAATGTATGCATTCAAAGAAACTATAGGGCCCGCAGGTAACCAGTCCATGTGGAGAGCAAAAGAGGCGGAACATATCGACTGTAATGCATCGGCCATCTACTGTTTAATTTATCTGTACTCATTTGATAATAGCTGTTAATAGATTATTAGCCAAAAGGTCTGGAGCAGCTACACCTACACAAAGTATTGGTTTGTGTTTTGTGTGGACAAACGTTAAACTTGTTTAAACTCAGACTGTAAACCGTCTCTGCAAATGGACGACAGTCCTGGCCTGTATATCCACCGTCTACACCGGAAGCCCCAGAATATTTGCCATTGTCCCCAGAGGCTTATTCTTCGCCAGGCAACAGCTGATGGCTCCAAGATTGCTCAATTATTTACTGGTTGTTACACTCCAGGAATTTCAGGCAAAAACTAGCACACACAAAGGCAAGAAAGAGCAAGTGGAAACAATGTAAGGTTGTAAATGAGAATACCATTGTCATGGGTGAGGTTGAGCAGCACTCCTATGATAGCCCTCATACAGTCCTCAACCGCCTTGCCGACGTTACTGAAGCTGCAGTGGGGCAGCGTTGCACCCGACGATGACAGGGAGCTGTTGTTCAATGCCCGGCTGTAGCGCTGGATCATATCCTCACAGTACCGCAGAGCTCTAAAAGGAAAAACAAAATTGTTGAGAGGAATTAAATAAGCAGAAATGACAGAAGAAAACAAGCACAAGGGTGAAAGAAGGGGGGAAGTTCTGTCGGCTTTTGTGCATCAACCCCACTACTGCAATATTAATCCAAGTTTAATCAGTGGTTAAAAAATAAGATCTTATTTGACCTATAATGCCCATTAAGACTACTTGGAAATCTTTATGGGCTCCAACAGTAACAATTACTTAATAATTCATTTCCTTTTACCTACAGTCGATGCAACACTAATTATTCCTTTGCTTCATAAGGTGTTATGTTTTATTTAACAGGTCTCAGTAATAGCAAAAGCTCCATAAGGACACAGTGGAATATGACGGGTACAATAGTGAAACAAAAAGCACAAAGGTAGCCTGACTGAACTGAAATAGAAAGCGCCTCATTATGTGTCTGTGTCCAGTCAATAACAGCCCCGAGCTGTATCTGGTGGTGCTCACCTGGCAGAGGAGACAATGAGCTGCGAGTCTTTGTAGGCAATCAAGTAACCCTGGTTCTCTGGGTTCTGAACTGTCACCTGTCGGCAGAGGACGAAAGAGAAATATAATCAATACCGGAGAAAGAATATTGACATGTTTGAAAACGAGTCAAGAATACAAAAGTGAGGGGACACACTCGCGTGTTTGCCTCAGACTTTTGATCGATGACATTTTAAGTGAGATCCAGTTGATAAGAGACAATCAGCTTTTTAAACAGCCTTTCATCAGTGAAAAATAAAAGTTACCAGCCAATACAAGGCTCTCAGTGCTCAATTACTCATGTCCTTGAGTCTCACTCTTAAAAGACTTTGGAGCAATAGAGAACCCAGTTTGACAGATTAAACCAGCAGTACTTACACTTTCAAGCACTCTCAGACACCTCTCAGCCCCCCACAAAGACGCCACGAGGTTCTCCTTGTCGTCCTCTTGGCTCAAGTTCTGCACGCACTCTTTAACTGCAGACACACAACACAAACCACACGACTATTACACATGCCGGCAGCCACTTCAAAGTCAACAGCTTTGACACTCAACCTCGGAAAAGACATTTGCACATATACACTGGTATAGAGGAAAATGCCCACATTAACATTCCATCTCACACCTACCTTTGTCTACAATATGATCCAAACCTCCCAGCAGCCGCAGCTCTTCTTTGAACCAATCCCCAGCTCTCTTCGAGGTTAGAGAGAGCAGCGTCTCCATGGCAAGGTGGCCAGTCTACGAAAGGAAAACAACAACATTGCATTACATTTTCTGTATCTTTGCAATTGCCTCTTTATTTGGAATTATACTTGTTGAACCATTCAGAAAAAAATCTGAGAGTGAATAGTTTACAACCCAGAGGTTAAGCTTTTTCTTATGAGCTACAAAGGACAACACACCGTTATGTTTTCCAGGTCGAGATGCTTATTGTGCACAGTCTCACACAACTTCCTGATCTTCTCCTTGACCTTGGCAACCTCCTTCTCTGTGAGCTGATCGTGGTGGCCTGAGTAGTCGTGGTCCATCTCCAGCAGCTTAATCATGAGCTCCAGACACGCCCTGTCCAGATCCATGTTAAGACGATCCCGACTCAGAATATACATCAGGGCAGCTGTGCACAGACCAAGATTCTGGTGGAACGACAGAGACAGACATTAACAAAACGGTGCAGCACATACTGAGGTCAGACAAGGTGTCTATCAGTCCATCACACGGTAAACAACAAGAGCAGTAATTATTAAAAACCTTTAAAAAACATAACAGAAACAATGCTGACACTTTTCAGGGAGACTTAGTATAACTGGAAAAGCAGGTCACAGAAAAGAGTTTTACTGACCGGGTGTTGCGGTGAATCACTGATCATATTGAAAACCGTTGCCACTTTCCCTCTGGCTCGCAGGTGCATCCTGAAACCGGGCATGGCACACCTTGTGGCCAGGCTGATTATACTGCAGCAGGGACAGAGAGGGAGGAATAAATGAAGGATTGTACATCTGGTGGGTGAAATATTTTTCAGTCTAAAAACTATGAGGAATGATGGAATCATGTGGAGCAGCCCACTTCTAAATCCCCATCACTATTTCTGATTCCTGTCACCAACGTGGGCTGTTGTGTATTTCTACCCTGTCAAAAATGTTCACCCTGTTCTCTCTTCACAGCTAAAGCCTGAAAAACATCCCAAGGCTGGACTCCCTGCAGCGTTTTCTGTAGCCAATGTTGTCTCTCGTGAGCGGTTCTCAATTTCCACAATACAAAGGCTTCGCCATTTTCCAGAAAACACATTTTATCCTGGCATATTACCTCAACTTTCTCAACAATAGAGAAGAGAAAGACAAAATATAGGTATATGTACAGTGCATTATTTTGTTCATTTGCTATATCATTTAATTCATTTTTTGTGTTATTTCTAGATAATAAAAACGAAAACACTAATTACACCACAAGAGGATTCTTAATCATAATCTCTTCCTGTCAATGTTATATTGCATCTGAAGTCTGAAAATAATCTGGTTATTCGTAACTTTGTATTACTGCCTCCTGTCGCTGATAGCATGGTAATCATTATATTCAGGTTAATTAGGGACAGTTGCAAACATTTTAAAACTCTGATCAACTGTTCCAGCTGTTCCTCAAATTGCTTTTTAAATAGTTGTATCTTAAACAACTGTTGGGAGACAAACTCTTCTAGTATTCATTCAATTTGTTGAGATATTTCTTACCAGTAGAAATCAGTAGCAACAATTGACCAACGGAGGAAAAAAATGTCAGACACCATTTGAAAATGCCACAAAGAAAGCAGCAGAAATGTTTCCTTACCTAAGGCATCTTGTGTTGAGTGGCTGACAGCTCTTCAGTCCCGTCTCCAGGTACTCAAAGTCATCTGTGAACTCTTGGTTCTCTCCGAACTCCACCACATCGTTGAAGTGCTTCACGTGCTGCACCACAGTGTACAGCTGGTGAAGGAGGAGGAATGGGGTTAATTACAGTTAATTGGGAAGCAGTGCATTTGTCTGGAGATATAATCAACAAGCACACACAAACATACATTACCCCACTGAGAGAAATCCTATTGTTAAACTCCTCTCTACTGGTTCCATTAGCAGCAATAGCTGACGGTGTTAATACCCGTGATCAGTCTGCTCAGCATGGGGAGTTGGGACCTGATCAGCAGTAGACTCAGTGTGTTTACCAATAGCAACAGTCATGCTGTGTGTGTGCTCAGCATGACACAGGAGGGAGGACCTCATCTTAAGACAGCCCCAGTGTTTGGTGACAGCTTAGCTGAAGCCATTTTACCTCGGGGGGGATCTACGGCAAACAGATCGATCTGCGGCCGGTGAGCCCATCTGTAAATGACACTAGCTGTAGGGGAGTTTAAATTAACAGCAACAGTTTTCACTGCCACCTCCAGCCCACACTGGGGTTCAAATAAACAATAGTGGGCTTGACATCATGCTTCAAATGAATCCTACGCATTTACGGCATTAAATAATAAAAGCAGCTTTTGCAAGTCTAAAATATGCAGGTTTATTCTTTGCATTGTGCAAAGAAATGAAGTGAGAGGTGAACACAAATAAGAACTTAACCACAAATGATTTTCCTCCGCATAAGAAATCTAAATATACCACAATGTTCCCAAAAACTCACCTCCTTGTGCTCCTTCCTGCATTTGAGCGCCGTGACAATATCCTGGTTGAGTCGCGTGGGGAGGGTCTCTGACTTAATAACTTTGGGCGGAGGTGGGGGGGCTTTGAATAGGCCGTCGTCTTTATTGGAGTTGCTGTCTTTGCTGCTGCTTGATAAAATGGCCTAAGGAGGAAAAGAGGCGGAGAAATGGAGCTCATACCAAAGCCACAAAATCTGTTTAATGACATGTCTGGAAGATTTACCTCAGCCGAACAGGCTGTTAAGCACACAAGTCTTGAATACGTGTTGTTAACAGACGTCAACTGCGTTCGTCTTAAGTTAACAACAACTTTTAAATCTTAGTTGCCAGACTGTGATTAAGTTGTCTCTAAAAACTATAATTCCATTAAATGACATCAACACACAATTAATAAGTAAACCTTGGTTCACTTGTCTGGTAAAGTTCCGGGTGAACAGAAAGAGACTAATTATAGTAATTCATTCACAAGTGCTGATTATTAAAAGAACAATTATCCTGTATTGTGGAAAGTAGAGAATGGGGAATTCTGCAACAAATGGTACTAGCTATTAGCATTTGCTTTACATAACTCTAATATTGCTGGCTTTGCTCGTGTGCAAATTTAACGCATACATTTGAAAACAAACTTGTCAGCACAAATTTATAGTTATCCTGTGCAAAAAGACACAATACAGCTAAACATAATATATATAACCACACAGCAAATTATATCTTACTGGAGCAGTTTGAGCTCGAGAGAGTGGAGGCACGGGAATCTCCTCAGGTTCCGGTTGGTTCCAGTGGCGAGCGTTGTACACGGCCTTAGCAGGTGACTGAGACAAAAATTTACAAGATTAGCTAAATGGCTCGACATGATGTTTGTTTCATGCACATTTAAGTATTATACTAAGAGATAAACATAATTATGATAAAACTCTTTTAACACCTAAGGCTGAAGCCCGAATAGGCTAAAAGGGTCTCTGTGTGGAATCACCAAACATTTTAACTGCACCATCATAGATCTTAATGAAATTTGCCCTCACATCCTATTAAATCAGTTTTACATAGCATCATCTTAAGAGAATACTCACCTCAATATAAAAATTACAGTATAATTAATTATATCAGTTTAATTTGAATTGTGTAAAATAATATGAATCTTAATTTCACAAAAGTTTGCTTATAATTAAGGAAAGAGAAAGTTTGGGCTTTGGTTTTTTTGTTGTTGCTGAGATATGAAACTATGATGCAGTGACTGTTTTATATTTTGCTCCTCGCTTAAAAGAATAAAGATACTTTTGTTTTTTTTTTAAGATTAGAGTCTTCTGACAACTTAAAAAATAAAAAGATTTAAGCAACAAGTCCATATTAATCTCTATGAATCATTCTGGCATAAAACTGAAGTTATTGTTGTGAGTTAGTGCAACTGAACAGATAAATATTGCATCATACACTCATGATGATAGACTAAGACAACAGCAGCCTAAGTGTGAAGCAGAACAGTCCCTGAGCACACAAAACATTTCCTGAAAACACATTGTGCAACTCAATTATATATCACAAAGACACTGTTTTGAGTTTTGTTGATGACAGAAGCACTAAACACACAGGATTAGGAAGACAGTCCACAAATAACCCAAAGCCACAACAAAACATGATTCAGACAAACAAAGCAAATGTAGGCATTAGGGCTGCCACTAACGACTATTTTTCTATCGATTAATCGGACGACTATTTTATCGATTAGTCGATTAATCTAAACGACTAATTTTCCTCCAAAAAAATCAAATTGACCATTTCATTTCAGTTTCAGTTTTTTACAAACTGTATGTCATCGTATAATGCAGCACAAAACAAAATGTAAACAAAGGCTCAAATATTAAAGTGCAAAACTGTAGGTTTAAACTAGCAACTCCAACGTGATAAAAATAAATAAAAAAGAGGGCATATAAGTTAAGTCAGCAGTGCAACTCAAAAAGATATCAAAGTTTCTATTTAACCCCTTATCAAAATAAAAAAGTTATGTCTGCATATTAAACAAAGTGCAACAAGTTTAAAGTATAAGAAACAATGGTGTCCAGCTCAAAATCAAACTCAAACGTTAGTTAGACATGCGTGTTGTAATGTAAGAATGTCAGCATGTCAACATGTTCTGGACTCAGTCTAGCGGCCCCCCCTCCCCCCACGCGGGCGCCGTAGCTGAGGTGACGCGAGAAGGACCCGACTCGCGTCCAGGGCCGCCGTCCGCACCTGCGACGGACACCGCCCCGCGGTCCAAGAGAAAGGAAGCCCCCGCACCAGCGACGCCATGAAGCGCCGTGGACGAGGACCCCCCCCCCCAAAAAAAAACAACTTGAGGCGGGCCGCACACCGAGCCTCCGGCTGCGTGGAGGGGAGGGGGGCGCCGGGGCGACTGCTGCCCCAGCCGCGGCATGCATAGTCTATCGCGGCTGGTGCCCAGCGGTTTTTAAAAAAAAATGCGTCGACGCATTTTATACACGTCGACGCATTTTCAGCGTCGACGTAATCGATGACGTCGTCGAATCGCGGCAGCCCTAGTAGGCATTACATAATATAGCACAAATCAAAGCCGAGTTATCGGGTAAATATTGAACTGAACAAGCTGTAACGTTCAGATCCCCCTCAATAATAAGACCATACAGTGATACTGAACACACATTTACCCCTTTCATGTGAGGCTGCTGTCACAGATTAATCCCTTGGCATCAGTGTTCAGAGACCCAAGTATGCAACAGTGGTTTTAGCACACATTACTGCTTACGCAGAGTTGGATTACACTAAATGACATCCAAATAAATTTAGGTTTCAATTCAGCCGTTCTACCGCCTACTTGCTCTATTTTACTCTGCTCGCTCCCATTATCTCTATTTTTAGACAAGCTGGGTACTCTGTTACGTAATTGTCATTTAAACATCAATAAGAGACGGCGAGTTCAACCCTGGTTGGAAGGAAGGTCGTGAAGGCAGGTTAGATAACACACCTTGACCCGGTTATATTGATCACAGACTGCTGTTAAACCTGAGTAAATCTCAATAGGTCAAGAGATTCATGCCTGCTCAGTCTGAGTGAGTAATTGCTAAAAAAAAAATCTAATAGGCAATTATTCCACAAAGGAATTGGTGCATAATAAAGGGCATAAAATTACTTTTGACTGAAAGCAGGCAGACCATCAGAAGGTTTCTAGCATGCTCATTTACCTTTTTGGGTCCACTGAAGATTTTCTTGAATCCAACATCCTTGGATTTGTCACCCTGCTTCCCTGAGCGTCCTTTCTGCCCCTCAGGACCTCCAGGACTGGATTCATCATAGTCCAAATTATCTGTTGGGAGAAATCAAATGGGTAATCTGGGTTATCTGAAATCTTCCAGTAATAGAAAAAAAACTTGTGCTATGAATCTCGATCACAGCTTCTGATTTAATATCTCCTTTGACGTAAGCCTGCCCACCTGTGTTGCTGCTGGCCGCACTGTCCTGAGAGTCACTGGTATGAGGGCTGTCCACACTGGAGCATAGAGCGGCCAGGGCTGCAGCCGCCTTCTTGGCTTTCTTCTCTTTGGCCTGAGAGCTCTCGTCATCACTGTCACTCTCACTCAGGTCATCGAAGCCGAAGTATTTGATCTTGTAGTTACTCTTGCCTGCCATGGCGGCATCTGAGCCGTCCTCACCCTCCTGGTCCTCTTTGTCCTCAAAGCCAAAGAACTCTAGCTTGGACTCAGCCTTGGTCTTCCTTGTCTTTGTCTGAGTTGGTCGGAACCTGTGAAGATACAGCGAGGGTCTGTATTGTTGTTCTATTACACTGAGACATGTGGAAGAAAGGGGTAAACTGGAGCATGGCAAGCATAACAAAACACACACATTGAAAGTAAACGAATAAAACAGGATTCAGAGGTAGGCGTCCAAAGTTTTTTGACAACAGAGAACTGAAAAGTTTTCCAAATAAGATAAAGGTTGCAAGACAACACAGCACTATTGTTTAGAACCCACCGTAACATAATAGATAATGGACCTATAATAAAACAATGCTAAATACATGTAGACAGCATCTTAAAAAGAAAATGTGTCTCTCCTGCTTAAATTCAGTAACAGGTAAGTGGATGATTTAGACAGACATTAGTTAGTGTCAGTCCTGTCATGACTGTTAACATACAGAAAGCTTTGGTACACCAAGACGTCTGTCAAAGCAAATACAAAGCCTCTTTGCTCTGCTGTGTGTGTGAGACGTTTCGAGCTGAAACCCTCTGTAAAAAAGGGTTGGGATAGGAGAGGTCAGGTGGCTAAGAAGCTGTCAACACTTAGGCTGAAGAGGCACCTCCCTGTGTTATAACTGAAAAGAAAACCCTGCTATCATCCATTCCCACGCTTTTAAAGGAAATCAGCAAGCTATATGTGAAGGGTTTTGAATACAACTTTGTGATGTCCATTATGCAGTAACTTGAGACACGTAGAAATGCAAAAGATTACCTGTTAGTTTTGGGGGGTGGAGCTTCAGACTTCTTCTTCATCTGGCCCACGTCTTCAGCAGGGGCAGCAGGAGTGACCAATTCATCGCCACCTCGCTCAATTGAGTCCTGGATGGTGACGTTGCACACGGATAGACAGGACGGGTGCAGAACTGTATAATCCCGAACTCTGCCACCGCCTCTGCCTGGAGGCTTGGCTGCTGCTTTAGTACCACTAGCAGTACTACTTGCACCAGCAGGAAGGACACTGTTGGGTTTGACTAGGGCACCTGCAGTTTCACTGGGCTTATCGTTGTTTTCAGCAGGTTCAGAGGCTGTTTTGTTTAGCTTGTTGGGCCGCTGGTATTTCTTGGGGTTAGAGGCCCTAAGGGTGAACGGGGATGGGGGGATGTTGTCCACAGGTGGTGGTGGAGGCTGTGCGGGTGGTTCCAGCTCAGCACTTCTCATCTCGTCTGATGGCAGATCATCATAAGGGGAAGACATTTGAAAGTCTCTGCCACCACCTGGTGCACCACTGGACTGTTTAAGGTAGGTGCCTACATTGGGAGAGGACCTCTGGGATGCTGAGAATTTCTGATCAGAAGGGACTGCGTTTGAAAAAGAGGCTGCACCTGCAAGTTTCTGGTTGCTTTCTGGTGTGCTTTTGAACCGTGACTGGGCATTTTTCACAGCCTTTACTTCAAGCGTTTGCTTACCTATGAAAGAAGAAGACATTTACAGATGGTTACATTAAAAAACTGACATCACAACCTAATGGGAGGCAGAAATGCAGAAATCTGCAATGAATGATGAAAAAACAGGTATGCAACAAACAGAGCAGACTATTAAGTGTGAATACATTCGCTGGGTTGACACATTGATTACATACTTGTGAACGAAGCTGCTGAGCTTGCAGAGCCCTGTGCAGAAGTCACAACAGCAGCCGCCCCCCCGCCCTGCACTGCAGTCGTCTTGGACACATCCCCTTCGTTGACTTTCGACTGGGACAGGCTGTGGGAGGTCACGGTCTTGGACTCATCGTCGCTGTCGAACCCGAATGGGTCGTCTTCACTGTCACTGTCTTCAACTCGGGGTCTCTTGAGAAGCTCTGAGGCGTCCGACTTTAACAGAGGCCTCTTGGCTCCCAGCTTAGCCTTGTAGGTGGTGTCCCCCCATTTGGTGGTCAGAGTGGACCTCTTATTGGAGAAGACCTCTTCAAATTTGGAATTGGCCTCCCCTCCCTTGCGGTTGTATGTTTTACCGAATCTGGATGTCATGTTGGATAGTTTATGTTACATATTCCCTGTAAAAGAATGCAGAAACATCGTCAACAAATGCCTCAGCCAGTGCATATAAATGTGTGTGACAGTTGAATTAATAATAATGTTAATATACATACAGAGTCACGTTTGAGCCACGTTTTAAAACGAGTGTTTTCGTAATCAAAGTGGCAAAAATGTGGCTCTTTAATTTGACGTTAGCTTCTGAGTCAACTCCTGTTTAGCATGGTTAGCTCAAGCAGCGTAGCTTTGCAGATAAGGAATGATTCGTCGTATCTGCGCAACACAACAGGAAGCTAGGGCCACTCAGATTAACTTTAATAAAGTTAAACCCTAATTAATGACACGACAATTACCCTGGCGTGTGGGGGGAAGCTAAGCTCTGCTGCGTGTGTAAACTCTTCCCCAGGCCTTCTGCTGCAGCTGGTAAAGTTACCATAAACTTAGCCGTTAGCTTCGACAAGGCTAACTTCCTATGCTAACGCTAGCCCCGCAGAGCTGTTGGCGTAAAATCTCGGGTAAAACCCTGCCTTTTGGAAATATGGTGTTAAAGTGCAGGCGAATTTAAGGGATTATTGTCTGAAAGAAGCAGAAGCACCAACTCGTACCTTTAAAACTCCGGTGACAGTCCGCTTGTTTGTTAGCCAGCCGGCTAGGCCCACCGCGGGAATCAAGCGGGTAAAGTCGGTCAAACGCTGTGGAAACAACCCGAAGAAACGCGCCCGTGGACCGGAGATACCCCAGCGGCAACGTGTGTCACCAGAGAACCGCAGCCCGCACGCAGCAGTGGCTACTAAAGTCCAAACACAGCGGATAATCCGGACGTTTTGCGTTCTGTAGTGCAGCCGTCGGCCATTAAAATATCCCTCCCTCCTCGCTCCCTGGTGAGACCCCTGTGTGGTGAGAGCGAGGCGACCAATCAGCGGCGGGGATGGTTTTCTGTGCGCTGAGACTCCGTCAGCAAACGCGTCTGTGATTGGTTGAGAGCTGAAGCCATAATAAACGACAGGGGGCACTGGAGGATCACGTTAGTGTTTATCTCAGTCTTACGTTCAAATAACTTTAACAACACGTGACAAACATGTCATGCTCCTGTTTTAAAAAATATGACTGTATCATTTAATTGTTTGTAATAGTTTAAAAGCAAAAAAATCGAATTCACTTCAGAGGTGTGGCCTGTTGCCTTGGCATCTCTCACTGTTTTCTCAAAAATAAACCAGACAATTATTAAGAAAATAAATGACTATAGATTGATTCACATGTGGAGATAACTAGTTGTTCCAGTAGTAGAATAGAAAATCAGCTCCACATTGACCAACTATACAAAAAGCTGATTAATACTGTGGCAGAGAGAGGTCAACATAGTGCAAATAAAGAAAACACATGCAAATAGAACAAACACGTGCGAATTGAGAAAACAACTTCATCGACACATGCACTGCAAAAAGTCACAACACATGCAAATACAGAAATGTTTCCAGGGGGCCCAAAAAGTGATGAACCTGGCTGTAGGTCAATGTTTTGTGAAGTTCCATCATCACTGACGACTCTGAGCAGCAGACTTCAGTAACTTCACAAAGCATTGAACTACAGCCAGGTTTTTTAATTTGCACGTGTTTTCTTAATTTGCAGTGTGCCTTGAACTCTCTCAGTGTACGTATCTCTCACAATTTTCTGAAATTTAGAATTTAAAACGAAATTAATGTCATTGTCTTTCATGTAAATGTGAAGGTGGATGAATGTGATCTTATTGTGTGATAGTCAATGTCTGTCTACATTATGTGTGTACATTATGTCGCCCGATTAAGATGTACAATGCAATTCAGCGTAACTCAGCTTTAACATGTTCCTTTATGTTTGTGTATTGTATAATATCTTTAGAATATATTGATAAAGTTGCCACAATTCCCATCAGTGGTGTCAAAGGTGATCAATACGGTTTAACTTAGAGAAGAAATATGATTCTATACGGCCTGGTTTGACTATTGTGCGCTCACTGGACAGAATGCTCAAATATCTTGAGAGTTCTGGAAAGCGATCACATCACCAGCATTGGCACTGGTCTGGGGCCCAGATGGTGTCAAATGAATAAATGGTGTGTTATAAACATTCCGGATCTGCAGGGCAAAGCGTTCCCAACTGTATCAACACAGAAATGACCATTACTCGAGCGGACAGACATCACAGCATCTCCTCCACACAGCGTGTACGTCTTCATAAAGACCGGGGCGTGGGGACACTTGTGTGAAAATGGCTTGTCTCAGTGCAGAAACAGAAGGGTAGTAATTTCCCTTGGGAGCCATTTAAAAGGTTTTCGATGTATTTTGAATTTTTCTTTCCCCATATCACCAAAAGAAAATAGAATAACTCCCATTGTGTAGGAGTCTGGATTTTGTCCATGTCAAGGGGTCAGAGTTAAGTCCCGCAGCTGTTCTCTAAAGCGGTGGAATATCATGATATCAAAGAGGAATATTATTATTTCAGACCGGAGGCTTGCTCAGTCTCTCAGATCCTATGGTCATGACGCAACATTTGGACAAAGATGAAATATGAAACTGATATTCAGACAATGCTAGTCAGACATAGAGCTACAGATTTTTAGCACCTGCGTGCATTCAGACCAGCAGAGACCCCCCCCCCCCCCCCCCCCCTCTCGTCATCGCTCAGAGGTGGTGAGGTAATGTGGCCAGGCCCTGCAGTGACTGATGGTTCAGAGCTCAGGTGCTGGCCGTCGAGCAACCATGACTTCATTGACAGGCAAACTTCACAGCTGAGTATACATGCTACAAACGTATACTGTCATCGCTCTGAGTGTTTTGCACCCTGGGGATGAATGACTCAACATTCGTGTCATTGCCAAGTGAACTAAAGAAATAGAATTTAAACTCAGTGCTTAACTTCTGTCTGAAATATTTGCAAAACAGCTGCATGGGTAAATTAAGGCAAGAGACTGCAATACTGATACAGAACCATGAGATGGCGGAAACACTTCCAGTCACATGTCTGCCTCAGTGTGTTTGGTTTTATTTATTTTCACCTTTGCCCTTTGACCGCAAATATGTGAATATATCAACTTAGTGTCCTGTTTAACATTATATTTCAAAGATGTCAAATTATTTTTAAATGTCGCGTGGATCCTTAAAATAATATGTGATTTTGATGCATGTCTATCGGCTGCCAAACATCATGGGAAAGCATTTCTCTGTAATACAGCTTCCATGTGGTGTATGGGAATGGAAAAAAGGGAGGGTGAAGGTTGAATATACACTGGTTATTAGAGCGCTGGTCTGCAAATCAAATGTAAAAACTGCAAAGCCACACTGATGAATGAGAACATATGTCCCTTTGTCTTTTAAACTTATCATGAGACTCTCTTGAAGTTCAGTTTAACCTCTGTGCAGACAGACCATTCGTTTGGGTCGGATCCAAGAAGAAAACTCAAGCTTCTGCACAGTTTTTCCATCGCAGATTTCCCCGTTAATGTTTTTTCACTCAGGGATTGTCCTGTGTGTCTTGAAGCTGTTTGTACTGCGTAGTAGTTTCTGTTGTTCTCAAGAGGTCTACTTCACCGTCTCCGTCCATCATTTATGTGGCAAGCATGTTCATGGGAGCCCCACATCTGTGGCCACTACGTAGTGGTTGGAATCTCTGTTTGGCTCGTACTCCTGTCTCTGAGGTCAGCCTGCAGAGCCCCTGGCCCAATAATCACACCAGTCGCATATCCAGCCCATATGAAGTCAATAAAATCAAATTTAAACCAGATCCTGATTGGTTTTATGTCCCCCTTGTGTGTGTGTGTGTGTGTGTGTGTGTGTGTGTGTGTGTGTGTGTGTGTGTGTGTGTGTGTGTGTGTGTGTGTGTGTGTGTGTGTGTGTGTGCACGAGCAACGGTTACGGAAACCGTAAGTTTATATGTGTTTAAAGTGGATAGAGATGGAAAGAGAGAAAATGAGAAAGTGAGCATGGTGAGTGTCAAAACAAAAGGTCAACCCTTTATTTCTTTTTCCAGGATACAGCACAAAATCAACATTCTTCAGTACTTAAAAAAGGAGTTTAGAAAACAACAATTATACAAATTAGATTTGCCCCAGTGAGTCTATAAATTGTTTTAAAAGGACTGACTCAGCAAAAAGTCAATATTAAAAAATACACAAGAAGAAGCAGAGAGAAACAATAAGCCGATAACCAACGTCTTATGTCTGTGGCCGAACAGTAGTAGCAGTGATGAAAGCATTGAAGACTAAAATTGAAAACACACGTGGAAAACAAAGTAACAGCACTGCTTTTAGAGCGTCTGTGCAGTCCTTCCTTTCAAGGCAAAACCAGAATTTTCCTGGATGTGTGGCGCCACTGGCTTTTAGCCACAGGGAGAGGGTGTGTCAGTGAAGCCCATCTCCATTATAAGGTCCACTGGTGATAAGTGAAACTTAGCTCCAGCTCCTGTGGTGGGATGTTTTTTTCTTAATGTATTTTTGGAGGGTCAAGGGTCGATCTCCATCGGAACAACGGTGAGGATGGCGTCCTCGTTTCCACGGCGCACGACTACTCTCAGGGTTCCTTCCTTCTTGATGGCGGCGCTGACATCGGTGGCTGTTGAGATCCTCTGGCTGTTGATGGAGATGATGACGTCGTGCTCTTTCAGGCCAGCGCTGGAGGAGGGAAGAGGAGGAGAGTTGTGTTGTGGGTAAGCAGAAAAAGATTTTCAAGCCATATATTCTCATCTGACATAAGAGTCCACCCCTTGACGTGGATCCACACCAAAATTCAATGAGTCTTTCCCTGACCAATACTTTATCCCTCCACCAAGGTTTGTGGAAATCCATGCAGTTGTTTTTGTGTTATCTTGCTATTACATAGTGTTACAATAATCACGTAAGGAAACAGTAGGTTAATAGTCAGCAGATGTAACAGCTCAAAAACAACACATGATGTGTTTCTAATGTTTTAAATAAACAAATAGAAGTTGTACATCTGTGATCTGTGAGCACAATCTTTGTCAGTATAACATCTGTTTACTTTCATGATGCAACGATAATGACGGAATGAGAGCAGAGTTCAGAGAACTTGAGCAAATGAAAACATGTTGAGCAGACGTAGAAAACACACTGAAGAAAACAACCTAGTAAACGTGGAATCATACACAGGCCGAGGCAGTAACCGGCCGCGATATCAAACGCCGACTCCCGACACAGCCGCTTAATCACATCCACATGTAAACACAGACCACCACACCTTCCCTTGTAACAACACAAGTGCAGCTCATTCCCCTCACTAGCCTCAGCTGCTCTCACACCTCCGATGCAGCAAATGGTAGGTTCCCTACTGCAGGGTCCGGATTCCCAAAGTTAATAGACTTTGGGAACAAGTTTAACAGCATGAAAGTGCAGGCTACAAAATAACGCAGGGTTTAAAAGGATCCGCAGAAATGTCATTATGCAAAGAAGCAGGGGGCGACTTGAGCGATGAGTAAACTCTGGGAGAGACCGCTCCGGGGAGGGCTGGGTGAGCAGGAAAGCCACAGAGCAGCGAGTAACCTCCCTGCGTGAGGCTGGGAAGGAAACAGCTGACCTCAGCATCTCCTGAGCCCGACTGCACTGGAGCTGTGGTGGTGGCTGATTGGAGTGGGCTGAAGTTGTGGGAGGAGGGGGATATTTTAGAAGGCCAGGAACTCCAGGCACGCCGGAGTGAGCTGAATTTATGGGCGAGGAAGACAGTTGTGTAGGTGGCTGCGTGTGAGTTTCGAGTGTGTGTGTGTCCATGTGCACGCTTTACAGTGGGTGGAGAGAAATGAATTAAAGGAAAGGAAATGAAATATACTGTCTATTTACATTATGAGAGGCCAGAGGGAGCTCTGTGGAGAGTGATGGGGCTCTTGCGTGGCGTTAATTGCCAAAGACAATACCCCGCGGCTCAGAAAGAGCCAGAAACAACTGGTATTTGCACTTCACCGAAAAAACACAAGTTTGCTGCTAAGCGCACACAATATCACATCTTACACTGCAGCCGGTGTCTTTGCGATGACCTCCATAACGTAGGCTCCAGAGGTGATGTCAGGGAAGTCGTGGTGTCGAGTCTTCAGCTCTTTGGCCAGTCTAGAGGTAGAAAAGAGGACATGGGTTGATACCTCTACATTTTTCATCTGGCAAAACAACATCCAACTTTACACCGCTTATCTTTGGGGTTATGCCTGCGTATCACAGGGCCAAGGTACAGAGACACTTAACACTTAAAGTTACATTTTCATTCACAGCTACGGACAATTTAGAGTCTGTCTTTGGACTGGGAGGAAACCAGAGTGCCTGGAGAAAACCCACTGCATGCAAATGTATAAATGCCAATTATACAGCAGTAAGTGTCACATAATCCAATGGGCATTTTAATTTATTTCATTTAATTAATTGATATAATCACACAAAATCTTTGTACAGAGTCATTATCTGGCATGTATAGGCCTGCACAATCTCCCCTTTCTATTGGGATAGGTATGTGACATCTCTGTCATTTAAGTTTTGGTATCTAAGCCACTCTGTTATTTAGTTTTTAAATTTATTTGTTAGTTGAATAGTATCATATGCAAAACTACGTCTGATGTTCTATTTGTGCAGCAGCAGCTCCACATATCTAAGGATTTGTTTATTTGCTTGCGTTTGTCAGAATAAACTGAGATCACCTCCGAAGACATTCATGTTCTGGCCTCTCCAGCAATAAATCACAAAGCAGACAACGCTAGACTCCAGCGGTTACACAGCCTACACACACAGACGTCTTCCTGCGATTCGAACTGGGAACCTGTCTTGCTGTGAGGCGGGCGTGCTAACCGCTGCACCACCGTGTCACCCTCCAGCAAAACAAACTAACAATCTGAATGTCACACTTTAATGTCGTCCACAGTAAAATAAAGGGAATCATTCACTGCATTTCTACAGATTTCAACTCACGATGGAGTGAGAGTCATCATCCTCACACCGATGTATTTCTTCTTAGCCGCTGCTCTCCCTGGAGACAGAAAACAACACAACACAAATACAATCATTCATCCTCTTGCCTCCACCACGCTGGCCTCTTGGTTTTATGAAGTCATTTACTGACCTCAGAACAATTTAAATCCCCCCAGTGTGTTTTGTTTTCTGTATATGACTGAAAGATATATTACTTTGGACCAGACTGTTGATCACTGATCGCCTCACTAATCTTAAACACGTCTCGCAGGGTCGTGTGCACATGTTCACATCTACATACTCCGTCTTGTTTATGTTTCATCATAAATTTGGAGAGTCTTGTTTGTTTAGTTATTTCATCACACTAAAAATTTAAGTGAGAAGTCATGTTGGCAGCCACATATAAAATACATGTGTGTGCCGGTGCTGCGGCCAAAACACACTGGGGTGTAGAGCAGAAATATAAAATAACACATACAGGCATATTCCTCATTGTAGTTTATTTGTAATCTCATAACACTGTGAGGTAATGCTGGGCACAGAATCATAAAACTGAAAAATTTACTCAAGAAAGCACAGAAAGATGCTGTGCTCGATAAAATGCTCCTTTACTGAATGAGCACAAGATCTTGGTCCAACTCTCGCAGCCAACTTTCAAAATCATAACAGCTTTAGAATCGATTAAATGAAAACACAGGGAGTTGTGTCGGTGACAGCTCGTACCTCGGGACTGTCTGTCGTAGGCCTCGTCCAGGAACTCCCGAATTTTGTCTGAGGGAATCGCAAAGGAAATGCCGGCCGTCACTTTCAACGTGTTGATCCCGATCACCTCGCCATCCTGAAACAGCAAACTCCCACTTAGCTTCTTGTAAAAACACAACTGTAAAATTAATATTCGGATTTTGTTTTTCACTTACCAAATTTAACAGAGGCCCTCCGGAGTTGCCGTACTGTCAAAAAGACACAGCACTTATTATTTATGTTCGTAGGAATGACTTGCACAATAGAAAAATCCTCTTCTTTTACTTACATTGATAATGGCGTCCGTCTGAATGTACTCCATGTCTGAATTGCGAAGGCCCAGCTCTCGTCCCCCTCGCTGGGTGGTGCTGACGATTCCTGTGGTGACGGTGTTCTGGAGGGAGAACGGGCTGCCGATGGCCACCACAAACTCCCCCGGCCTCAGGTCCGAGGAACGGCCCAGCGGCAGCACTGGCAGCTTGGTCTGCAGGAGGAGATACACAAGGGGACAGCGTTCATACAACTGGAGGCCAAAGCTATTGAGAAACAGAATGGAGTCATGGGCATGTGCTGAGTATGAACATGGAGACGAGTGAGTAGCTCGGCCTGGGCCACTGAAAGAGGCGGCTGTGGCAGAGATGGTGGAGCAGATCATCCAGGAACCAGAAGGTCAGTGGTTTGATTGTATGAGTGAATGTGACTTTAAGTGGTCATAAATGAAACACTTTTATTAAACAGATGAACAATAATAAAAGCTGATTGTCCAGTTTAAGGTTATATACTAAAATGTTCAGGTAAAAAAAATTGTATTCTGCATGTAAAAAACATGTGTTCTGATATAAATAATCTGTTTAATATAAAGTTCAGACTGAATTAAAGTGTCGACTGATTTGTAAAGAGTCAAACTCAGTGTTGCTTCAACTGGACTGACTATACAGATCTCTGAGACTCTACAGAGCTTTCAGGACACATGATCATGTGTTTCATGAGTGGACAGTGGTAAAATAATTTCAGCAAAACCTCAAGTGTTTTAAACACAACCCACTCAACGCTGCGTGGCAGTTCTCCCACATTAAAACAATTACTGCTTTCTCAGCGCAGGGAGAAGTGACATTGACGCCAAACATCTCAACTCACATGCTAAAAATAATCCAGATCAGAAGCTTATTTGTTGGACTCTTGCTGACAAATCACTTTAATCACATATGTGTGCCAACAAACACAGACGTCGGAGAACTGACGGATGCACAATGACGACCTTAAGCTCTGGTTAACCCGGCTTCAGTGAGCAGTGGAAACCAGGCTGCAGAGAATTGTCTCTCCAGACAGAGAAAGGATATATTTATCCATCCGCAGTGACAGTTTCCTTTTCTGAATGAAATCATCAGTGCCGGGCAGTGCCCACGCACAGCCCAGAGTGTGTGCACAGACCCAGAGCCCCCGACGGCATGGCCAGCACTATCCCAGAGAAAGAAAGGGATCTGAGCTCCCCCGGTGTATCCATTTTGTTTACTCAGGGATATAAATAGGCGTCGGTGGAGGCTGCAAGGTAATTTAGACAGAAACACAAGCTGGCAAACACCGACAAAAGGATCCCGGGAAATATGCAACATGCACACCCAGACGTATCGCAGGCAAATCACAAATCATATTATTCTCAGTCATAAAACACGACACTTCCATGCCTGTGCCTGCTTGCGTACATTTTTCTCTTTTTATGGATGTCTGCAGTAGAAAACATTAAAACCCTCACAACAGACGCCTGAATTAAAAATGTAGTTTATGCAAAATTAGAAAATCTTTTTGTGAGAAAACATTCAACGCACACGTTTGAATCATTTGTCGGTTTGTCGCGTGACAACGATCTTGACCCCTGAGGTGAAGTTATAATTAGAAGATGACAAAGATAGTGATAGCCAGTAACTGAGAAAGAGAACCTTTCAACCGTACATTCCACCTTATACCTTACACACACACACACACACACACACACACACACACACACACACACGCACACACACACACACACACACACACACACACACACATACACACTCTCACAAATTCACATCTACATGCATGGACGCACACACACCTACACACACACACCAAGATACACACACAACTAACACAGATGTCCGAGGCCGTGCTCCTGGTGCCTTAGGGCTTGTTTGTACAATGTACGGATGTTAAAAGCAAACACACACACACACACACACACACACACACACACACACACATATGCACACAGGCTGCAGAAGTGTGTAAATAAACCTGAGGAAAACATACATTTGGCAGGTGCAAACACACAAACAGGCACCTGACAGGGGAGAAGCAGTGTGTATAATCACCCCCGCTCTCCTCCCCCCTAAGAGTATAACCAGATGGAGAGAGGAAGCAAGAGGAACACACACACACACACACACACACACACACACACACACACACACACACACACACACACACACACACACACACACACACACACACACACACACACACAGAGAGAGCTGAGAGAGAGAGGACGTCAGGTGGATGTGAGTCACTGCCAAGACCTTCAGGACTCACACTGCTGGTCACCATGATTACCATAACAGTTAGTGATACCACCGCTGCCATGGTGACTGTTGCTATCAGCTGAAAACCTTGTATCTTCAAAATGTCACCTATGAGGACTTGTCTAACTTGTCTGCTGTAAGCGCAGTTTTTGCAGTTTATAGTTTATAGTCTCTGTCTTGCAAACACAAAACCACAACACATTCAGATAGATCATGCACAAGAGCAAAATTCATCAGTTTGCCGACAAGCAAGCTGAGCAAACACCGAAGATGCACGACGTTGTGAAAGACCTTTAGCTGACACATCGCTTACTGATCACGACTGCTCAGCATTCTGGACTCATGACTCGTGGAAAACCATCCCGCTGTGTAAGGTTCGACTCTGCTGACCACCCAAGTGACTCACACCCTGCTATTTTTGAAGCACTGGTCCTTCACCCAGTAGAACGACAGCCACACGTGGAGGAGGGCAAGGTGAAAAGAGGGGAACAACAAACACCACAAACCACAGGAAGGGAGTTTGAGAATGTGAGAGGAGTGAGTCAAACCCAGTTCTGTTTGATATTTCATCGATGCATGCAGCCCGCGCTGGACTCAAGCGGCTCCTGACCCAAATCTTTTATTTCTTTTTTCTTTTTTGGGGTTTAAGATCCAAAACAGTTACAATTGGGGGAGTATCTCGGAAAAATCCTTTATAGGCAGCTGAGGAGTTCTGATGTGGTCGACGAGAATAGCCTCTAGTTTCTGAAAATGAAAGCCTCTTGTTTTGCTGGGCTGGAGACCACGTCATCGCCTCACATTGTTTTGCTGGACTTCAGTATGATGCCATCGATTTCTCTCAAATTTTTCCTAAATCAAACCATGTTTTCCAAGTTCTTTAGAGTTCAGATATGAGATGGCGTCAGATTCAAGGAGGGGCGACTACACAATTCTGTTTGTCTTCACCAGAGAAGGAGCAGCAGGAGGCTCGTGGGGAGATAAGTTCCAGACATTTTCTTGTCCTCAGTCGTTTGTCCCTGAGCATAGTTTTGATTCAAAGTTAAGTTATCATGACAGCAGAGGGGCTGTAAAGTCACTTTATAAATCTGTTATTACCTCCATCAGGGAGGTTACATTTTCATTAGCGTTTATTTAGCAGGAATACGTAAAAACAACAGAACCGATTTCCATGAAAGTCTGTGGAGGTTGGAACATTTTTATTTGTTAATTTGTCAATTACTAAGAGAATAATTAATGAATTTGGACAAAAATCTTGTTGTTTATGGGACTGATATCTATAAGTTAGTGAAGATCAAAATAAAAAGCTGGATGTAGGGAATTTAAATGTGTTTTCATAAGGGTTCTAAGTGGCATTCAAGGTATTTCACACTACGCCTTGGTCAATTGGAGTTTCGCTTAAAAAACCATTACACTAACAACCATTTTATGACTAGACGACCAGGTGCAAACTTTAAACCTCAGTCAAACTGGGACAGGCTGTGGCCCTGCTGAGGTGTGTACTTATATGCACACAGACACACACACACACAAAGAGGGAGAAGGTTGCCTGGGCATGAACCCTCACAACCTCGTCTGTAAATTAAAACCCACACACCTGGCACTGCTCAGATATACAGCCTCACCACTTCAAAATACACAGATGAGAGACACAGAGGCTGCTTCGCTTTGGGTCGGTGTGCGTGACCCCAACTCTCTATACGCTCAACTTCACTCACTTAAGCTCCTTTCATATACATGTGACTTCAAAGCAAGGGAAACATGCTTCTATGTGTTCTACCTTGCAATATTCATACATACACTACTTTATAGGGTTTTACTGTAGACGTCCGCCTCAGGGGTGTACTAATGCAGATAAAATGGGGGCAGGTCTCAGCGCGCTCATGTATAATATGAAGTCAGGGGATCAGAAGAGCCGGCTGAGGGGTTGGAGACAGCGGACAGTAGGTGTGGTTGTTTGTGTGTCAGTCTGGATGCTTGTATGGTGTGTGACTCATGTGTATGAATGCCTGTTTGTGCAGGTCTAGTTGGACTGAAAACCGTCAGATTTGTAGGGTGAATATTGTTTATTTGATTTTAACAAAAACAAGTTAGTTGGTTGATTTTCTGGTATTAGCGAGAGATTTCTGAGATAATTACCGTTTGGTACCAGAACTGGTACAGAATCAATTAAAATGTGAACGGTACCCAACTCTTTACTCAGTAGAGTGCATGCCGCCACCAAAATTCCTGGGTATGATGCAGACCTTCAACATAATGTAATGGGTTTTGAAAACAGGGGTGAAAACATAACCTCCTTGGTGAGGGTAAATATCACAGAAGTACAGTAGGTGCGAATCTGAGCCGCAGACAAGACATGAAGCTCAGTTTTTTGCTTCACCGAGCCGTTCCCTGCACTGTAGGTAACATCAACATGTTCAAATCACACTGGCTGAGCCATTTCCTTGCTGACACCAGTACGGAAACCACTATGGTTTCCATATGTTGTTGGGAAGGTTTCTGAGTCTGTGTAAGAGCGAACATATGTCTGTGAGCTCCGTGCGTATGTGCACTTTTCTCGGAGGACTCGAGGGCGTCTCAGCTCTGGCCAGACACCACAAAACTTTGAACTGCTCCCATCACAGTGATGAGTGGAGATGAGGTCTTATGTGTTCATTTGCTTCAGGAAAACTGCCCAAAACATATGAACAACACCTCTCTTTTATCTATAGTCTTGGGTCATTTTTATTGACGCTGAGCTGAAACATTTCACTGTGAGTAACCTCTTTACAGTTGACCTCATATTTGGCGCTGTGTGTGTTTGGATACGGTCCAACCTTGAACTTGAACATAGACACTGCGCACGCAGAGATGATAATGGCAAGAGTAAAACCAATGAGGGCCACAGTATTTCCTATAGGTTTTATATGTCTGCTGTGGTTATATTGTGGTCTAGACTATTATTTAGGAGACTGGGAGAGCTCACTGGAATCTGCAGCAGGAACTCTGAGGTTCCCTGGATCCCAGTTTAAGAACTAAAGGGTAATAGCACCTTTTGTGTTGCACTTTCATAAAGCCTGCACCCGGATTGTAGAGTATGACACTTGCAATAAATGAGTTAGTGAGATAATAAAAGCAGCAACTAGCTCAAAGGGCAACACCTTCACCTAGAAACAGTGTTAAGTTTACTCTGGATAAACAGGAGGACAAACTGTGGAGACAATTCATCACCGTGAAATCTTCGTGAAACATTTTTGACTTTCTTAGTTACTCTCTGGATTTCAGAGAAGGATTATAAAACCTCCATTAATCCATTATCTATACAACTTACCATTTTTTAAGTCATTTACTTTACTTTTACATCATTGACGGGTGAGACAAAGCTGTTTTGGGTTGGGATGCTGCCTGTCCAGCAGGCTTGAAAAACTATTACACAGCCAAGAAGTAGGCCAAGACAAAATGCATCAAGACCCAGTGTGTGTGCATATGTGTGTGCAGACGTGCGCTGTTTGTGTATGTGATTTCTTTGGCTCTTCTCCCCCCTAACTGCCTCCTTGAGCATGGGAACCATTATGGATGCAGGGATAAAAAAAAGAAAAAGAGAGGATGGGTGCGGAGGAGAGGAAGATGTGATTCATTTCCCCTCGGTGTGTCTCTGAAGGACAACGAGCAGCGTCTTTCCACTTGCAATGAGCCTGTCCTCCATGTTCCTGCAGGGAGGACAGGCTCAGACACACACACACACACAAACACACACACACACACACACACACTAATTTGTCTGTCAGTCCTGTTCATCCATCTCTCTCTTCCTGGGGAAACATTTACTTAATGTTGCTGATGAACAGATAAACAAAACTACAGACGACTTCATGGAGGCACATTCCTCTCTTTCCTCTGCGCACATAAACACAGACACACACACACACACACAGACACACACACACACACACACACACACACACACACACACACACACACACACACACACACACATCCATACTGTATTCCAATAATAGCTCCGTCCAAACCAACCCTAGGCAAATATCCCAGAGAGAATGATTTGAGAGTCTTAATACAGGTGACGAGTTGCAGCACACAAACAAACAGAGTTGTTGTTTTTCCAGGGACCATGTGGGCAACATGAGGCCGGATTTCTCTGCCCCTCGTAAAGCTGAGTTTAGCACGAGGGTTCAGTTAATAGCTCGTTTTATGGGAGTCGACTTCCAAATGTTTCGGCTTCTTTTGTCTTTTTGGAGGCAACTTATCTTTTCACTGCCTGGGATGTTGAACATTCGATGAAAATATCAACTGAATCTTTAATAAAAAACAGTCCTCTTGATTTTTGAGTTGTTCCTTCTAACGATGGTAGATTTAGCTACTGGAATTTGTAGTATTTTTTAAAAGCAACGTAGAAGCAAACTAAGCTGTGTTCAGTTGTGCACTGAACTCTAGATAATCTGCAGAAATTACTTTTTAAAAAAAGGCAGATATATATACACACAGTATATTATATATCCCAAAAGCTCTTATTCCTACTATTCACCCACACAAACTGTGTCTATGCTTGCTGAACTATGACAGGATAATCATCGTTTAGAGGAGTGGCTCAGCAAATGTTCGGCTACACCACGAAACAATTCTCTTGTTTCTGTGTATAGCTGAAAAAAATCATCCAGACCTGTGACTTCACCAAGTGATAAAATGATCAGGGATATCATGGAAACTTTAATTCACAGTACTTTTGAGTGTTTTGGCATTTTTCCAAGACTGTATAGCCTGTGGAAGTGAACCATCAGTCAAATGTCTTTCAACAAGTCAGAGGGTGTCAGAGTCAGAGCGAGTCGATCCAGGTAAAAGTGAAACGCATTCCAGATCAGGGAAAGTGTTTCCAGCTTGGCCTGAATGAGAGAATTGTGTTAAAGGACTTTTAAAGCCTAAGAACAACAACTTCTATCTTTATTGGGCTGTTGCCACATCACACAGTGCACTCATTAGCCTATTAGCTCACACAGTACTACAGACATATGGACCCATTTTCCAGGCCTTGACCACATCTCTCCCTCTCTCTCTCTCTCTCTCTCTCCGTCCCTCTTGCTTTCTCTCTTCCTCTCTGACTCTCTGCACAGGAACAAGTGAGTGCAGCAATCCCCCCCCCCCCTTCTCCTTTCCCCTCTGAAGTTCCAGCTGCTGTATAGACAGACTAATGTATTCCCCAGAGCTGAGGGGCAGACCACAGCCCAGGGAGCAGACTGGGCCTCGCTACCAATAAAATCATTTCACAGAGACAAGAGAAAAAGAGAGAGGAGCGAGGCGTCATTCTCAGGAGAAGTTAACTTCCATACTCATAAACTGGTGCAATTGTTAATTGAATATCTGTGGCTGATTATGTATTAACCACAGTCGGCTACAGTATGCTCAGGGAGGGAGATGGAAATGAGAGAGGGAATAAGGGACGGAAGATTTAAGAGCAGTGTTCAGTACCAATCAGAATATGAATCCATTAACTCACATATGGCAAATCTGGTACAAAACAGCGTAATGCTTGTGGTTGTGTTACATTTTCTCCACATTCAAAGTTTACTTTAAATGTCGAAAATCTTTATTCCAAATTTCAAAAATGTGCGCCTTTTGACTTCCTCTGCACTTGCTGCTAAGGTTTACGGCTGAAGAGATACCATCACTGTTTTTAGGTCTATCTAAATCCAACTTTCGCCTGCCCATATGAGCAATTAAATATTTTTTTTGTGTAGCTGATGGTGAACAACATACACAGTCCTACAGTTTTCTATAAAAACACTTTCAAACATGGCTTTAACGTTCTGAATTGAACAAAACTTCTCATTAGTATCAAGTCGTCCTTTTGATTCCCAGAGAGTGTCTTTGTGGAGCTGCAGTGGAGAGACAATGAGCAAACTAGAGAATTTGGTCCTGAAAAGACCATAATTTAAGGAGATTACCACAGGATTTGAAAAGCACAAACTGCTCAGATTAGCCATGTATATTTACACAGAAAGAAAAATAGGGAATTTCGTCCCCCATTGCTCCGCCCCCACAGACAGAGACTGAGTCTCTCTCTCTCTCTCTCTCTCTCTAAGTGACTAATAGGTGTTTCAATGAATACATGGGTGAGCAAGACTTAAGATACTGAAATTAAAGACCCTGTACGAACAAGAAGGAGATGGATGACTATATTTACACTTTTCAATGTAATGATAAAAGACATTTTCACTCGTCCCCCTACCTTCTCATTAGAACCCACTCATCCTCTCATTCCGACTTTTATCAACTCTCACTAGCTCTGAAGTGCATACACACACCTACACACACACACGCACACACACACACACACCTACACACACACCCACACACAAACACACACACACACACACACACACACACACACACACACACACACAAAGTGACCACAGATCACCTGAGGAATCAACCTGATTCAACTTCACACAGCGACTGAGCCTCTTTATCAAAACAAGTACAGACACGGCGTTGAATTTGTTTTTCACCTCATATACAGCTCTCTCTCATTTGATTCAACCAGACGGTGTCATGCAGAGGAATGCAACAACTACACTCTAAGTGAAAAGCTGGGAAACATTTCTGTAACGTACACGCGAACATTTCTGCAACAACATGAAGAATCCGTCATTCCAGGAATCTGACTGTACACAGCCCAGGCCGAGCGTGTGATGTAAACAACCACAAGAGAGAATGAGGACCAGCCTGTCATCAACAGACGGAGCGAGGATGAGCAAAAACAAAGCATCTGTCACTGCTCTTTTCTGCGCTCTCCTCTCACACTGTCGGCCCGAACAAAACCTCTGTGTGTCGGCCTTCTTTCAGAACCCGACGTCTTTGTGAAACACCTCCAGTTGCTGTCATGAGCATCTATTGAGCTGCGTCATCCAGCCATGAGAGTGAGCTCCATAATGCATCCCGCTCGCTCCCCATCAATCGGCCCTGGCTTTGTGCCACGCATTCCTCCTTCACTGTGATTAACATGTAACGTCGTGGATCCCACTCGTACAGTAGAAACACACAGGGACAGACAGGGACAGACAGGGACAAGAGAAAATGTGTAGAAAACATCCTCCTCAACAGAAAAATGTTTACCTCTGTGCTTTTAAATATCATTTCTGGCTTTAACCAGGTGATGTGTTTCCAGCGCTCTGTAATAAGCCAGTGTCTCCTCACGCTGCTCGGGAGAAGAAGAGTGTGATGTGTGTTGGTTGTTTTTGCGGCCTGTTGTGTTTGAACACCAACAGGATCAGGACTGACAGCCAGACAGCTGCTTCTTAAAGACCTGTTGGGCTGCACCTGCATTCTCACTTTACTTCACTCACGCTCGGAATAATCTCTGAGATTTAGAAAACGTTTTCATGCCAGACTTCAATCTCACGGCTTTCAAACTTCCCAACCGTTAAACAGGAGAATTACTGAACCGTGTGTAAATGTTTTGATCTCACACCACCAGCTGATGGAAAACGTTGCCAGGAGAACATTTGGCTGTTTTCTCTTTCCAAGTGCACTTGCAAAAGTTAATTTGTGAAACAAATGTTTGTCCAGTTCTATTAATCTCATCATGGAGTCCGACTACTTTTCTTTTATCACACGAATCAAACAATTTTTCTGCACAAAACACAAACTCTTTTAGATGTTTTTGGTCCAGACGACATTTTGGCTGTTCTTTATTAACAGCTATCTGCCAATTCATTCATTCACCCAATTGAAAATAAATAGAAACCATTATGTGTTGGTCAGTGTTGATATTAAGTTGGTGGCCACAAACAAATCAATGTATGGTCACTGAGAAGTGTAAAAATAAGTTTGTTTCATTGGGAAACTGGGGCAGGTCGGAGGTCATGAGTTCAGTGGGCTCCTCCCTTCACATGTGCCCCAGAAAAGAAGGTGTAGTAAATACCAGGTCTGAACGGGGTCAAAGAATTGAAAGCCGAGCTGGAAGCCAACAGATGGAGAACAGAAAGTGAAGTGCAAAAGTGAAGGAGGAAATGTATGATTAAACCTAATGACAGTGTCACATTATTTATTTTCTTGCCTTTTCATCAAACTAAGTTCAGCTAATCAACTCCTCGCTCTCGCTCCAAATTTTACGTATATGGACATAACACTGTTCATTCAGCAAGAAAGTGAATACTCCACTAAATGACCTGATTCGAGAGGGAGGGGCCAATGAGCAGAAAACATGTCGGTGTTTAAAACATTTTTCCCAGCACTCTCTTTATCACTCTAGCTCTGTGACTGACCGGTGCATCGATCTTGATGAGGGCGATGTCCGATTTCTCGTCCACGTCTTTGATTTTCGCGTCGTAGAAGGCGCCGCTCTTCAGCTCCACTTTCACCCGGTGTTTGTTGGCCACCACGTGGGCATTGGTCACAATCTGGCCATCTTCTGCCACAATGAAGCCAGAACCGCTGGCCACTGCCACCTCTCGCTTGGAATAGGTCATCCTATGGAGTGAAGGAGACAATGGTTGGAGGGAGGAGGAAGGGGATAGAGCATTAGTGTTGACTCCTTCAACAGGAGTCTTTTAGGAAAACAAAGAAAGACATCAAAACCTTTGGATGCTGCACCAGTGGTGTGGGACTGAAGTTGAAAGCGTTAGAGGCGTAAATATATAAACAGTTCAGGCAGGAAAAATATTGAAAGGTGAGCTGGAGAGATTAAAAGAAACATTTCAGCCTTAATATACAGAAAAACCTTGATGTAAATGCTGCTTTCAAGTCAACCCCAAGAGCAACAGAGGAGGAGGGAAGAAAGGAGCAGGTAAGAGACAGATCTGAGGGAGAGGAAGATGGAGGATCAGACACTGAAAGCACTTTACAGACGGAACAGAGACTGCACGAAGACGAAGAGTTAGACACAAAGGAGAGGCAGAGATGACAGAAACAGCCAAAAGAAAAGATGTGGGGAAAAAAGGCTGAAGCTGGGAGAGAGGTGCGCTGCTGCCTGCAGTGACCTGGGTGAATCCACAGGTGGGCAGTAAATGTAAGTGTGTTACAGTCTGGCCCCTATACACACATACACACACACACACACAGATGCACACACACACAGATGCACAGCTCTTACTTGCGGTAGAGTTCAATGTGAACTACAGACGGAGCAATTCTCTCCACCACGTCGGCGATAAAGTTGTATTTGTGTCTTGGGCTTTCTGGATTGTCCTGACCTTGAAACGCAACACACACACACACACACAGGATGTTTGATGAGAAACAAAAAATAGAAAACACACTGCATGATGTAAGAGCTGTGTGAGAATAGAAAACCTTTATCATAACACAGAGCCGGAAAAGAACAGACGACGGTTCATCTGCGGTCGAGACTGTCTAGGTCGGGTCTGACACATGCTTACATACTCATTTACAAACACGAAGCCCTGGAAATAAAGAAGTGAAAATAAATACTTAACCTTCACCCTTACCCAGTGGTCCCTAAGTACAACAACTACTCACACACACATATACTGAGAGTGAAGAGTGCCAAATGCACTGAATCACCCACCACACCATCTACCCAGCATTGGGCCTGTCAGGAAACGTTGACTGATTTACCTGCTAATTAAGTCCTAGCCAGAGACAGTTTAACCAAAGCTATGAATCCAGACTCCCCAGAGCTTTCCCTCTGAGCTTTTCATCCCTCCATTCGTAAGCCCTCATTTTGCCACGTCCCTCCAACTACTCTGTCTCACAAGGAACAGTTTCAGTCATTACATTCTCCTGCAGGGGAGAATGTGCCAAAGTCAAAGGCGAAGCATAATCCCTGGGATATCAGTGATTACAGTGAAGGGTTAAGGGAAGAGAAAGAGACTTTCCGCTTGAGGTGCAGTTAAGCTAACACCAACATGGAGTCCGGGCTGAGGACCGTGACGGGTTCCATTACAATAATATAGAATGAAAACATCTGTCAAACCACAAGAGGGAGAGTCTGGTGTTATATGATCAACGGATAACAATCAACTGTCAAATCTATCTATCCATCTATCCATCTATCCATCTATCCATCTATCCATCTATCCATCTATCCATCTATCCATCTATCCATCTATCCATCTATCCATCTATCCATCTATCCATCTATCTATCTATCCATCTATCAAGCTTACTAGTTTGCTAGCTATCTAAGGCTGTACTTGGCCAAATGCTCACATACTGTAGTTTACAATCTGCACCAATTAGTTTAACATATTGACTTGGTGGCATTAAGCTAATTAACACTTAATATAAAGTACATGATAGGAATCCTATTTGGGCATAAACCAAGGAATGTAAAGTCCTAAAATACAGCCCTGCAATACGATGCCGACTTGTCCACAAACAACCATTATATATGCTATTGTACTGTATATGGTATGTATATATATATATACTCACATTCTATATGGACAATCCAACTTGGTCTCAAATTAACTTAACCCCAAAGTGCATGTCTCTGGACTGTGGGAGGAAATCCCAGAAAGGCCCAGGCAAAGTTAGGATTCGAGTCGGAAACCTTTTTGCACTGTGATGCAACAATACTAACCACTGTTCCACTGTGCCGCCATTGGAAGCATGAACGTCCGTTTAAAATGTCATAGCAATCGATTTAATAGTTATTGAGGTTTCTTTTAGTCAGGGCAGAAATGGTGGCCTGGAAGAAATACATTGCCAGCCCTGGAGACGTTTTTTTAGAAAATTAAACCACTTTTCCCCAAATGTCCACATAGAAATTCCATGAAATTTAAAAGCTACTAATCAAATATTGGATTTTATAAATGTCAAACAAGGATTTTATCACAGTAAGAAAGACAACTAATGGAAATGTGATGCTATAGCTTCACAGCCGTTGGTTTGATGTCCGCTCTAAGAGGATTCGAGTTGGAGCGAGAAGGTCCAGTGTCCAGAATCTGTTTCCGGAGCCTTCACACTGTCTCTCAGTCTCTTCAGCTTCACGACTGCTGCCTCACACAGTGGAATTTACAACCCGACACACACGAGCGAGGAAATGTGATGCTGGAAGTCCCATAAGCTCGGTGGTGACGATTTGACAGAAATTTGAAATAATAAATCAAAAGCTGCTCAAAGCTCGGGAACATGAGACGGCCAGACGTATAATTTTGCAGCTGAACTGAGATTAGAAAGGCTCTACCGTCGTAGAATGGTGTTGACTTACGATTCAAACTGAAAAGCAGCTGTCTTTTCATACGCCAATAAATTACTAATTCATCTTTAACTTTAACTCCTGAGATTCAGAGTCGTGTGGAGGGGAATACGGATGTAAAGCTTCCTGATCAGAGTCTAATCCACGTGAGCAGCTACTGAGCTGCTGCCAGGTACACTTGAAGGACGACTGCAGGTTCAGGTGAAGTTTCTCTGTTCATCTATTTCACATCATTTGATACATGATTTTTAAAAATCCATCTTACTGACATATATACATATAATCTATATAATAATATATATTTAAAGGAGGCCCTGTCATCGCAGAGAGGAAAATGATTCAATACTATAATACTCTGAGGAAGATGGTGACATTGCTGCTCTGCGGTAAATTAAACGCTCAGACCTGATGAAATTAAAATTCAACACAGATGGAAGCAATGTTGACTGATGGTCGGGAGCGGAGTGAGTAAGTGACTCCTACTTAAAGATTGCATTCGTGTGAACAATCAGTTGACAAAAACATTATTCCTGGAGTCAAATAAAAAATCCAATGAGAGGAAAACCATGAAGCTGCTTCTTCTTTCTGACTGTTTCACACACACATGCTCAAAGCCCCCCCGCCTTCATCGCCCCATCTACCCATTACCCTCCCCTCCCCACACATTGACCTTCACCACAAGAATCCCCGCACAAGATCTCAGCCTCCATTCTTCCCCAGTTTTCCCATCCATAGTACCTGCTGTTTTATTGGCGGCTGCAGGAGGAAGCAGCTTTTTCTTCTTCTTGACACTGGAGACACTCGATGTGAATACAGTAAGGTCAAACTGGGTCAAACGGAAGCACCAGAGCCAAGAGACACGGAAACTGAGCCACTGAAGTACTGTCACAGTAATGTGTGCCTGCTTGAATTCGGCTAAATAAGCATCTTCAGTGACTCATCAGATGTGAACGTTAGGGCACTAAAGTGTAAGATTATGACACATTTGGTTTAGAAGAGGATCTGTTTGTCTGCAGTGAAGAAGTTCTTCTTTCTGTTGTTACCCTTGTAAAGGAGGTTATGTTTTCACCCCTGTCCGTTGATTTCTTTGTTGGTTGGTTGGTTTGTGGGTTGGTTAGTTGGTTTTTCAGCAGGGTTATGCAAGAACTATAAGACGAATCTCCACGAAACTTGGTGTTAGGGGACTTATATTTATAAGTGTGTTTTGAACCCACATTTCAACTCTGTGATTTGGACTCTAGCTAACCTATCTTTTCCATTTCTAAAATACACAGACGCACAGTGGAGACCAGGCTTCAGGATGAATTCAAAACACAATCATTTCGATGTTTGCAGAGATTTATCAGGGTCCAACTTTAACGACAGCAGAGAGAGCAGAGAGGAGGTACGGACAGAAGGAAATAACATCAGGTTTGTTTGTCTCGTCAGTGTGATCGGAGAAAGGAAAGAGGACAAACGAATAAAACATTTCCTTTCTGAAGGCATAAGAAAGATGGAATCACGGGGAAGACATGAAAGAGGCTGCTGCGAAGGTGGTCGAGCAGAGAGTGAAATAAGCGAGAGAATCGCAGACCTGCGGAACAGGAAGGAGAATAGACGAGGAAAACAGACAGACGTGTAGAAACAGGAGCAGGAGATTGACAGAACGACATAAAGCACAAAGATGATATTTTAATATCACGAGCGGTTTAGACAAGTTGCAGAAGAATGTGCACGTTCATCACAATGTCTGAGTCACAGAGGGGATTCTGCCCCATCAGCTCGCCAGAAGCTATAGATGCAAAGTTCAGTGTTGTGTTAGGTTTTCAGTTTGAATGAAGTCTGAACAGATGGTTAGTGAATCAGCAACTTTAGTCGCACACATTCCTCGTAATAGGTTCTTGTTATGCAGCCAATGAATGAAGTTCTGAGTAAAAAATATCATCCGACATCCTGCAGATCGGGTCCATCAGATACCATTTTTCAGTATAACCCTCCAATTCTCCACCGTCACTAACAATAATTGCTTGAAAAGGCCCAAAAAGTTTTTAAAAAATAGGTCACAGCTATATTTGACACAATTTTCTATGCCACAGTGAACAGCTTGAATAATCACCATTTTTAATGACCAGACACGAGATGACATCACGCACAGTGTACTTGCATGTGTTTTCTTAACTTGGGGCCTGGTTGCAGGGCAAGTTGAAGGTGCTCGGAGAGAGAGGGTCGAGTTTCTTTTCAACTTCAGAGCCAACGGCCTTAATCACATCTGATGCTCGGCTAACTTGACGAAAAGGAGAGACCCTGGATGCCACTGCGGATATCACGATTCCCCAAAGCATCCGGCGGTTCTCAGGTACCAAATGAAAAGTGACCTGTTTTACTGCAGCGATGGAAAGTTTCCCTGAGTGCCCGGGAAAATCAATAGCGCTCACCGCAGACTTGTCTCCGGTTCAGACATGGTTAGCTGTCTAGGAATGACTTCACCGTATAAGTTGCTTACACTACTGACAAACAAATGTGGCCGTTCTGTCAGCACCACCACCGCGCCCACACCGTTTTTTTGATCTTCATAAACCTTTCCCCAAAAATGTGGGTTGCTAATTTTGTGTTTTTTCCTCCGGTGTCCTTTGCCTGTTTTAAGCCATCAGAGGAGGGACTGTGGCTTTGAGTCAGCGCCACACATTCCTTCATGTTACTGTAAAGCGTGATTTACAAGTGACAACAGAAAGACAGGGAAGAAGAGAGACACTCAGGGAGAAACAGAGAGAGGACAGAGTTTGGAGGGAAAGGGGGGGGGGGGTAGTTCAATGCTCTGCTGGATCAAGAGTTTGAAGTCAACTTCTCCTCACAGCTCTCCTGCAGAACTTCATAATCTTCCTTCCAGTCGTTTTCAGGTTCTCAAGCTTAGCGCTGAGGAAGAATATTTCTTTCTCCTTCACTTTCATCATCGTCATCACATCTTCGAGCTCCGACTCTGGCTCTCGTTTTCTCCACAGACTCCATCGTGTTGACCAGGTCGTCTCTGGCCTGACACACCTGGGAGGTAGCAGAGTCCATCTGCCCCACCACCTTCTTTCTTTAATTTTCCCAGCTGAGTTCCTTGTTGGCGATTTCATTCTCCAGAGCATGCAGCTGATCCTCTTCATGGGGCTTGTGATCCAGTGTGAAGACATTTTAACAAGTTCACAAGGGTCTACGGACGGTCATTGGTGGCAGTTTTAAGAGAGTTAAAAAAAAACATCTGCACTTATGCCGCCCTACATTGCTCATACAATATATATAATATATAATCACTTGAAACAATAATAAACCATAGATAATTATTTCTCCATACAAATTCAAACACACACACACACACACTGAGAAAACTGAGGACAGATAAAATTACTTTACTACCTGTTTCCTCACACGTGTGCAAGCGTGTGCATCTGATAGTTTTTAAGCTAAATCACACACACACACACACACACACACACACACACACACACACACACAAAGGTTTCCGCAGCTGTCCTTATTAGACTCTGCACTAACTTCCATTCATTCTGGACAGCCTGACCAACACCTTATCGTTAACCTTAACCCTGACCAGTTCATCCCTAACCTTAACCTAACCACAACACACATCTGACCTCAAACATTAATCATGATCTCAGAAAGGACGTTTTGCCTGATTAGAACCGAGCTTTGGTCCCTGTGAGGTCTACTGGTCCTGACATGGTCAGCATTTATGCTGGAAAAGATATAAATACACACACACAGCACTAATGATGATTAATGGCTCATTCATTGAACTGTGCAGAACCACACTCTCACTGTGCAGCGGAGGTGAAGAACGATGTCTGCTTATGATGGAGCTCCACTGATTAGGATGAAATGCTTTTCACATGACACTGATACGGTACAGCTCCACATTGAAATGCTCACATTTCCCGATTATTACAAATGCATCACTCCAGTTCTGTATCGTAAAAACCAACACAACCTGTCCAAAGTTTAAGAACTCCCCAATTTTTCCTGTTATTATTGAGATTTCAGCCGTTTCAGTCTGGAGAATAACCTTAAGTGGTGCAAAGGCAAGTGCTAAACTACACTAAGCAAGGTTAAAAAAGACAGGCCCTGCCTCATGGGACAACATACTACAGGAAGTATTGCATTTTGTTCTCAGAATGATGAGAAGTTACCAAAGGATGACAGACTGAGAAGTTCTTATGTCTTATTAAGTCAGAGAAGTCAATGTCAGGGGCTGGAGGGAAAATAAGAGGAAGGTGTCGTCATCTGGGAAACATGGAGGATAATGCCTTAACAAAACTCTGTGGAAATCCATTTAATCACCCACAACTTTGGGAGAAAGTAACAGAGTACGGAGGTGCCACATGATGGAAGTGAAGCACAGCGGAGTGAAAACTCTCTAAAGATGCCTGAAATCAACCAAAAATGAAGAAAAACAAGATATCTCACAATGTTCCACTGAGTTTTGTGGTGATCTCTACAGTAGGAAAACCTAACCTCCTTGGCGGAGGTAACCGTGGAGCTGGTTTGGGATGAACTGGGAAGAAGAGGGGAACATTTGTGGGATCAAGAGTAAAATACATACTTGATTTCAATGGTAGAGAGAACGGAGTGAGTTCTTCTGTTGGATGAGTTAAGGTTTAAATTAAATTTAGTTCAACAAGAAGATTCAGTGATTACAATTATTTGTTCATTGTCTTTAATTTCAGAAACACTGACACATTGAAGAGTCGGGTCCAAAAGTCTGAGATCACTTTCTCTCAGACTTCTGGAAAAACTGAGGTGTTCTCAAACTTTATGATTCATTGTTATCGGACTTTGAAAATTCTTTTGTGTCCAGCTAATGTTCAGCAGACTGGCCTGGCACCGTGATTACAGCCATGTGACTGCTGCTATAATGCATGCCAGAGATTATCCAGAGGCTCAAATCAAGCTTATACATCATGACTTCATTATTCAGGAAAGGCTACTCTGATCAAAGTCTAATTGTAATGCAGGAACAAGAGGGACATGCATTGAATGGTGGCTCTTGTTATCCCAGACACACGGGGACTGTGTGCCACTGAATGCAGCTTCTACTCATAATAGCATCTGTGTCAAGTTCAATCCCCAGTGTTCCAGTGCAGGATTTAAGGGCTGATGTTCGAGAGCAAGTGGAGGAGAATGAAGGTGAAATGAGCAGAAACAGCAAACAGGCTAATTTGGATATTTGAACCAGAAGATGCAGAGGCTGGAACAAAGATTTAAGTTGCAGGAGAACAGACAAAATGTGTCACACATAACAAACCACGACTGTTCATACTACAGGAGAAAGTAAGTCCCGATACAATGTGATATACACGATGTGCAGCAGCTCAGTAAACCTTTCAAACTTATATAAAAGTCACACAGGTGAACAGTAATAAGGAAAACTTGGCTTCAATTCATGAAAAACATAAAAAGACTCTAAGATCTTCATTGCAGACAAACCAGGTAGGATGAACGCAAAGTTTTCTAACTTCACTCTGCACTAAAAATCTCTGCACACAAAAAAATGAAAAGCGAAAGTACATCTTAGAACTGTTTGAGGGGAACTCATTAACGAGGAGGAATAATTCTATAGCATGAAGAGCACAAAGGTCAAGTCTAGAACAGGCACTCAACTAGTCAATATGAAACAGACTTAATATAGATGGATGGTTGGATAGATGGATGGTTGATAGATGGATGGTTGATAGATAGATGGATCGATGGATCGATGGATCGATGGATCGATGGATCGATGGATCGATGGATCGATGGATCGATGGATCGATGGATCGATGGATAGATAGATAGATGGATGTCTCACACATAACAACCCACGACTGTTCATACTATATGAGGAAGTAATACACGATACGATGGGATACGCACGAGTGCAGCAGCTCAGTAAACCTTTCAAACTTATATAAAAGTCACACACGGGAAGAGTAATAAGGAAAACTTGGCTTCAATTTATGAAAAAAATAAAATGACTATAAAATCTTAGTTGCAGATAAACCAGGTAGGATGAACGCAAAGTATTCTAACTTCACTCTGCACTAAACATCTCTGCACACAAACATTTAAAAAGTGAAAGAACATTGTACAACTCATTAATGAGAGGAATAATTATATAGCAGGAAAAGCACAACAGTCAAGTTTAGAACAGGCTCTCAGCTCGTAAATATAAATCTGACTAAATATGGATAGATAGATAGATGGATGGTTGATAGATGGATGGTTGATAGATGGATGGTTGATAGATGGATGGTTGATAGATGGATAGATGGATAGAGGGATAGAGGGATAGATGGATAGATGGATAGATGGATAGATAGATAGATGTATAGATGTATAGATAGATGGATAGATGGATAGATGGATAGATGGATAGATGGATAGATGGATAGATGGATAGATAGATAGATAGATAGTGTGGGTCTCTTATTGACCCTTGACCAAAGCCACAGGACCGTTACCTTTCCCGCAGGCCCCCCTCTGGATGAACAGAACCGGCGGCTGCTGCAGCTTCTCCGCCCGGCGGCTCACCCTCTTCAGCTCGCAGATGTTCCGGTAGGACACCCCGTCGCTGCCGCACACCGGGTCGGCAGCTTTGCACGCACACGTCCCGCTCTTGCTTCTCCTCCTCACCGTGGCGGAGTAGACCACCCCGCCGGGCACGGAGCACTCCAGCCCCTCCGCGCACACCGGGTCCCCGAGCTTCCCGGTGCCGCCGCACGCCTCGCCCTCTCCGGACGCGCACACCGAGCAGCAGTGGCAGGCGTCCAGGGTCTGTCCCACCGGGCAGTCCGCGGGGACCCGGGGACACAGGGACTTGTCGCAGCGAGCGGGACATCCGACCACATAGCGGCTGGAGGACTGCGCGTCGGCGGCCGGCGCGGACGCGAAGGCTGCGATTACGCACAGCGACAGTGACCAAAACATGTTTGTAAAGAAAAGTTTCAAAGAGTTAAATAAAAAAAGTGAGAAAGAGTTGAGAGAGTCCGCTGTGTGCTGCAGTGTCACGGGACCAGGGAGCTCAGTAGTGCGCGTCTCTTCGGCTGGAGCAACATTTAACTCTCGCTCTGCGCAGCCAATTTCGCGCTGCACGTTTTTTTTTCTTCACTGGCACCGCATCATAGAGGCGAGGAGAATCACAACAAGCCCTGTGATTGGTGGGTTTTCTGTAACCTGGTAGATGGAGGAGCTGCTCGGAACTTTGCTGATGTGACCCCAGGGGAAAACCACAGGGTCAGAGGTCAGAGGTCAAGGCCACAACCTCTGGAGCTCAATGTCAAACACAGGAAAGATCAGAGACATTTCGGTCAAACCAGTCTGTTGATCTATCTCTATATCTATCTATTTATATATTAAACTCATTTAACTTTTCTTTTCAATCTACTTAGCTTTATTTTAATGAATTGTGCCTTTTTTATCCATGTCTCTTGTTTTTAAAAGTCCTTTCATCCTTGGGACATTATGGAATCATCCTTACTTTTTCCTTTACCTCTTTTATTCCGTTGTTTTTAATCTCCTTTGGTTTGCTAAATCGTTTTTGAGTTGTGCTTTTTGATTTTACATTGAAACATATATATTAATTTGTTCTTTGCATTGCTTTCAATGTTCCTGAATGTAAAATAAATAAATAAAACTCCCTTTATGCGCCACAGCCCTTTTTTTTTTTTTTTACTATTCTCTAGTGAATCACTGCTGGCATCCACACAAGCCTTTATGACTAATTAGGAAAAATCAGCGATGGGAACAGGTTGGCTGGATGTGGGATTGGTGGAGTTAATGTGGTGCTTTCACGTTGCCTCTATAAACAGCCAAATTGTTCTAATTGGAAAATTGCATAAGAGCATCATTTATCCATTAATTATGATTTAATTCCAACTCGCCGGGTTCTGAGTCCCCAGCGTCCAGGGAAATAAACAACATCTAATGGTGACATCTAAATAATAATTATCCTCGAATGCAAAGGTGCATAATTCACAGGTTTTTTTGTAATGATTAGTGCCTCAGTGACTAAATGGAAATACCACAGAATAATGTGTTAATTCCAGTATTAATGGTTTACATTACCCGCTAACAGCAAGTCTCTGTTAGGTTCGGATGTCTGTGCTGAGCTGTGAAAGAGTCCAGTAAACGCTGAGGGCAATGAATCAGTGTCATAAAATGCCTCGGCACAATGTGATGGATTATGGGTGCAGGGTTGTTTTGACGGTTTAAATGCGGTGCCCTGGTGGAGGGGGGGGGGGGGGGGGCACACTCCTCTGAGCGGCTGCGTGGGAATGAAGGGACCGGAGGGACGAGGCCCCCTGTGGTGCACCAGAGCTGCGGGTAACACAAACCTCTGTATCCACCAGGCAATTAGGAAGGTGGCAGAAAGGGAGGCCGGGCCGACATTTGCTCTCTGACACACAGAGCTGGGCCTGAGGTCAGGAAACTGTACGTGTGCACGACGTGAACATGTGAACCCAGAGCTCAGTCTTTCCTTCGCCAAGAAAACCGATGTTTGTCTTTTATGTTTCACTTCACACGCTGATCTAAAAATGAATGGACAACACTGGTATTTTTATTCATTGCACTCGTAGCATTTGTGCGACCCCTCGCAGCGGCAGCATCATCCTCATTTGTGGCAACACGTAGGCGAGACACTGGTGGGAAAATCTGCAGATGAAAACAACCTCATCTCTCAGGAACACCCAGTCTCCGACCAAAGCCAGTGAGCCTGTCCAAGCGGGGATGCCACTGAGGTCTGTGTGATCTCTGCAGGCCTGCAGCCTGCAGTGATGTCTCCACTGGGAGAGAGAGAGTGAGCGTCCACGCCTGAAGCCACAGCGAAGCCTCAGGTCCCACAGACCAGATCGATGAGGAGCTGAGGAAAGGACACGTGTGTGTAGATGGGATTTAAAAGTGCTTTAGTGCTTCAAGAAGCTACAGGTGGTTTTACTCTTCCCGTGAACCACCATCCTTATCAACTCCCTGGAGTCCACATGTGATATCTACAACAGTTCTGTAAATACAAAGACTGGAACCATGAACAGCTTGTTATCTGACAATTTTAAAGATGCTTTATATTTTCAGTGTGGCTCCATTACCTCGGTCTGCAAATCTACTGACACAAACTGCATGAAGCAAGAGGCTGTGTATCAAACAAGGAAACACACAAACACACTGTCCCTGATCATCTTTACTGAAGTAAAATTTCCCTCTCACCACAAGAGGGCAGATTTTGCCTTGATGTTCAAATGAAGATGCTTATGGAGAATTTCTTTCTTTGCTTTTTTTTTTTATCTCCACAGCCTCACTGTGCTCTTTGGTGACAAATAGTAAATAATAAAAACTGCTGAATAATACTCATGGAAGCCTGAGCACATTTTCAGTGTTTATTTCTTTCAAGTCATCCACATAATAAATAGAAACAATTCAAACCAATTACACGAGACTGAACAGGGGTGAAGGAGCTTGGCTTTGTTGGATGAAATGGAGCAGGCACTTAAACAAAAAAAGAGGAAAGATTAGTGTTTGTTATTTGGGACATTGTAAATAAAACCTGCCTGCTACTGGGATGATAAACACGGATTCAAGAAAACATCTAAAAGCATATAAAAATAATTCTGATGCACACGGCTCTATCCTGCAAAACAACACACAGACGAGCCGCAGGTCAACAAAAACTAAAAAGACAATCTGAGGAATCGTTAACTTGTTAACATGCAATGGAAGTGTCTGAGCTTGATTCTTTTGTTTGCGTGGTGTTGTACAGTTTCATCAATTCTTCCAACAACTGACTGCAGCTTTCGTTCACTCACGTAAACCAGTTAGAACCCAGTCTGTCCGGACATGAAGCTCATCTATAGCTGACCCAGCACAACGCTGCTTTTATTATTATGATTTACAAAATGCATACAAGCTCATGTCTTGTACATTGTGTTTACTTACAACAATGTTGCTCTATATCCCCCCACCCATGTCTTCCAGTGTCTGAAACACGAGTCCACAAAGTTTGTGAAGATGCTGATTCAGGTTTTGAAGTGATGAATAAACTGTGAACGCTTTCAATTTTTTTTCTTCTTTCTTTTTTCTGCCTCTGCACAGAACTCTGCTTGTGGAATAACTGTAAAAACTGTACATTTACATGTAGTCTACTTCAGATTGAGGTCAATACCAGTCAACTATGCAACTCACGGCGGACAAACTACTGACCTTAACCCTCCACTATATTCAAACAGAAAAAGTTTAAAATCTAAACATTTGTCAACTAAAAAAAACATCGGACTAAATGAAGCTTTGAGGCTGAAACACATTGGGTCTGGCATTATCAAACACTCTGGATCATATACATATTGTTTTTAAATTTTTTAGCATCTAGTCCTAAATCCAGTGTTAAAATAATGAGCATGAACGGACCACACTGTTTAAATTAGAGAGGTTATGAAAAGCCAGTCCTCAGTTCGAACACTTATTTAAGATATGAGGAAACACCTTGCACCATTAAAAACTCCCTTATTAAGGCCGATTTATACTCGGCTTTTTACGCACGCACGCAAGTGACGCAACACGCCCCTCGCGTACTTGCGGGGGGCGTGTTGCGGCTTGCGTGCGTCAGCCAATTTTTCTGACTATACGACAAAGCGACGCGAGCCTCACGCAGCCCGCAAGGCTTGTGATTGGTCTGCTTACTTCATCCCGTCCGGAGTCGCATTTCCGGTTTCAATCCCGGAAACTGCGGAAGCCACGGAAGATTTAGAAGAACGAATATGGACCAAATAAAAGAGCACTTGGCAGAAAAGATCCGAAACTATGACCACTAGTATAACCCGTCACTAACCGGCGGATTTGTCCGCCAGAAAAAGGCTCTGAGGAGCCGCGGTGGCGATGTCAATAAACGTGTGCCACACACGAAGAAGAGCCGACTTCAACAACAAACATTACTCCGCCTAGTGGTCTGGCGGTGAATTGCGTTGCAACACGCGCAACTGTGGGGGACCTATAAACCAAAACGAGTCCGTAGAAGCTGCGTGCGTGCGTGCGTAAAAAACGACTATAATTCGGCCTTTAGTCTTGGAACAAAGTGGTTTACAAAACTCCGCCTCTCCACAGATGCCGCTGAACGCATCACTGTACAGGTTCAAATAAAGGTCTGCAACTGAAATCTAATCCGCACAAGTGAACTAAGGTTTGTACTTTTGTTTGTCGACGTCTTCTCTTGGTAAATAAATATGCCATTGTGAGACAGCAGGCAGGCGGGGTGGGGGCGTAGGTAAAGAGTGGGTCGTCTTTGGCACACAAATGCAGTTCAGTGGTGACCCAACATGTTTCTCTCGCACACTGACGGCACTGACGGAGGAGCTCAGCAGTTTGTGATCTGCCAACAGCTTCTGTTTGAAAACCAGCACCTGCTCTCATTTGTTTGCACCTGTCGTGCACGGTTTCCTCTTCGTCCATCCAACATCAACATCCATCCAGATTAACACGTTTTAATATCCAGTTCCACTCCGGCTCAGACCTCGCTCACTGGCAAGTCGGCGTCATCCAAGTCCACAGGTTCTGGTTCAGGCATGCAGGGCTCAAAGCTGCTCCGCCGTCGCCACGGTGACTCCTCCGAGTTGGTGATGGTGGTCACAGATGGCTTGCAGGTCACTTTGCCAGACGTGTCTCCTGCAGGGACAGGCGTGCTGGCGTGTGGCTGTGACTGGGCCGCGGCAGCAGGCTCATGAAGTGCTCGCTGTCCCACGCCAGGCTGTGCGCGTGTGCACGTGACAGCAGCCCCCCACTCTGGGTTGCATGGTGGCATGGCAGATATGGGCGAGCGAGGGACGGGGGGGCCCGAGGAGCTGCGGTAGAAAGTGGAACGGCTGCCATGTTCCTGCATCAGAAACAGGGGAGGACAGAAGAGTGAGGGAGACAAGACAAGTAGTTGTTGTTAGTAACAAAAGTGAAATCCTGAAAAAGCAGCGTTTATTTGAGAGGAGCCAAAGTGAGTTACAGACTTGGAATCAGCACCAGCATGTGGGGCCTGATGCAGCTTTAAGGATGTAGGTGCTGAAGAATGTAGCATTGCAAGAGAGTGGAGATGGTGGCTGTAGTAGCAGAAGAAGTAGAAGTAGTAGTAGTAGTAGTAGGACTAGTAGAGGTAGCAGTAGCAGTGGTAGTAGTGTCAGCAGGTTTTAGTTTTGGTAGTCTCAACAGGTTGCAGTGGAAGAGCAGAGTGTCTTAGGAAGCAGTGGTTGGTTGTTGATCAGTATTTCACAGCCTTTCATTTTCAGATTTCAATCTCTGAAACACAAAGCAGAGGCATGAGAAGAAAGGCGACGACACAACAGAGGTTGTGGGAATTAAACAGGGGGGAGTTGTGCAGTTGGCGAAATGTGGGTGTGAAAATAATCCATCAAGCCCCAAGAAACACCAAAACAAATATCTGTCAACACAAAGGTTCAGTATTTTGACAATTCCTGGGACTTTGCGGGCTTGTGAAAATTCCATTAAGTGTAACCGAAGCAGCACAAGTTTCCTTACACAGAAATGTGAATACTAATTAATATGAGACACACAAACAAACATGTTAAGAGATTTGTGCTGAATCCAAAAGGTTCAAATTCATCAGATAATCACAGGCAATTCCCTGCAAGTCAATTGCAAAAGCGATTAACTGATACTATCACACGATAATTGAAGCATTTTTTCAAACCCAAACCAGATTTGTGGATCCAGCACTGGTGAGTCCTCGTTTCAACGCTGGTCAGATGTTTAACATTTAGCAGACAGAAGGTGGAGGTGATCAACGTGAAAACAAGTGTGTCCTCATTATTGTTATTGTGTGTATGAGCAAGAGAGGAAACAAAAACATACAGGCAGCGGACAGGAGGGAGGAGGAGAGACAGGCAGGATGTCACACATCTAAGACAGGTACACAGCTGCAGCAGACTGCAGAGATAACAGAGCATGAAGGGAAGAGAAACACAAGGTGTGAAAGACACATGTACCCAGCAGTAAAGAACAGAGAACACAGCTATTCACGGCTAAGTTGGTCAGGAGGTTCAAGCAGTGAGTGTGTGTTTGCTCATGGATTGTTCATCAACTCTGTTCATACACCTGGTATTAACAAGTGGGTTCTGTGACCCGATCACAAGTGGTCAGGTAGTACGCACTCAAGATGTCTTCAGACCTGCTGCAGTTTCACTACAAAACAAACTTATTTTTCTCTTCTCTGTGATTGTTTGTAACCACCGACACAAGATCAACACTGATCACCACCCAATGATCGATACTTTCCTGTAACTGGTAAACATCTTTCTTCACAATGCAGCTGCATTAGATTCATTCAGCTCCTCTCTACCTCTCTCCTTCTCGCTCAACACACATACACACACACCCACAAAGTGACATGGGACAGACTTATGGGTAAAAACACAAGTTGGTCTTTGTGAACAGAAATGATGGACGTGTTTATTTGCTTAGAGGGATGGGAAGTGAGATCCCGTCAGAGATCCGATCACGACACGCATGTGGGGCCACATGTCAATCCCAGGTGTGAATTCACACACTCAGAGCTGTCCACTAAAAGCCACATGTTAATACCAGGTGTGTACAGGGCCTAAGTTTGTTATCAATAGTCATGAAAGCTGTGGGAGTGAAGCCATAAGGGAGGGAGGGCGGGCAGGAGGGAGGAAGGGACTGCAAGTTTGTCCAATAGTTACATGGTCATATTCCAACTGTCTAGAGTCATTCTGTAACTGCAACAATATTATATTTTACCATTTAAAAGAGGTGTGCTGGATTTGAGTGCAAGAGAAGAGAAGCACAACCTAAGCTCTACAGTTTCTGACGAAGATACTTTTTTTTTTTACCTGTTTTCGCTGGAAACGATCTAAATGCAGGGGATCAAAATTTTGAGCTGAGCTAAAAGTGACAGTTCGCCATTGGAAAAGAAAAGCAGAGGAGGAAGAGAAGTGGATCAGAGAAGCGTTGAGGATGAGGGCGTGAAGGGAGGAGCGCTTGTTGGGTTATCACAGCCATATGTAGGGTGTGGTTGGGAAAAAAAGGAGCATCAGATGTGTCGTCAGATCTGATCTGCCCTCATAATGTCTACAACCACAAAGGGTCAGCCAGTGAGTGGAAAACAGTTTTAAAAAAGGTAAACTTATAGTTTAAAAGGGGGGGTTTAGACGAGCTGACATACGTGCTGCTGCACTCCCCGATTCGGGATGTATACCTCTGTATACAGGGGTTCGACAGCCGTCTGGCCTGCCGCATCTGCAACAACACAGTGCAAAGCAGGATTAGAGCAGATGGGCCATCTGCCCACAGGGAGAGGAGGAGGTGGAGAGAATGTGACAAAGGAAGAAAGAATGGAAAAAAGACGAGAGGCACAAGAGAGGGTAAAATGAGGTGAGAGAAAAACAGGCACGAGAGAAAGAAGACACAGGAGGCAAGAAGGAGGGAACTGTAGAGAGCGTCAGCGCGGACGTGTTGAGAATGGTTCCAGTCCAACCAGAAGGAACCAGCTGCAGCCCAGGACGTATGGAACCGGTTTACTTCTCTCTTCACAGCTGCCAAGTCTACCTGCCTGTCTCCAAGTATGTAAGCTGCTGACTGAACTAATTAAGCCTTCGTAAAACTAAACTTTATGTTGTCACGCTGACTTCATGAGCTGCTGGAAAGTGAAAAGTGGTGATAACAGATTGTTATCTTGTGAGCTGAGGACCTACTTAAGTTCCAATCACTAGAGTCACCCGGGTGGATCCAGGGTTACGTCAGCTATGAACAGCAACGTCCCTGCTTCAAGTCCAGCTGGAGTGATATGTTGCTTACAATTCCCCGTCTCTTTCTCTCATCGATCAACTGCCAATTGTCTAATTAAGACAAGAGTGGTTAAAAAAAAAGAAAAATCTGTATTGTGCCGGTGGCTGGTGAGTAATGGGCTGCGCCAAACACCGAACGTTGTTTCATAACAGCCTGTTAGCATCTGTCCTAAGACTCTGTGCTGATCTAATAGGGAGTTAAGACTTACTACATAATGAACCAAGAAAAATGAAACTTCATCGGACTTGTTGTCAGACTTTACAACCAACTATGTTGCTGGGCTTAATGTTGTTAAAAACACGGGAATGTTCTGAAACCTACTGTCGCCAAACTTCTCATCTTACCTCTGTAGCTTTCAGCTGTGTGAGCTCTTGTGTGAGCAAGAAACTACAGAAAATTATCAATAGCTGACTTGAGTGTCAGAAAAAAAAAACAGTCAGAAAAGACAGAAAAGTAATTTGAATAGTTTTAGTCAAAGTAAGATAAGTCTCAAGTTCTGCACGTTAGAAGTGACAGAAGTGATTTCCCTTTCCCACAGGTACACGTGAGGTCAGACATGAGTCGAGTGGTGAGGACTTGAATCTATGCCAGGGTGGCACTGCACTCTACAGTGGTGTGTGATACATACTGTGGCTGCAGACCTCCCGGGCCCCCGCTGGGCCACAATGGCCCCTGAGACCGCCTTGATCCAGCTGTGCATCTCCTCTGGACTGTCTGCCTGTTGGAGGCAAAGAAGAAGAAAATGACAGTGAGGAAACAGACAGAAGAGAATGAGAACTGAGAGGAGATCAGAAGGAATGGAAAAGTACGAATCAACAGCATATTTGATTTTATCAGAGAGAAAGATGCACCTGTATGTAAAATGTCCTTGATGTGGTGACAACTTCAAACAGGTTGTCCCTCATCATAATGTCACTACAACAAAAAGTGGAAAACAAGTCAAATCACATTCATCTCAGCGACTGCATTATCTTTATTTAAATCAGAAAACGTAAACACCATCCCCCTCGGACAAAACATTTTCTTACAGTGCCAAAATGCTGGGACATGTTAAATACCTCTGTTTGCACTCCTGGACTTTGTGAACTTCCTTGAGAGGGATCATTCTCAGAGGCTCTTTCTCCTAAAAGATAAGAAAAATGATGAGTAAGTTAGAATAGATAATAATAACACTCACAGAAGCCAAAACTTGAAATGCACAGCACAATTATACCAAATGCTTCTGCTAATGTAGTGGGTACAAACAGTTTTCAAAGATTTGAGTAGAAGCAGCTAAGTTAAACTCTAATGGTTGAAACTTTCTTGACCTGGCCATTTTATCCAGCAGACAGAGAGTCTGTGTCCTTGGGGCCTGTTGATAGCCAAACAGACAGATAAAGCTGTCAAATAAGGGCAGACCTTGCCAAGTACTGGGAATGGGACGTGCAGTATTGTCCTGAGGACAGTTTGTATGCATGTGTGTGTGTGAAAGAGATGCCAACAGGGGAACGAGGCATGATAGGACATGTGAAATGAGGGCATTGAATTCCACACACACTGTGGATAAAACATGTTCGAAGTCAGGACTGAGTGTTTGCTGTTACTCTGCCCCAGACTGTGGGGCTGAATCCTCAACACATGCACCATCAATAAAAACCCTAACCCTAAGCCTTATAGACTTCATATAATTTAATCAAAGTTGATTACCAGATCAGACTTGAAGTAACTCATTGAGTTTTCCTCCAGTAGGAAATATCGACGTTTCCAGTTCCTCATCTGGGGGGAAAAGGGGAAATTATGTTCAGAAATTTTGGCAAATTATGTTCTAGCAGTCTGTCACAATTTGTTTAAATAATGAAAAGACAAGAACCGTTTCTAGATCCTAGGTATTTTAGTTAAGATGTTCATACTGGAATTGAGCGTTTCCTTAGGCAACAACATTTCTTTCTCTTTATCAAGCTAAAATCTCTTGTAACATTCCTCTTGCATATCACACGGAGGGCTATTTTTATGGCTGTCTCGTGGCAATTTCAAACACGAACTCTGGAAAGTGTCCAGACAATAGTGTACAGAGTATTCCATTTATATATGAAGAAAGAAGCAGGAGACTCTCCCCACACGTGTTCACAACAACTTGAATTTGTCTCGAGCGTTCGGTCCGTCACGCGTTTGCTATGCTGCTATATTCTCACAAAGGCTCACTTTGCCTTTACATTTTTTTACATTACAGGGGGCTGGTAGAAAAAAAGCCTCCAACTTTCTCTGACCGACGACAGTCCCTCCAGATAATTACAGGAGATTTTACTAAGATCATTGCATTTCTAAAAGTACCTGAATTGTGATGTGCCATTCATAAGAAATGCTATTGCATACCTAAGGTTCGGCTCGGTAATTGATTTTAAGAGACGTTAACTATAAGACGAGAGTGGCAGGTACTCACCACAGCTCCTTGTTTGACACAGTAACCTGACTTTATGACGCTGTGTTCCTGAGTCGGCCTGCTCAGGAAGTACGGCAGCTGGCTGTGAGAGCGCTGCATGGCGTCTCGCTCTGCTCTGTCTGCACCATCACCGCCGTCACGCTGCAGGGTGAGGGACATCCGGGATATTGTAATTGTAAGTTACAACATTTCAAACAAGAATAAATGCAGCTTTTCTACAGTCTGAGGGCTGATTTCTGTTGGGGATTCTATGACCACAAAAACATCTCTCACATGTAACACATAATCGAGACTGCAGGGTAACTTATCGTGAATGTACATATTAATTACTATAAAAGACATAAACAAATCATTTAATAAAACAAGACTCTCTCCCCCCTAACTTTCTTTCTTTGAAACCAGTGTGCAGTGTTCTGCCAACATTATTAAAGCAACTTATTATTAACAGCTGTTTGTCAATGTTTCCCTGTCGCTTTCAAAATCTTTTAACTATTTTAACAATATGTAACTGGAGTAAGGTATGTACATGCGTTAGTCATGTCTACCTGTGTCTGGGTGACGATTGGGACTCCTCCAATTATCTCTGTCTTATAAGACACTTGTTTCTTTGGTCCTGCGACTTCTGGCAAAACCTTCTGGTTCTCTGCATTCTGTTGGCCATCAAGCGACTTTGGCACCTTAAGTACACACACACAGTTCAGAGATTTTAATTAGACACACAATAGGGAAAATAAAAAACCCTTCTATAGAAGTTGATGAGCCAAGACCACTTTAAATCCATTTCCTATCTGGATGGTAAACGCTTCATGGAGAACAATGGAATTGACCCTTTATCCAAGTAGTAAGTGCAACAATACAGCTTCCTGTTAGTCATACTGTGACTCCCTCTAGTTTCATGACAGTCCACTGATTCATATCTCCAGAGGAGGAAGACATACAAGTTTCTCTGAACGATAAAACATGAGCCAGGAAGAACAGATGATTACAGCTGAGTCAGGAGTGAACTGTACGTATTGTGTTTATCTTTGCACACTGTGTGTATGCACGTGTATTTGTCTCACAGTGATTTTGGTGGCTTTATTGAGAGCGTCGACCCAGTCCACCAGGTCCTGCTGATCATTGGCCTGCAGGAAGAACTTCCTCATCCCGGCATTGATGACTAATAGATCATAGGAGAAAGGAAACCGTGGGAACAAGAGGAAGAGTGAAAGTATATTCAGGCCTCCTTTGGTCATCTTGAGTCAGACTAGGTTACAGTCTAAACTACACCATCTGTTTCATTCTGTGTTTAATATGAATCACATGCGCATAACTCTACACGTAGACAGATATACCGGGCAGAGGCATTGACTATCTGTGCTTTTGGCTTATTGTGGAAATTAAAAAGTGAATATCAGTGGAAGGAGAATAGATCCACTGCCACAGATTTTTCTTGGAGTGGAAAGAAACTGCGCTAAGGGACATACACGCACGCTACACAGCTATTTTAAGGTTATCATATTACCATGAATGGTATTGAGCCTGGGACAGGTGTGATCACTTTAGTAAACTTGTTCCCACCACTGTACTAGAATGTTTTCGTGAGGCAGAATGAAATTTGACGGAGCCTGCCGCCTCCCAATTCTCTATGCAGCAAAAACCCTGATGGAAGAACCATAATTAATAATTACCTATGAAATGTTTCCTAAGTGCTGACATTCTCCAACTTCTTAAAGGTGTTCCGTGACCTGTTTGACCATCGGTGGCGCAGTAGAGCAATTTCTTTAGGAATATGTTTCTGTACTGTGTCTATGTTGATGTCTACCAGCAGGAGCACAGGGACATGCATGTGTGCCACAAGCACAGAAGTGACTGGATAATTACAAGCAATGGCAGAGAGCAGTGGTGCATAACAGTAGGTAGTAGACGTAATGTGCCCTAAAAGCCAGCAATGCAGCAGCCTGACAGAAGAAGCAGATAAACAAATGTGACGGATTAAAACTTTTAAAAGGCTTTTCAAAATTGTTGGGGTTGGGAATAACTAATATGGTGTGGAGGATAGTCAATGGAAGGCGCCACACACTGCCTGACTCTTGTAATATTCATAAAGATGGGAAAGACAAAGCAGGTCATCTTCAGTACAATCTGGGAGTTTCCAATTCCTGAGGTCTCTAAATTTGTCAAACCTAAAACTTTAATCCATGAAAACTTTTCTGGTGCAAATACAACCTGATTTAGTTTAGGAAATCTGAAAACAGAGCAAACAAATGATCACACACCCAGGTCATCAACTGCTGTAGCCTCCTGCATCTCTGTGTGTTGGCTAAACAGACACAGTCGCACAAAGTTACCTGATCAATGGGGACGGACATTGTTCCATCAGGTTATATTAGATGTAGACCTGGGTGATCCCTCATATATATACTCATTTGAACAGATTTGTATCCAAATTTAGTGAATAATTATCAATTCTCTTTATGGATTAATCTGTCAAAAATCTATTCATTTGCAAAAATTATGAAAATGCTGTAAATGATTATCAAAGTTGTTGCCAATTTCATTAATCATGTAGGAGACAGCGCAGACAGACTTATCTTTTCTTTACCATAAACTCACCCACACACACTTATGTCAGCCCTCCGAGCTAGGAGAGTCTGGGTGTGTGTGTGTGTGTGTGTGTGTGTGTGTGTGTGTGTGTGTGTGTGTGTGTGTGTGTGTGTGTGTGTGTGTGTGTGTTTTTGTTCAAGGGGTCAGATCACGGTCAGTACGCGTGTGTTGTAAATCAGAGGTTACCGAACAGAACTACAACACAGATCTAACGGGGGACTGGGATGTGGAAAATCCTTATAATATGGCATTTTATGATTGACATTTTCATGTTCACATGTTTTTTTAATCAGGGATTAAAGTTATAAGCAGACAACTTTGATCTGCACGGAGGGGGGGTGTTTGACATGTTTTATGAGTTTCCTCCATTGGCAACTACTTTGTATCCATATTTTTTGCCAGCTGAATATCCGTCCCCGAGCACAGCCTCATGTTCATTTTAGGGATATCAAAAAGAATCCCAAACTACTGGTTCTAATTTTTCAGTGAATGGTGATGCCGATATCTCTCTCACTTCTCTCTTTCATTTTCTCTGCTATATGTGTTTGTTTGGAGCCAGTTGCCAAGTCTGAAGGAGATTCTCCACTCAGTAGCAGTTTTTTCTTACACCTGATACGTACATGGTAAATGAACTATCATTTTCATAACATGGTATAGTGTGAAACCAGTATACTGCTGCAATCCTGGCCAGTATAGAACAAATATAAACTTAGAGAAATTAAGGAAATCAGTGTATTTTTTCTAAATAAATCCATTAATCTTATTTGTACAGTAAAAAAGTATTTTGTAAATGCTTACAAATAATAACAGACAGTATGTAATGATCAGTGTTTTCTTACCGAAGCAGAACTCTGCTTTAGGCCTCAGCTTTGTGGCATCGCTGACCTAGAGGACAAACCACTGTAACTGTGAGATTATCTGGTCAACCAAACACGGTAAACACTATTATTCTATTAATAAATAATAATCATCTTAGTGCCAGAGAAGCTTCAGTGGTTATATTTGTGTACCTTAGAGATGTAGGTGAGCTTGAAAGAACCGACGCATTCAGAACCAACAGGCAGGTTCTGTGGGAGGAAAAAGAACAAAATATGCAAAACTAGAAAACTAATAATTTGTCATTCTAATAAGGGAAAAGGCCAATGTGGCAAAAGGGCAAAGTCGGTCCTGAAAAGCAAGTTGATGATATGGAGTAAGTACAGTATACTTTGGCTGCATTCCATGATAGTTAATTTCAGTGTCTTGCTGTGTTTCTGAAACTAGGGGAGCCAGATTTAACATCATTAAATTTTAACCTTTTTCAATCTATAAAAGGAAAGGGACTTGCTGAATTATTCAAAATTCACCCTGCACTACATCATTTATGGATACTTCATGTAACAGCACACTTACAAATACAGTATTTGCAAACCAACACGATGTACAAACCAAGAGGAGAGTTACACTATAACAGCTATGGACAAAGGGTCATAGAGGAGAAAATGCTGACCCTGCAAATACAATTGTTCACTTCATGGACAAATGGAGAGCACTACAGTAATCAATGAAATAACATAATTCAATAAACATCAATGTTATTATCTATTCTCAGACGAGGATATTTTTACTAATAGTGAAAGTTCTGTGAATCGCAGGAAACATGTAATATAACCAGTCCTGAGGAAACAACGCACTGACAAATCTGGAACAATTTCCAAATGAAGACGTGAAGATTAACTCCCAAAAATTAAATGCTACATATTCCACACAGGAAACTGGCACATCAAGATTCTACAGGTATCATGTCAATGCCACCGGGAGCGAACAAAGTATAACGTTGAAGTCTAACTTCGGTCCTGCCCAAACTGCAACTGAGGTTTTGAACATTCGCAAGTAGAGGTAAATCTGTGAACTCATTCAATCCTTTTTCAAACAAATCTACAGCTTGAAACACAGAAACACCATTAGCGCTGACCTACTCCTGTGCCTGTAACACGCTCTTCCCAATTCCTGTCAACTAGAATTACGTAATCCAAGTTCCCCCATCCTTGTATGACCGACCGTCTGGCAATGGAAATACCTGTACCTACCTGTATAATGTAGACAGAAACCTGAAAGGTAGCCTGCTGTCAGATGTCTGTCAACACTGATAGCTTCCATTAGCTGGAATGCAGTTTCTCATAAATCGTCAAATCAAACATTTGCTGTGAAGTTACCTGCAGGGTTTTTCTTTCCAATGAATGAAGCTAATAGCTAAGCTAACACAGCCCTGTGTTATTAATTACCTGCGGGTTGTCCATAAACCACACCAGGCTTCCCTGCTGTGTGTCCAGTATGAAGTAACGCCGCAGGAACTTGCCACTGCTCTCATTTTCTTCGATGTCCAGGAAGCCACAGATGCGGTTCTGTCGGTCCACGTAAGGCATCTCGCCGCCGGGACATTCCCTGGCCTGCTGGGGCCAGGAGTGGAGAGGAGCAAGGGCAAGTGGAACTGGGAAGAATTCCTGAAGGACAGAGAGAAAGGAGTGCAAAGAGAGGGCGTTAAGGAGGGTGGTGGGGTAAACAAGGATTTTCTGTTGTCTTTGTGTTGAGCCTTGCAACGGTGTACCCGCTCCCTCCTTCTTTCTGTATCTACTGTATCTGTGCTCTGTCTGCCACCTGGAGCTCACTAGGCTACAGCCTGCATGGGGATCATGTGACACAAACCACAACCCCGCCTTTATCCTTTTACATCAGCCTCGCCCACTCGCTCTCTCGCTCCCTTTATCGTTGGCTCTCTTAGTCCCTCTTTTTTCTCTGTAACACATGCTACCCTCTGTCACTCCCTCCTTTATCTCCTCCACCCAGCCGTGCTTGTCCTCTTTCTCTCCTTCTCCCTCTCTCTCGTGCAGGACTCCCTTCTCGCTCACTTTCTGTGCCATCTCCTCCCAACTGCGCTCTCATCCGATTTGGCAAGCCTCTGGCCGGCCCCTTGTATCCCCTCCCTCTTGCCACAGCTGAGCACCCACTGGAGCATGGTAAAAAAAAGCCACTTAGCTCAGCCATGTTGAAGAGAAAGAAACAACACACACACTCTCAGGAGTTGCGCGGTAGAGAATAGGCAATATTTAACCTGCTGAGGTGAGACAGTCATAAAACCTACAGCTCACTTATTGCAAACCTGTTTTCTTTAACGTGTGCAAATGCAAGGATCTCAATGTCAAACGCAGAGTCGGCAGTGCAGAGTTACTGTGGGCATATTGTCACATTAGCCTGTTTAAGCTGCTGTCTTCTTGGACTGGGCCTAAAATATGTGAGTGAGATGAGTCTGTGGAAAGTGAAAGATAAAGACGTTCTTTCTCCATGACTTTATGAGCCCTGTGTGGGTGGATGGGGGCAAAGCGGGGACAAAAGGCCTGGTTGTTGTGTGTGGACTCTGGGCTGGGAGCCTCTCAACTAGTCCCTGCTTCTATCCGAGTCATCCCATTTGACACATAGGCACGAGAAAGCAGCAACGCGACTGTCTCGACACAATACAAACACTGATTGTCATGCGGGAGTGAGAGACGTCTTTGTCGAGCTTAGAGATCTAGTAAATGAGGTGCTCTGCACATGTTCATCTGCATGCATGCTTGTGCATTTCAGTAGAGCAGATTAGATATTACAGATGGTGCAAGACAAAATCCCTAGAGGGTGAACAGCACACCATGTACACTACATAGGCTTTTCTTTCCATTACTTGCATATTGTTGGCATCTCTGTCTATTTCTTATGGAAAATTGGTATTTTAACAACAGAGATATTGAAACAAACACTGGTATTTAAATTATTTATCAGTTTCTCTCGTTTGACAATTTATAAGTATGAGTTAAAATAAAATGTACATATTTTTGCGATTATTTAAACTAGTCTTCTACCAAATTCAACAGGCACTGGAAGTGAATAGTTGCCATGCAGATTTAAGACAGATCTGTTGGGGTCTCTTAATTTTTTCCGGAGCTGTATATAGGACAATATTTTACACAAACACAAAAGGAAAAATACTTAATACTCCAAAAATTTGTTTTTAACCTCAGCTCATTGTTTCACTGCAGCCTGTATTATTACTCTTCTGGTTCACGGTCACCTCTATCTCAGTGTTGTATTTAGCCACAACAGACTACAGACAAATATACTCTGAAACTCCTGCTAAACACTAACCCACAGCAGACACGTTGACTAAATGAATTCATGGTGAGTAAAAATGTCTCATGACATCTTTGCTGCAGAAATTAACCAGAAGAAATCTGTCTTGAATTATTTCTGTCTCAGACGATAAGCTCAAAAAGACACCCGGTAAAGTTTTAGTTGTTCAAGAAAGAGTGAGAGAGGGAATGACTTGCAACCGTAACTCGGTCAGTTGACCAGTGGCCACTGGGAAAGTGACCGGTCTACAGACATCCAAATGAACAAACATTTAGGTAAGAAGCCAGACTATGTTACACTTTCAGCTAGCTATAGAGAGCATGAGAACATTTCAAATCCTTTCACTTCAAACCTTTATTACCTCACGTTATTTGGAAGTGAGATCACTCCCAACATGTGACCGATTGTTTCAGAACTTTCACTTCATCAGTGGGAATATTTTGCTTGTCTTCTTCTGTGAAAAAAGAAGCTCTGCCTCTGAAGAAGGCCAGATAAGGCTGCGTGACATAAGTTTACTTCTTTCTAGGGCAAACATTCCCCCCTGGTAAACTCACTCTTTACATACGCTGGAAGGAGTTGTCCACCATCACATGGCAACCAACTGGTCACACAGGACCAGTCATAAAACAACAGTAAGCACCAGCTGGATAGCCCAGTAGAGATTTTTTTATTTTCCTTTCATGATCTTAGACCGCTGCGACACAATCCAAAGAAACACAACAGCTGGAATCAGCAACTTTGTGTTGTTTTAATAACCACTGACCTGCTACCACCACATAGAAAATACACAGCAGGTCACTAAGGTGTTGATGACAGAGTCAGATCAACTCCCAGAGGACAAAACGTTTTGTTACTGGACCGCTATCGACCCACACAAGACAGTGTCAACCACATTAACCAGTGCTCGAGCGGTTTCCATTACAGTAAACTTACTCACCATCTTTGTGTTGACTGTTGGTCAGACAACTCAAACCATTTGCATGTTGTCTTGGGAATAATAGTGGGTATCCTACATTTTGCACAAAGTCTAAGAAAATAATTGTCTGACATATTGATGATGCAATGCGAATGTTGACCGCAGCCTTACAGTTCTTCTTTGGTTAAGTAATGCAACCTTGGCTGATGAGGTAATTTGATGAAATACAACTTTGAGATCAATCCAAAATATGTAGACCCTATGATACGGACTGAACCTGGAACTTGTACAGATGCCCCTTTTAGTCCCGGAGGTGATCCAGCCTTTTCAGGACAGTAACTTTTTCTTTTCTTCTGTACAGTAGTTTACGTTTGGTATAACTACGCCCAATTAGATAAATAATCTGTAGGATGAATAATGAAGGTGTACTGGAGGGAGGAGGAAGTAATAAAGTGAAAGGACTGGGATCCAATGGGCTCTTGACAGGTCAAAGGTGGGACAGGTCATTCCAGTTCGGCTGAAATGAGCAATTCCAGGTCAGAGTCTGGCTCTGGAGGCAACACACGTTTGACAGACACATGCTGTGTGGGGCTTTCACAATTCCAACAACAGCAGAACAACAGGAAGATGCAAAACCAGTCAACCTGAAACCCAATGTCTCGAAGCACTGACACAAACCAGCTTTCAATGACACACACAAAACTATACTTCACATTACAGCAATAGCGTTAGCAGCATCTGTAACTGTGGATCCCTGGCCTGAAGTTAACTGAGGGGGTGGGGTGGGGTGGGGGGGCATGTCTCAGGTTAGCCTAGCTGCTAGCAACTAAAGATACCTCACACAACAACATGACATAAATTCACCTTATACAGTAAACAACCGCTGTGTGTTTGAATGTAGGTTAGCTAGCTAGCTGTGTTATGCGTTGGGGCTAAGTTAAGTTTCCTCAGGCACGACTCACGTTATCCGAGCTAACGTTAGCCTCACTCCAAATAACGCAACTTAGAACTGTCCTAACCCTAACCCGTCAACTCGTTTGGTTCAGCGCCCTCCACCCCCCGGGGCGGCTTACCGGAGTCTCCCGGTCTGTGGCCGGTGGTGGTGTCGGTGGTGGTGTCGGTGGTGTCCTCTTGAGTCTCAGCCCATCTCTCCCAGTGAAGCAGGACGACTGGCTTTTTCAACAAGCTAGTTCGGGGGTGAGGCCACGCCTACTTCCGTATAGACACGTACGTGAACGCCGCAGTGGACGCTGGGGTCGTACGTCCACGTCGTCGCCATATTGGAATGGGCTGAGCCATTACGAGGAGACGGGGGTGGTTCGAATTAAAAAAATTAGATTAAAGACCCAATAACCTTTACATGTTCCAACCAGTTTAAATATGTTTTTTCTGTGGTCAAAGATTTTTTTTTTTTAATCTATAAAGTTGGGCTGAAGGGATTGGTATTGGTTATATCTTTGTCTGGGACATGTTTATTTTACATGGCCCAAATAATGCTGGTGATAATAAGCATAATCATAATCATGATCATAATGATCATAATCGTAATCATAATGACATAATGACATAATGAAGAAGATTTGTATTTATTTTTATCGGTAAAGCACTTATCTAAACAAGGTTCCAAAGTCCATGTCAAAAAACATCGAGTAACAATAAAAGGTACCTAATCCAATTTAATGTTAGGCGCAAAATCATCAACTGGAAGAAACGTTGAGAACCAGACTCAATGTGCAGGTGACGTCTACATCTACCGGTTGGGATGAGCAGAGAAGAATAGCTAAAGAGAGGGGAAATGGGTGGAAAAGAGGGGAGAAGAGAGAGAGAGAGAGAGAGAGAGAGAGAGAGAGAGAGAGAGAGAGAGAGAGAGAGAGAGAGAGGTGGAGAGAGGAGAGGGAAACCAACCATCATATTTAAGCTCTGTCAGACTGATTGTTAAAATGAAAATAACAATATTCAGTTGTTTCGATTGGTGTCGTGAATAACGTTAAAAGCCAAACCCATGGGAAAGCGTAATAATGTAATACAAAATATACATACATATGTTTAATTTGCCTTATGTGAGGATTCATCTCTCAGATATAACATCATATATCACCATCTTAAATTTATTCAAGTAGCAATGTGTTCCAGTGCAGTCAAAGTGTAAATGTTAACAAATGAAAAAGATCAGAAGAGGAAGTTTAATGTGGATCTTGCTTCAGAAGTGTTTTGGACATTTAGATGATTCTTTCCCCACATAGAAATTAACACCTTTTCCAGCATCACCAACTCAGACTACATCTGCAGACGAGTCAAACAGCAGCTGAGTTCATTAAATAAGGTCACAGTCCTCTGTGTCCTATAAACAAAGTATTTAGTTTGGATTTGGATCTATATAAAAATCAATACAAAACAGCTGCTGCTCCATTCACACTGGAACTAATGTTTTATCTTTTAGTTATGTAAACCTATTTTGTGTATCTACTAAGTTTCATCAATAACATCTCTAAATAGCCATTTGAACACCACTAATTCTAATAAATGCAGCTTTAAGCTATTGATGTGTTTTTATTATTATTCTGATGTGGTTATGGCAGTTCTGATTACATAGTCATATGTTCATGTCGTTTTTCCTTAAAAGATACAGCTGTATTCAAATACTTCCATATATATACATTTTATTTATGTAGGGAATCAGCAGAAGACAACCTAACATCATGAGATAATAATTTGCTATTACATCCAACACCTGAATCAGGGACCCAGAAATGTATTTAGCCTTGAAACACTTTAACTAAGAAACTAAGAAAAAGAAAAGAACAGGTTTAGCAGTTAATCAGATACTTGGCATGTACTGTTTGATACAGTCATCCAACCTGCACGTCAGTTTGATGCGATGGGCGTTAACAAGCACAGGAGCACACACACACAAACACACACACACACACACATGGTCTGACTTCTGCCGTGGAAAAGTTAGAACAGGGGAAGAGAAGCTGCTGCTTCTGTTGATGATGATGCTGAAGAAGATTGTGATGATGAGGCTTGTGTGAGTTCCTGCGATCCCTCTGGCTGGTGTTTGGCTACAGGACAGGAGGAGGTGATGGGAGAGGAGGAGGACACCCACCCGGAGTTGAAGCACTTTGTTCTGCTGTGGCCTCCCCCCAGGCTCCGCTCTCTCAGTGACACCTCCGGGTTTCGCTCCAGGGTGATGACCAGGCTCCGGGGAGCCCGCTCAGGTAGGACGACCCAGAAGTCTGATTCCTGTTACAGTTCGTCAAATGGCTGCTAAGATACCTCCGTGTTTCATTGCCAGCAAAAATTGGCTCGATTTCATTTGGTGTTGCAAGTTATACCAGTTGCTCTTGGCTAGCCAGCCTCTCTACATGACTAATGAAGCAGCAGTGACTTCCTGCCCTACATAGAAAAACTTTCCCCCTCTCTTAAACTCTCTTTCACTCTCTCTCCCCCTGTGTTTGAACCTCTGTATGTCTTAAATAATAAACACTTTGTCAGCTCATTCTACAGACCTATGAAAAAAGTTGAACATTATGCATTACAATATAACATTTTTTTCCCAGATCAACCTAACAAGGTTTAAGGTTCACAATATGGCATAAAAGTCATCACTGAATCAGCTAAACTTGTCTATTTCTTTGTCACTCAGCTGTAAATCCTATTCAGGCAATACTTAGTTATCCTTGCATGTATAAGTGTGTAGTCTAGTTTTCACTTTGACATTTGATGTTTTTTTTGTGAGGAGTAGTAAAACCATGACACATAAGGCCCGTGGGGAGGAGATGAAACCTGTTCACAGACATTGTTAGAGCTCGTCTTCAGTGTCAGTGTCACAGTTTTTCTGCCTGAGGCCATTGGCTGTTGAGTGGGGCCTGACATTCTTATTTATTGTCTCTGTGGTTAGAACCACTTCCCATCAGCCGTATTCAGTGTTTCAGCCGAGATGTCATCCTGCAGCGGTGCCCTCCACTCAAATTACACGCCTACGCCTACTTTGACAAACACTGCAGGCATGAAATGTGTTAACGTTCCCACTAGTCTGAAGCTTGAACTTCATATTTGAACTTTCTAGAAACTTGACTTAGTCAAAAAATTAATCACAAAACCTGATTGTTAAATTATTGTCAGTCATACACAATCTTGACCTTATTTATGATAGTATATGTTTTGTAGATTAAAAACTTAATTTAGCTTAAATCACAAAAGATGATTTTCATGTTTACTCTGTTGTGATTTTGTGTAAACTGTGCAGTTTATAAAACAAACAGCAGATGGAGCTAATGTACCTTTTACACAGAGCCCTGAAAACAAAGTGCATTGAAATTGCATCTGACACATATGTTGACGTTATAGTTTTACACTGATCCCACAGAGTAATGCTTCAGATGCATAATAATCCATCTTCAACTCAAATTGTGATTCCACTAGTCTCCTTAATCCTGGTTAGTTTTAAACTCCGTGAATCATTTACTGAGGCTAATACACTTGTGGCAGAAGTAATTTTCCCATATGCAGTATATTAAAGGTTCAGTGTGTCACATTTAGTGACATCTAGTGGCGAAGTTGCATGTTGCAGCTGAATATCCCTCACCTAACCCTCCCCTCCCAAATCTGAAAGAGAACCTGTGGAAACCTTCAGTTGACATAAAACTCAAAAGGTGTTTGTCCAGTTTGGACTACTGTAAAAAAACAAAACATGGTGGCCTCCATAGAGAGGAGTAACATAAATAAACATAAAGGGCTCATTATATGGTCAAGAAAACAGCAATTCACCAACATCAAACACACTGGAACTTTAAATGTAAGTTCAAGGGCTTATTTGAAATCAGTACCTCTGCCATATGCATGGTAAGGTACATTAGATATCAACAGTTATCACCATTTATTATATACATGTTACTTGATGAGAATAGTTCCTCTTTAAAAATGAATTTGTCATCAAATTATAAAAATATAATTACAAATAACAAAATGTGTAATATGTTAATAAAAACACCTACATTTAACCCTAACCCTATCTTCCACTCTGTGTATTAGAACTGGAGAATGCACATGAATGTGTGTCTAAATAAGAACTCACATTAGTGTAGTGTTTGGTGTTCGTGAGAAAAATCTATTTGGAGTAATGTTCAGCTCCAGATGGAAAATAGCACGTTGTCTTCTCAAAGGTCACTGTAATGCTCCCGTAATTACACAGGCAGAGAAAAGAGGGAAGATGAGAAGAGGAAGATAATAGGGAAAAAGAGAACAGAAGAGGCGACAATCGAAGGCGAGGTCGAAAAGATGAAGAAACAATAAAGGTCAAAAGGAGGAGAGAGGAGAAAGGAGATAGGTTAATGGAGACAAAGACAATTTATGTAAACGGCAAAAAGGCAAAAAAAATGATGCAGAGACAGGACGATTAAGGAGGATAATGAGGCAGATGAAGAGGCTGGAGAAAAGAAGAGGACAACAGAGGAGTGTCAGTGCGCTCTGCTCCTACTGAGTACTCTCCTCGAAATAACATTAATTACACACTCTCTGAGTCTGCAACAACTGCTCGTTAAATGTGCAGTAATGCAGAGAGCAGCCCGTCCCTCTCCACTGCCCACACGCAGGCTCTCCTCACACACTGAAGCCTCAACAGCCCCAAACCGACCCAAAATGTTGGTCAAAGCTTTTCCTCTTTCTGCTGCTGTGTCACTTTTGATCACCAAAGTTTATACAGTTCGTGCTACAGGGGGATTTCAATGCCAGTAGAGACACTTCACACTGGTTCATCTCTGGTTCGACTCCACGGAGAAACAACAAAAAGACGAACCTGGATTGATCGG